>NW_022111365.1:8321046-8353232 GCF_000313985.2 Echinops telfairi | reverse complement strand
CCGGGAGGCGTGGTCGACGGTACTGATTGACCCCATTGACTGAATTAAGTTCACCTGGCTCGGGCTTGAATTGGCGCATACCCCTTAGCCTACATTGGCTTCCAACCTCCAGTAGGGGACCCCTAGGCATGGAGAGGAACAGCCTCCTATTCTGCTACCGAACACTATGACTTTGGTCAGGTGTCCAAAGTGATATATATATTTTTTAATTTTTTAAAATTTTGTCAGGTGTTCAAAATTATATAGATATTTTTAAATTTTAATTTTAAAGAAGTGTTTTGCAGCAGATTGCCACATCACATATATAGAGGATAGGAAATGTATTACCTATTTTGGGAAAACAATTCAATCCATAACATCATCCATGGTTTAATTTATTTCTAGATATTTTATTCTCTAAGTTGGCAATGTAAATAGAATTGTTTCTTTAGTTTCAAATTCCTCATTGATGATGTATGGAAACGAAACTGAATTTTGTTTGTGGAACTGGTATCCTGCAACTTTGCCAATTTCTTCTACTAGTTCTAGCAGTTTACTTGTAGACTCAGGAATCTTTTATATAGAGAATCAAATCATGTAATAGAGATAATTTTACTTCTTGTCCAATGTGGATATATTTTACTTCTTTTTCTTGCTTAATTGCTCGTTCTAGGGTTTCTAATACAATATTGAATAGAAGTGATGAGAGCAGGCACCCTTGTAATCATTCTCCATTTAAATGCAATGCTGGCTCTTTTCTTTTCCTATATGCCCTGAATAATATTAAGGAATTTAACTTCTATTTCTTTCTTCTTTAGGATTTTCATCAAGAAAGGACTTTTTAAAATGACGATGACATTTTATTTATTTTAACAATTTCATTGACGTAATCCACATATGATACAATCCAATGGTTTGAATATATTGAAGAGTTATGCAGTCATTACCACAATCAACTTTAGAACATTTTCTTCATTTTTGTACTTATTACTAGCCACGCATTTCCCCCAGTATCCCCTGTCATCACCCTAAGAAACTATTAATCCTAGTTACTGTCTCTATAGATTTACCTATCCTGGATTTCATATAAAGAAAATCATAGCAGCAAACCCAAACAACAATAAAAAATGAAACGCAGAAAGCCCTCAATCAGAAAGAAAGCAGAAAATAAAAACTAGAACAAATTAGAAGTGTGTCAAAAGGGAAAACAAATGATAACATGTTAAATTTTAACTTAACCATTTTTGCATCAATACTCTCTACAATGCACTGTGTCTGATAGCAAGGCTATTCACATACCCAATCATTTGTCTGAGCAAATTTAGTGGAGGCTTAATCCTAGTGGGGACTCTTCAAATGCTATTTGGATTTTCATTATCATCCAAAGCCTTCTGCAAACCTGGTTCTCAGGATTTAAGCTCTAATACAATTCCCTCTTCTGATTTTAGATTTTATCTTGTACAATACTTGGACCACACCAGCTGCTGTGCTGCTTCTGTGTGGATTTAGCTGACACTTTACTTACGGCTGCTTGTTTTAAGATAAGCTTTGAAAACCCCAGATGGCATTTTCTTTCTGATAGTGGGCACTATCTGATTTCTTCATTACATTTTGCTATAGCACTCATAACTTCACTAATCTCTTCATGAGGGTAAGCATTGCTCTAGGCCACATTATAAGAATTGGTTGAAAAAGGAAAAAAAAAAAAGAATTGGTTGTTCTTAGGTTACGACTTATGGTTAAATGTGAGCTCAAAATCCATTAATATATCTAAGGTTTTTATATAGGTTTTTTCCACTTCAGGGCCAACATTATCTGTTCTTTGAGAGATAATATCAGTAACCTTCATGGAGCCTTTTATAATTCTGATAATATTGTCCTTAAACTAGCCAATGGTATAGAATTTAAAATACTATTGCAATAAATGGTTTCTTTGCACATGGAAAGCTTTTTTAGACTAAAACACATTGCATGTTATACATATTGAAAAACTTTAGTGATTGCATCCTGTTTAAAGGTTAGACACACACCACAAAATTCAATAATACTTATCCACTACGGCAAATCTATATCTGCAGCACTAAGATGTCTTAAAAACTAAGAAAACAAGATATTGGCAAATATATAGGAATCTTAAGTTGCCTATATCGGGCAACTTCAAAAGCAAGAGCTTTGAACCAAAGTCCAATGATTTCCAAATCAATGACCTTGGGGCAGCAGTCCTCCTCCTCTTTTACTAGGGCCTTACAGTTTTACCAAAACAGGTGTGTTTAAGGTAAAGTCTGTTTCTCTTAATGGTTTTTCTGGCTCAGATTCTTCTGGCGTGGCCTATGTAGTAGTTAGTATACTGTACACTTCAAGAAGATAACATCTAAAATCTAGGTAGCCTATACTATGGGAACTGGGTGACCAAGGACTGAAAAGAAACTCAGTTAAAAATGTACGATTAGCCATATGAACCAGGGCAGATTCTTCCTTTTGGTGGGTCCATATAAGAAATGGACCCACCATTTCTTATATCAAGCATTTTCCCCAAAGACAAGTCCCCCACCCCCAACCAACAGAGTGAAATTATCTTCTTAGAGACAAGCAGATCTCTCACTTCTCTTGGTCACAAATCTTCACTGGAGTGCACTGAATACCAATGTAGGAGCGTCCACACAATTTAGGTGACTGTAGGACATTGCCACACTAGTCAGTGTTTTCCCACCCCTCTCCCAAATGAGGTACCGTCCCAAGCTGAGGTGAGTTTTCAGGGGAGAATTGGTCTTTATGATGTACAAATAAGGGAATGATATAAGAATTATGAGCATTAGGCGGTCATATTACTTTACTAATTGGGAGGCTGTATTGAATAACTAGCTGCTTGACCTGAGAGTGACTGCCTGGTTTTTTTTTTGTTTGTTTGTTTTTATTTGGTGTTTTCCTTTTAGTGGTCTCATACAAGGTTTGTCTTCTTATAATTGACTAACTTCGCTCAGAATAATGTTCTTCAGATTTGATCAAGATGTGAGGTGCTTCATGGTTTCCTCATTGTTTTTTTAGCGATGCATAATATCCCATTGTGTATGAGTACCAAGATTTCTTCAGTAATTTTTCTACTGTTTTTAACATCCTGCTTTATGAATAGTGGTGCAATGAACATGTAACTATATGCATCTATTCATGTTATATCTCTAACTTTTAAAAAACAGTTTTATTGGCTTCATCCATATATCACACAATTCACTAGTTCAATCATGTCAAAAAGAGTTTGAAATTATTACCACAATCAATTTTGGAACATTTTATTTTTCCTTGTACTCATTGTTATTTGTGTAATTATTTCTTTTAATTGTGGCAAAAATATACACAACAAAATATTCTCCAATTCAACAACTTCTGCATGTAAACCTTTGATTATACTCTTCATGCTTTACAATCATAATTTATATCCTTTTCAAAATTATTCTACCACCATTATCATAAACTCAAGGCCCCTAAGCAAACAAAAAACAAAAACTCTTCCTTTCACCCATGGTAACCATAAGTTCAGTTTCTTTTTTACCCCAGTAGTTTTCTTCATGTATCATACACTTCCATAACTAGCTTTTAAAAAAGAGTTGTATATATCGGTTTTAGCGCTCTCCCAGTCCTGCATTCATTGTTTGCTCCTCTGTTCTCCTCACCCTTCCCACCCCACCATCCTCTGTAAATCATTGTTTCAGTTATTGTCTTTATGAATCCATTCCCTCTGTGCTTCACAAACTGGACAACAAACAGAAACAATAAAAACAAAAACAAAACAGACTTTAAACAAAACATAAAGAAGAAAATAATAATATAAAGATAAAAAATAGAGAGTAAGAAAGAAAAGACCATCAACAATATTTAAAAAGCCAGAGAAGAAATTTCTGTTGTGGACCAAGTGAAAAATATTTGAGCCTAGAGCAAATTCAGGTTGGGTCAAGAGGGTGGTTGGTCAGCTGACCAAGTGTCACATTATTCCATGGTTCAATCCATCATAATCAAGTTTACAATAATCTCTGTTGGATAATAACGCTGTTCAAGTTATTATCTTCACCTGTGACTAGAAGGGACCTTCCAGAGGCTCAATCTGACTAGATAGTTTGTAGATGGATTTTGGGTTCCCACTGCCCTCCATAGCCTTCTACAAATGGGGTTTTCACAATTTAAGCTCTGATATCCCTCCCTTCATTATATTTGGATTTTCTTACCATCATCTTTAGATTGCACAAGCTGGTGTGCTTTTTCAGTGTGGATTTAGTTGATACCTGACTTAGATGACTGCTTGTTTGAATAAAAGCTTTTAAGACCCAGACACTATTGCAATTTCTGCTTTCTTCATCTGCTACTTTGCTATAGCAACCTTATCTTCTGTGATTTCTTCATGCAGGCGAGTATCTAACATGGCTATGTTATAAGAACTATTATTGGATTGGCATAGAATTATGTGGCAGTCAAGAATCTAACTCCCTTGTCAAAGGGTTGTGAATGATGCTGGTTTACTTTGGCAGTCATATTATGACAAAAAATAAAAACCACCACCATCAAGAAAACAAACAGATAATAACCCAGAAAACAAACAAGCAAAACAAAAAAGAAAAACATTGTCATTCATCCTCCTGTGGTATAAGGCAATTGCATTGATAAACATTAATAATTTATCTAATGGCATAGAATTTAAGGTACTATTGATAGGAGGAGTTTATGTGAATATAGTCCATTTGTGAGCTGAAATCCATGAGTTATTACTTTGTACATATTGATTTCTTAATTGATTGAGCTGTGTTTACATTGAGCACAGACTTGATGCTAGGAGAAATTTCTTACAAGGATAGATCCTTGCCCATCAGATTAATACCTGTCATATTAATGCAAGAGGAGCATTGAGGTACCAAATACATGGTGGTTCTGCGTCCCCTTTAATTGAACACCCACTAAGCCAGGGGCCCCACCCAAGTCCAATGATCACCATTTTCACAGTCTTGGGGTGGCCATCCTTCGCTTCCCCTTCTATCAGAGTATTTCAGTCCTAAATCCAAGGGTATAGTAGTTTTTTGAAGTAGGGCCCAGCTTGTTCAGTGGACTTTCCATGTTGAGTCCATGAGTTCCATGATGCCATGTTCCCTGTAAGTCCAACGTCCAAGGTCATCACCCTGCTTAGACCATGGTGTAATTCACCGAGGGTTGGGTAGAAACAAAGTGTTTACCCAGGACCATAGAACTGGTTTTATTCTCTTAGGTTCTCTACAGTTATTGTTTAGCATCCCTTCCTGATGTAAGTTTGGTCCTCCCATTTACCCACCATACCCACCACCAGAAATATAAGTACTTCCTATGAAATGTAGATGCACCCCTCCTCTGGTCTTAACTTGATTTTCCAGTAAGACTCTCATTCCTGTGGAGGACCCATTGATTTGTTATGGCCTGTCTCAATGTTGTATAGCTTCAAGTGGATGATCTCCCTTTTCCTTCTTCTTGAAGGAGTGACCCCAAACAATGTAAGGTCTCCTCATTCAAGGTGGCTCTTGTGAGGTGTGTAACAGGGAGGTTTGGTGTATGGTTCATAGCCAATAGGTAGCCTTCTCTCTTTTTGTTCAGGAATTGGTCTGAGATTTGTTTAATTGGTGTTTCTCCTTATAGTGGACTCATACAATACTTGTCCTTTTGTGATTAACTTACTTTGCTTAGCATAATGGTTTCCAGGTCCTTCCATGTCATGTGGTGTTTCATTACTGTTTTTAAGGGATGCATAGTATTCCATTGTGTGTATATACCATAGTTTCTTTATCCATTCTTCCACTGTTGGGCATTTGGGCTCCTTCCAGTTTCTTGCTATTGTGAACTGTGCGTCTATAAACACGGGGGAACATACAATCCCCTATTTTGCAGGGTATATGCCCAATAATGGTATTGCTGGATCATATGAGATTTCAATTCCCATTTGCTTTAAGTATTACCATATTGTTTTCCATAGTGGTTGTATGTATTTATAAGTCCACCAACAGTGTATATGAGTTCTAATTTTTTTTTTAGTTCTAATTTTTCCGCTTCCTCTCCAGCATTTCTTATTTTCTGTTTTTGTTTTTTTTCCTAATTGTGTAAAGTGATATCTCATTGCGGTTTAATTTGTATCTCCCTGATGACTAATGATCATGAGCATTTTTTCATGAGTTTGTTAGTTATTTGGACTTCCATTTTTGGTGAACTGTCTGTTCATGTCTTTTTCCCAGTTCTTAATTGGGTCATTTGTTTGGTTTTTTTTCGAGCTATTGTAGAGTTCTATATATTTTGGAAATTAGACCTTTGTCCAATGTGTTGTTGGTAAAATTTCTTTCCCAATCTGCGGGCTCTCATTTTACTCTTCTGATGTCTTTGATATGCATAAATGATGTAATTTCAGCATATACCAATCGTCTATTTTATTTTTTGCTGTGTATGCTTCCTTTATTATACTTTGTAGTCTATGTATGCCCTGCAGTAGGACCCTTAAGTTTTTTCCCAGCTTTCATATTGATGCTCCTGATATTCTCTGGGATTTAGGTCTTAAGTACATTTTGAGTTCATTTTTGTGCATGGGGAGAGGTATGGGTCTTGTTTCAATCTTTTGCGTAAGGAAATACAGTTTGCCCAACACCATTTGTTGAAGAGGCTATCTTTGTCTTTTGGAAGAGGTTAGGTCTTTTGTTGAAGATTAGTTGACTGTAGCCTGATGCATTTATGTCTGTGTTTCCTGTTCTGATCCATTGGTCCATATATCTCTAGTGTACAGTACTAGGCTGTTTTGACTACTTTGGCTATATATTAGGTTTTCAGGTCAGGCAGTGCTAGCCTTCCTACTTGGTTCTTATTTTTAAGAAGTTCTTTGGTTATCCTGGGTCTTTTACCTGTCCATATGAAATTGGTAATTATTTTTCCATTTCTTTAAAGAGTGTATTTGGGCTGGGATTTGGATTGTGATTGCCTTGTCTCTGTAGATTGTTGTTGGTAATATTGGCATTTTCACAATATTAAGTCTGCATATCCATGAGCATGGGATATTCTTCCATTTATGTAGGTCTTCTTTGGTTTCTTGTAGTAATGTCCTATAGTTTTCTCTGTATAGTTCTTTTCTTTCTTTAGTTAGGTGCATTCCTAACTATTTAACCTTTTGTGTGGTTATTGTAAATGATATTGTTTTCTTAATTTCTTTTTCATAGCTTTCTTCACTGGCACACAGGAATATGACTGATTTCTGGGTTTTAATTTTGTATCCTACAACCTTGGTGAATCCCTCAATTGTTCCCAGTAAGCTTTTTGTGGAGATTTTTGGGTTTTCTATAAACAGGATCATATCATCTGCAAATAGCAAAAAATTCACTAATTTTCCTATTTATAACCCCTTGAATTCTTTTTTTGTCTGATGACACTAGCTAAAACTTAAAACACAACATTGACTAACTGTGGAGATGGGACATCCTTGTCTGGTCTCTGTTTTCAGTGGAACTGTTTCTAGATTTTTCCCCATTGAGCATGATGTTGGCTGTTGGCTTTTCCTATATGGTCTTTATGATACTGAGGAATTTCTTTTCTATTCCTATTTTATTGAGAGTTTTTTAATTAAAAAATAGGTGTTGGATATTTTCAATTCCTTTTCTACATCTGTTGATATGATCACATGGTTTTTATTCTTTGCCTTATTTATGCTGTGGATTACATTGATTGGTTTTTCAAATATTGAACCACTCCTGAATCCCTGGAATGAATCCCACTTGGTCATGAATTATTATTTTTTTGTTTGATGATGGGCCAGAATTTTGTTGAGGAGTTTAGCATCTATATTTATGAGGGATATTTGTCTATAATTTTTGATCTATGTGGAGTCATGCCTGGTTTGCATATAAATGTTGTGCTTGCTTCATAGAATGAGTGTGGGAGTTTGTTGTCTTTTTCGATGTTCTGTTTGTGTCATATTGGTGTCAAATCTCTCTGAATACTTGGAAAAATTCCCGTGAAACCATCTGTTCCTGGGCTTTTCTTGGTAGATAGTTTCTTTTTTGTTGTTTTGTTTTATTTTTTTAAATCGTTTTATTAGAGGCTCATACAACTCTTATCAAAATCCATACATACATCAATTGTGTAAAGCACATTTGTACATTCATTGCCCGCATCATTCTCAAAACATTTCCTCTCCATTTAAGCCCCTGGCATCAGTTCCTCATTTTTACCCCTCCCTCCCCTCCCTCATGAACCCTTGATAATTTATAAATTATTTTGTCATATCTTGCCCTGTCCGACGTCTCCCTTCACCCACTTTTCTGTTGTGCATCCCCCAGGGAGGAGGTCACATGTAGATCCTTGTAATCGGTTCCCCCCTTTCCAACCCACTCTCCCTCTATGCTCTCAGTATTGCCGCTCACACCATTGGTCCTGAAGGGATCATCCGCCCTGGATTCCCTGTGTTTCAAGTTCCTATCTGTACCAGTGTACATCCTCTGGTCTAGCCAGACTTGCAAGGTAGAATTGGGATCATGATAGTGGGGGGTGGGGGATAGGAAGCATTTAGTTTTTCATGTAAACGTGATGAATAATACTATTGGTCTTTCGTAGGTTGAACCACCCCTGCATCCGTGGTATGAATCCCACTTAGTAATGGTGAATTATTTGTTTTACATACTTTTGTATTCTGTTGGTTAGTATTTTGTTAAGGATTTTTGCATCGATGTTCATTAGGGATATTGGTCTGTAGTTCTCGATTTTTGTGGGATCCTTGCCCGGTTTTGATATCAGAGTTAAGACCACTTAGACTGTGCGTTGATATAGAAATAGAGGGAAAGAAAAGCAATAATGTAGCTGAGTACCGATCCCTGCCCTGGAGCTGCAAGGGTTTAGTCCCTGTCCCAAGGCAGCGGCGGCGGCAAGCTGTGGCTTGCACGGACCTCCAGGGCCTTGGGAGCTACAAAGAGGAGAGATTGAAACAAAAGCAACAATGTAGCTGAACCCCATCCCTGCCCGTGGATCTGCAAGGGTCCAGTCCCTGCCCTGAGACAGGTGGGGGCAAACCGGCTGTGTTGATATCAAGCCCCACTCCGGGCTCCAAATGGACCCTGCTCCAGCAGAGACAGTGGCGGGGCCAAGGTCAAGCCCCAGCTGGCTTCCACTGAGGTAAGCCAAAAGCCCCAAGCCTCTCAAAACACCTTGGGTCTGTGTCTACTTATCTTTATAATGCTCCTCCTACATTCTAGCAGCGTTGAATTTTCCTCTAAGCAACTCTCCTGGGCTGAATTCTGAGGAGTTCTTCTGGTATGTGTCACTCCCTTGACATCTTCCCGGAAGTCCCTGTAGATAGTTTCTTAATGACCTACTCTACATCTTCTTTTTTTATGGGTCTGTTGAGATTTTCAATATCTGTCTGCATTAATTTTATTGGGTGATGTATTTCTAGGTATCTGTCCATTTCTTCTAGATTGTTAAATTGGTTTTAATACAGTTTTTCGTTGTATTTTTAAAATTTCATTTATATCTCTTGTAATTTCACCCTTTTCTTCTGTTATTCTGGGTATTTGCATCTTTTCCTGTTTTTGTCCTCTCCTTTGTTAAGTTTGCCAGTTGTCTTCTTGTTAATCCTTTCAAAGATCCAGCTTCTTTTCTTGTTGAGTCGTCGACCTGCCTCATCCATGTTATTTATTTCTACTTTGATCCTTATGATTTCTTTCCTTCTTTTATTGGAGGGTTTATGCTGTTGTCCTTGTTCCAGTTTTGAAGGTGTGTTAGGGTTTGAATTTGGAGTTTTCCTCTTTTTCATGTATGTCTTGATTGCTATAAATTGGCCTCTGATTAGTGATTTTGCCATGTCCCAAAGATTTTGATTTGTTGTGTTGTCATTCTCATTTGTCACAAGGAAATTTTATTTCCTTCTTTATTTGCTTTATTACCTAATCTTTGTGAGTATTATATTTTTCAGTCTCCATGTGTTTGTCTTTATGTTTCTATTCTTTTTATTGTTGATTTCTAATTTTATAGTATTAGCGTCTGAGAAGATAAGTTGTAGGACCTCAATTAAAAAATTTTTTGAGGCCTGCATTGTGGCCAAGTTATAGCGTCTATACCTGAGAATGTTCTATGTGTGTTGGGGAAGAATGTGTACTGTATTTATGATGGATGGAGTGTTCTGTATTTATCTAATAAGGCCGGTTTTGTTGATTGTGTTGTTGAGCTATTTGGTGTCTTTATTGAGTTTTTTCCTTGATGTTCTGTCTTTCTTTGAGTTTGGTTGATTGAAGTTTCCTGTCATCATTGTCGATGTGTCCATATCCATTTTCAATTCTGTGAGGATTTGATTAATGTATTCCTAGGGTCTTTCATTGGGTGTATAAATGTTTATTATAGCTATGTCTTCTTGAGCTATTGTTCCCTTGTTCATCATGCATTGTCTGTTTTAGTCTCTGTTTTTTTTTTTGCTGGCTCTTATGTTGTTTGCCTTGAAGTATGTTTTTTGAAAGATTAATATTGCTACTCCTGCTGTCTTTAGGTTGCCGTTTGCTTGGTATGTTTTTGTCCAGCCTCTGATTTTCAGTCTGTCTATGTATCTGAGGTGTATTTCTTGTAGGCAGTATAATGATGGATTTTGTTTTCTGATACATTCTGCTACTATCTGTGTCTTAACTGGTGCATTTAGTCCATTAATATTCAGTGAGATTATTTATAATGTATTTATTACTGTCATTTTGCTTCCTATTTGTGCATGTTGTGTTTAGTTTCTCTGTTCTTCCTGTATTAATTTGCTTTGGATGTTCTGTGTTTGTTGGTTTTTGTGAGGAATTTTCTTGTGTGTTGGTTCAGATTGTGTGTTGATTGTTTGCCCATAGAACTTCATTGAGTATTTTGTAGTGCTGGTCGTGTTTTGTGAATTCTTTTAATTTCTCCTTATCTTGAAATACTTTTATTTCTCCAACTTATTAGAGTGATTATTTTTGCTGAGTATAAGATGGTAGGTTGACAGTTTTTATTTCTTCACAACTCTGTATTTGTTACTCTATTGTCTTCTTTCCTGGATGGTTTCTGCTGAGGAATTTGAGGTTATTCTAATTGCTGACTCTCTGTATGTAATTGTCCTTTTTCCTCTGGCTGCTCTTAGAATTTTTTCCTTATTCTTGATGTTAGAAATTATAACCACAATATCCCAGAGAGTTTTACTCTGGGGATCTCTCCAGACTTCCTGAATAATTATCTATAAGACCTTGAGGAAAGTTTTCTTGCAGGAGTTCTTGGACTAACTTTGTGTGGATTTTTTTCCTTCCTTTATTGGAATCCCTATAAGATGTAGATTCTTCTTGAATGTGTCCCACATTGTTCTCAAATTTTTTTTGTTCTCTTTCCATCTCTTCAATTCTGTTCTTCTGTTCTTTTATAGTATTGTTTAATTCTGCTATAGTAGTGTTTGACTTTTGTGTTTTTGCTTGATGGTTTTCATGTAGTGGGGTTTCTAGTGTATCTTTCTTTCGTTCTTTTTTTTCTTTAACTTTCCCTTACTCTTCCTTCATCCAGCATATGAGTGCACTCATCATTCTTTTAAGTTATTTTCCTGGTAATTCCATAGCCTGTTAAATTTCAGGTACAGTGAACCCTCATTTATCGTGGTTAATTGGTTCTAGACCCTACCGTGATAAATGAAATTCCGCGAAGTAGGATTCCTTGTCACGATGCGCTTTGCTTCCTTGTTGAAAGTGAAAGTAGCCATAGCACGGATGTTTTTTCCCTCTTTACGGATGGAGCGAACGGAAGACTCATTCAAGTCGAAATGGCGTGCAACCTCCACGATTTTCTTGCCATCTTTGATCATATCCAAAAGTTTTACCTTTTCCTGGATGGTGAACATCTTCCTCTGGCGCTTCTTTTTATTGTCAGAAGGCTTAGAAGAAGCAGCTCGTTTAGGAGCCATCATAGGGCTTAGATAAAATTTCTTAAAAATCGCAAACAATTACAGTACACTGTACAAAAGCAAAAATGCATCTGATACGTAGCTCCGATATGTAGCGATGCAGACAGAAGCGTGTATAGTATGAGCCAATCAGTGGCAGTAATGACAGAGCATGCGCTGTTATGCAAAAACCGCGATAGAGTGAAGCCGCGGAAGTCGAAGCGCGAAGTGGCGAGGGTTCACTGTATTTCATTTAGGTATGGTTGGTATAAAGTTATTTGTGTTTGTTTCTCGTGTGTGTGTGTGTGTGTGTGTGTGTGTGGTCTAATATCTTATGTTGTTTCCTTTGCATCTTGGTGTAGCTAGTAGGGGTGTCTGGAAAATGGGGTTATGTGGAAGTAATTAACTTGGTTAGGTGGTGCAGTAAAGGGGTGGTAGACACTATATTAAGTATCTGTAGGAAAATGTTAAATCACCAATAGAAATGTACTTGCCTTCTCTGAGAGATACATACTCCCCTCTCCCCCATTGCTGACTTGAATTTTCAACAAGGTTTGCTTATCATTCTAGTAGGAGTGAGTGTTTGTTGATTTAGGGTGGTCTTAGCATAATTTTGTATGGCAGCAACTGAATGGTCATCTCCCTGTCTCCTGATTTTGAAAAACTGACCGAAGCTGAGGTGTATGACCTGAGCAGAAGCCTGCCTATATGTTGATGTTTATACTTTGTTCTACTAATTTAAAAATAATTCAGGCTCAAGTGTTGGGATAAAAGTTTTTATTTATTTCATTGTTTTAGGAAAGACTTTTCATCCATTGAAATGTTTACATTATTATTTTCTTTTTTAGTGGTTTTGTATGGATTTGGTCTGCCTTTTCTGTTTATTTCCTAGATTCCCACCTTTTTAATTTACTTTAAAAAGAATTGACCGTTATTTGTAGAGAGATGTGAGAGTATCAGGTTTTCAATTTTCTTACTTCAAAAGCTACTCTTCTGTTGGGATATGGAAATGTAGTTTGTGTATTTTTAAATCAAGGGCACCCTTTTGGAAAGGTGAGAGTTTGCCATGTTTTCTGATTCTGTTTTGTATCTCTAAGTTTCTCTGGTGGTGTGTTATGCATTGGGCTGCTAACCATAGGTCAGCAATTCAAACCCATCAACTGCTTCATAAGAAAAAGTGAGGCTGTCTGCTTCCATAAGGCTTTACATGTTCTGAAACTCTTAAAGAACCATTCTACTCTGTGTTAAAGGATTGCTATGAGTCAGAATTGACTTGCAATAGTGGGTTTCATTTTGGTGTTTTGCTTCACAAAGAGCCTTTCTTCCTCCTCTTACTTATCTCTGCCTTCTCTATCACCTGCCTAGAGATAGCTACCTTATTCTATCACTTCTTTTTCTTCCCAGGAATGAATCTACATTCCCTTGAGCCTATTACTTTCTCAAGTCCTGAACAATTTCTAGTCACTTACTTTAGATTTTCTATTAGCCCATGTTTGAGATCCCAAATCTCTAATTTCTTTCAGTAGTTTTGTAAATGGGATTATCTTTTTTTTGGATCTCATACTGCTACTTGTCTCTCTTACTATAGGCTTTGAATTTGAGTCTGGTAGGGTTAGGCATTTTCCAACTACCAGGTAATTTGAGTTTTTTGTGATTTTTTTTTAACCTGTGGGTTTGTGTGCTTTTGATTCACTGAAATCATGGATTTTAGGTGATTTTTCTCTACTGCTTTGGTTGATCTGTATTTTTTTTATTTTTTGAGGGCTTAAATAATTGTCATTAATATCTTGCAGTCCAGAAGTTATTGCATTTATATTTGAAGAGTATTTTTGTTGGATATAAAATTTCATATTGACAAGGATAAAAATAGTCACAGAAGGCAGATAATTTTTCCAAGCTTCTTCCCTCTTTCTTAGTTCCTTTATTTCTTCCTACTCTAGTAGGTGAACACTCTAGTATCTGGCTTTTCTTATTGTCCTAGCGAGGGGTGTTGGTTGTTGTCATGTCTCTCATCCTACCAGGATACCTTCTGTTATCATTTGTTTGTTTTTAGGACCATCTAAATTTTATCCCTAAGATAATGAATTTTTAGTATTTTAATTGAAAATTACTATAGTGGGGCCTCTAAGATCAATACTGGGTTTGATAGTTCTGCAGGATGACTAACAGAACTAGTGTATAATCATATTCATGTCTAAGATTATTATAGTGGAAAGACAGAAGGAAAACTCAGCAGAGAGAAGACTCGTGGTGAAATCCAAAGAAGACCAGGCACAAGCTTCCAAGAATCCTGACCTAGTGGAGTTGTACAGGTCAACATAGTTCATCCATCAAAGAGTTGTGACAACACATGCGAAATGCTGTCTACCAGTGAAACTCATTAGTATCTAGGATTTGTATTGGATATTAGTTACTTAGGCACTCTGCCAAGGGCATAACATCTGTATGTTACATTGTATGTATAACCTGGCAAAGTGAGTCACTCTTATTAGTTAGGGTGTTGAAAATCTCTAACAAATTGATCCAGAAGTCAGCCAGGAGCCAACTTTACAAGCAGGTCTTTTCGAGGATGGAGGTTTAGGTCTGTTAACTCTTTTCTGAACGCTTCTTAGCCATACATATATTCATCCTTTTAAGGAGCATTATTAGGATATTAAAATTGGTTAGAAATATCATATGTAATATAGAGTTTTCTTCTCAGTAAAACTTACAGATAATTTAAAATGAGAAAAAATTAAAAGTAAGACTAAGTTAGGAAGAGAATAAAATTGCTCTGAACCATAAGCTTAAGGTTTTAATTTTGAAAAAAACTTAAATCGAGGCAATCAAAATGCATATTCCTTGTAATGTATAGAGAAAATTACTGTCTAAAAGAATCACATATTACTCTTTTCTTTTAGCCCAAGAAAGCTGTCAATTTAAAACCTCATCCACCTATAGCTCCTCGACCTTCTAGTGGTTCCACGGCAGCAGCTCGTCATAGATTGTTGAGGGTTCTCCCTCACATTGGGCAATCTTGCTTGCCTTCTCCTGGAAATGCTTATGTACCTGAAACTTCCAAGAATGTACTTTCAAATTTGGCAACCTTGACTCCTGCTGCTGATAGACCCATATCATCTCTAACTAATGATTTTCTTAAGGAAGATAGTAAGTGGGAGAGTAACATGCTGTGTCATGCCACGAGTAGCATCAAACCACCATCTCAGATATCTCATGTTGAGTTAAAAAATGACAAAGAGCATACTGATTCTATTCTCTGTCTTGGGCCATATCAGCCTAGGTGTACAGAAAACTTTTCAGGAAGTTTGCCATCTAATACTAAGGATAACACTACCTTGTTTCCAAGTACAGAACAATGTGTTACTAATGATTCCTTACCTAAAGTGGGTTCATTTGCTTCCTTAAAAGAAGGATACACTGAAGAACAAAGCAGTGGCTTAGAAGACACACAGAAAGTACATCCAGAGTTCTTACTTACTAATAGTGATAACGGGCTGGAAGCTAAAGAAGAGCACCTTAAAAATGTTGCAAGAGTGGTGAGTGATGAATCATTAGAAACTACAGTTCTTAAGCACCATGAATTAAGTCCTCATAAGAATAGACTCTTATCACCTATTCATTGTTCTGCACCAGTGTCACTGTTGAAACCACAGAGAAAATCAAAATGTTTTGAATCTGCGAAACTCCAATCTTCTGCTTCACAAAACGTGCTCCAATCATTGGATTTCCGAAATATAACTGATTCCTCATTCTCTAGGACTACTCGCTTTCGAGGTGTTAAAGTTGATTCACCTGGAAAAAGAGCTGATATTATTTCTAAAGTCGAGGCTCGAGATATCACAGAAATGGCTAACAAAGCTTCCAAAGAGCCTGTTGGGTGTGTAAATAATATAGGTTTTCTTGCTTCCCTGGCCCGGAGTGCAAGCAGAGATGGTTTACAAAACACATATGGGGCAGGCAGGTTTTGGGCTTCTGGAACTGGGCTATCTACAAACCACCAGCCTTTTCAGGAAGAAAGCCTTGGGAAAAGCTCTCCCCAGGTAGAGCCAACAGACTTTTTTCTAGTAAGTATTTGCCTTCCAACATGCTTCACTAGTTAACTTTATTCTGATTCAACATAAACATTTTTGTTTAGATAAATTAGGAGGTCTAAGGTTGATTTTTTTCCTTAAGATTTTTTTTAGTTTGTTGAAAAGCCCTTTTTAAACAGTTTATTTTAAAATATTACTTTAGTCCTAAATTGAGAGCTATCCTTTGAAAATAATTTTATTAAATAACTTATTATTATATTTTTAAGGATAAAGGTTTTAAATAATATTTTCCCAAATAAGAACTTTTATTTGAGCCAGAAGACGTTACTCCCTTAAAGGTAAATAAGCACAGTATAGCTGAGTGTCAGAATCAGGTTCCAAGCTAATTTAATTAAACAAATTTAAATGAAATCCTGACTGCATTTTGGTAACAGAATATACACATTTCTTATTTGTTGATCTCATATTTGCCATTGACTCACCTCTGCAGATGTTTTGTGTTTTAATTATAGTCCGCTCGTGGTATTGGAATAAGTGGAAATAATGCAGCAGCAGGAAAAAGATTAGGTAAGCAACAAACACTTTTAAAAACAGGATAAGGCCAATCTCATCATTATGCATAATATTGAATTTTCAAAGAGGAATTAGAAGAATATCCGTTTTGGTATGTATAAAATAAATTTACTCTCTAAATTTTTTTATTTAAGCAAATGAGGACCTAGGAGGTCTAGGAGAATTCTGTCTATGGAGAATAAAACAAAAATAGAAAGTGAAGTGTTTGTGTCCTAGAAGAACACATAGTTCCCAACCCTAGTCACTTGCTATTGAACCATAATAGGCTGTTGTGTGAGTTTCGAGAAATTATTCTAGAAAGGTATGATTCTTAATGACATGGTCTGAATAAAATATCAAGTCCAGATAAGTGAAAGAGTATAACATTAGCAGTTTAACACATTAAAGAACACCAACTAGTCATTATTCCTTAGGTGTAAGTTTGATTTGACTTATTAAGGTTCTCCATTGTTCCTAAGGATCTCCTTTGGTTGCATTATCCATTCTTTTTAAAAAAATCATTTTATTAAGGGCTCATACAACTCTTATCACAATCCATACATACATTAATTGTGTAAAGCACATTTGTACATTCATTGTCCTCATTCTTATCCTTCAGTTTAGCATTAGCTATCTTTTTATACAAGTTACTATCAATTTTGCACTTGAACACTAATATTCTATTATTCGTTGGCTGCATTTTCTTCTTGGTACATGCTTATAGATCATTATATTAGATTAAATATTAAACTAGTAAGTTTTCCACAAGTGAATTCATCCAAAAATCTTGCATTCTGTTCCAAAATGCGACTCCATGATATTATTAATTCTGGTTTATATTATAACATTTACATTTTTAGGATGCTTTTACATACTATGAAAAATGGCTTCTGATATCTTTAAAAAATGAGGTATTGAAATTTTCAAAGAATAAATAAATAATTTGCTCATGGTTTGCTGAATTAACATTCTCTGATGTAATCAAAACTGAAAGACCAGTTTCATAAAACTTTGATGCTTCTTCTTGGCAATTGTATTAGACACTAGGTAGTTCCTCTGAGGCTTCATCAAATACTTTTAACTGGATATCTTTTTTTGAATTTTTGTTAAAGTTTGGTATACTTTACATAAATTAATTACCCTTACAAATAATCAGAAAAGAGTTGGAATGTACAGAAAGTCTTAGGAACACACATTTTT
This sequence comes from Echinops telfairi, assembly GCF_000313985.2. NCBI lineage: Eukaryota > Metazoa > Chordata > Mammalia > Afrosoricida > Tenrecidae > Echinops > Echinops telfairi. Next base: position 8,335,568 of record NW_022111365.1, on the reverse strand, counting down.
ATTGATTTTAAACATTTTTACTGTGGATTAGTTGAAGGTTTAAAGATCATTAATTTTACACTCAACAATTTATACACGTTATTTTAACTCGTCCATTACAATCCCTTCACTGTTCTCTCATTTATACTTCCTTGTGTTTCTTGTTCCCATCCCTCCTTTTCTAATCCTCTGAACTTTGCTCTTGGGAAAACGCTGCTCTTTTCATCTAATTGCTGATTATGCTAACATGAGACCGAGTCCAGTTCAGACCTGAAAGGTGACAAGACCGATAGTCTTGGGAGACCCATCAATCTTTGTCTGATGAGTAGGCCCGGGCACTTTTATGATTTTGAGTTTTACTCCACACTTTCTCCACTCTGTCCAGCACCTTCTAAAGTGATCTTATTCTGAACACTTACTAATAGTAGGTGGGCACCACCAGGTTTTCTAATCTCAGGGCTGTGGAGACTGATAGTTCCATATGTCTTTCAATGATAATCACTCTTCTTTACTATAGATGGGGAGAATCAATATTTGCACTTTAGATGATTGCTCACAAGGTTTTTAGACCCCAGCTTCTACTCATTAAATTAGGATGTCTTTGTGAATTATGTTATGCCAATTAATCTTGGTGTACCACCAAACTATAGTCCTGATCTTGCAGGCCCAGCAATTCATTCTCTCAAAGTGTTTGATTATGTCTAACAAGTTTTACGCCTTGCTACCATACTTATGGGTATAATTGCAGCAAAACCCAGCACATCTTTAAAAATGTAAATAAGAACTATTGCAAATTCACTTGCAGATTATGTAAATAATTTCGTATATGGAAAGTATGAGAATAAATAAAGTATTGCTGCTAAGGTTACAGTTTATACATATGCAAGTTTATTACAAATAAAATATGTTTAAACATGCCTCTGCTATCAGTGGATAGCTACAGACTACTTCTCAGCATTATACTTGCTTTAGTTTTAAAAATGAAGGATACTTTTGTGCCATGTGAAAAATAAAATTTTTATGTCAGGACTAATATTAAAATAAATAAATAAATAAATGCTCATGTTGACATATTCATAAATAATTGAAGCTTTGCTACATTTATAGAAATGCTGTCACATAAAATGATATTTATTAGGTAGATCAAGCATTTTAAGGAAAGCTGGGATGACGGTAAATTTTGACTTATTAAGAAATGGTGGCTGAAGTTTAGAAATTGGTGTACGAAGATTGTTGAGTTACCATTAATATAACTACTGAAGTTGAGGTTCACATTATTCAGCATTTTCAGTTCTAAGCAAACAGATTGGCTTCTCAGCTTTCAGCATGATATGTACCAAACCTTTTGCATGAACAAATTTATGGAACAAATTGTAACTAGGAACTAGCCTTAGATTTACCAATACTATCCATCGAGAAAGGTCCTCTCAAAACAGGGATATTTTAGGCCAATTAAATTCAAGGCTGAGAGGTCAACTCAGGAGGCTATGGTAATTGTATTTTGGGCATTCCAAGGGGTTAATTTTGATCAATATTCTCAAAGAACACAGGATAATCATGGGTATTATTATTATTCATAAATCATTTTATTTCAGGCTCTGACAGCTATTAACAACCCATACATCAATTGCATCAAGCCTATTTGTACATATGTTGTCATCATCATTTCCAAAACATTTTCTTTCTACTTGAGCCCTTGGTAACAGCTCCTCTTTTATCCCTCCCTCCCCAACACTCCCACCCTCATGAACCCTTGATAAATTATAATTATTTTCATATCTTACATCATCCACTGTCTCCCTTCACCCACGTTTCTGTTGTTCATCATCCTTGGGGTGGGTGGGGGAGTCCTACTACATCAGTCATTGTGATCAGTTCCCCCCTTTTCCCCCTTCCCCCATCTTTCCCCTACTCTCATGGTATCACTACTCCCATTACTGTTCCTGAGGGGTTTATCTGTCCTGGATTCCATGTGTCGAGAGGGCTTATCTGTACCCGTGTACATGCTCAGGTCTAGCTGGATTTGTAAGGTAGAATTGGGGTCATGATAGTGGGGTGGTGGGGGGATAAGTATCAAAGAACTAGAAGAATGTTGTGTGTTTCATCTGTGCTATATTTCACCCTGGCTGACTCATCCCTTTCCTGTGATCAGATGGGCTTTGGGTCTCCACTCTGACCCCTTCGTTCACATCTATACAACTGTTTTGAGTCTTCTGATACGTGATCTTGTCAACATCTCATGATCACACAGGCTGGTGTGCTTCTTTCATGTGGGCTTTGTTGCCTTCCTGCTAGATGGCCGCTTGTTTAACTTTAAGCCTTTAAGACCCCAGATGCTATATCTTGTAACAGCTGGACACCATCAGCCTTCTTCACCACATTTGCTTATGCACCCATTTTGTCTGTGTAGGGAAGGTGAGAATGCCAGGTTATTAGAACAAAGTGTTCTTGCATTGAGGAAGGAGTTGAGTAGAGGCCCAATGTCTGTCTACTACCTTGATACTTAACATATACATATGTGTACATAGGCCTATATCTCTATCGTTATATATTAATTTATTTACATATATACATGCCTATATTTATACCTCTCTAAATGTCTTTTGCCTCCTAGTTCTTTCCTCTATTTCCTTTTTACTTTCTTCCTGTCCCACTATCATGTGTGACCTTCATTTGGCTCTCAGTAATTCCTCCCAGCTACAGTGTACTTGATCAAACTCCAACAGACATTCTATACCTTCCTCACCATCAATTTTAGATTTCTTGTTGTTCCCTTGACCATGGGTTTGTTGTCTCCCCCCCTTTTTCCCCTCCATCTCCCTCTTTCCCTTACCCCCGCAGAACTGTTGGCCCCATTGTTTTCTCCTCAGGAGTGTTTATTTTGACTATCTTATATAGATACACATGAAAAAGAAGAAGAGGAAAAAGGGGGCCTATAAATAGTTTCAGGTTTGTCTGCTGACCCTTATATATGTTTTCCAGTTGAGTCTGATGAGGTTCTAAGTCTGCCCTCTGAATCTGAAGACTATATTTGGGATTCCTTGGGGACTTCTTTGCTTTGCTCCCCTTGCTGTTCTGTGTGCTCCCTTTGTGTTTCACCTTGCTATGGGGGTCAGACCGGGCACAATTTCTACACTTTGTCTCCAGTGGTGTTCCCTGCAGTGCTGTGGGTCAGCAAAGGGACATCATCCATCTCTCTCTCTCTCTCTCTCTCTCTGGGGCTGGCCTTAAGGTCTCTGAGCCTTGGCTGCTTGGTGTGCCAGGATGTGGTGCCCCATTTCCACCACCACCCCTCTTAATTTGCTCCCATGTGGTCTGGGCAAACCTGCCACTCTCCCTGCCTGTGTCTTCAGTGCTGCCCTCTGTAGTGTAATCTTCAGGGCAGGGGGTTTGATGTAGCTGGGATTGGGGCCAGTCCTAGATCTCTTTTAGTTTGCTGCTTCATGCCAGTATGTTGCCCTCAAGGCTTGGCATACCAGGTTGAGGTCTTGTCCCTCTCACCCTTTCCTATGGAGACAAACCCATGGGTGGGTTTGTGCCCTGTTTCCCCACTATCCATGCCCTCTTTTTTTCCCCTTTTTCTTCTTTTTCCTCCGTTTTAGTTGCCTGCCATATGCATTGCTGGGTCGGGTCTGATCCCTTCCAGAGTACCTGGGCCTTGCTCTGAGAATTTATGCATTTAGTGGCTTTTCCCCTGTGCCCCTTTTGATTTTTAAGCTTGCCTCAGTGGATTCATGTTATACTTTTCCTTTTGTGCTTGGTTTACTTCACTTAGCATAATTTCCTCCAACTCTTCATGGGTCTTATTACGAAGACGTTTTAAGAAAAATGAAAATTGTGGTTATTAGAAAAAGACAAACTTGTTGCATCAAGCATTTTTTCTACTTCCCATTATGGCAATGCACCTGCTTGTTCTTTGAGAATAGCAAGGGCTATCCTAATAGAATTTCTTTGTGATACCTTAACACAGCATCCTCCAACTCTGATTCTGCCCCTTCATGCTTCTTTTTGTTTCCCACATTCAAAGACATTTTTTTGGTAGACTGTGTTTAAGTTTATATATAACAAAACATTGGCCATTTCAACATTTAAATGTATAATTAAGCAACATTAATTGTGTTCATCACATTATACAACATTACCACTATCCATTTTCAAATGTTTCCATCAGCCTTAACTGAAGGTTAATGCCCCCACCTCCAAAGTCTAGACTCCCTTTTCTCCACCCCGACCTTCATATCCCTCACCATTATTGAACTTTGGCCTCTACACATTTGCCTTTCTTGAGTAGTTATACATGCATCTCTTTGTATTTTTGTTTTCAATTATGTTGAGTGTATACCTAGATCACATGGTAGTGGATTACTAACCACAAGGTCGGCAGTTTGAACCCACAAATTTCTCCATAGGAGAAATATGAGGCTTTCTACTTTTGTAAAGATTTACTGTCTCAGAAACCCAATGGGAAGGTTCTACTCTATAGGGTTGCTGAGTTTAGTTAGATGATAGTTCTATGTTTAATATTGTGAGACATTTCCTAAACGTTTTTCCTAGGGCCTGGCCATTTTACAATCCTATCAACAATTTTCCCCCACAACCTTGCCAACACACATTTTCTGGTGCTTGTTTGTTTAGTCTGGTTGTTGTTGTTTTAGGTGCTGACTCCTAGCGACCCTATGCCCAACAAAGGGAAACCCTGCCTCATCCTACTCCATTATCATCCTTGCTATGTTTGAGCCTATTGTTACACCCATTGTGTAGCAATCTCATCCAGAGTCGTCGTCTTTTTCATTGCCTTTTTACTTCACCAAGTCTGGGGAGCTTTTCCAGGAACCAGTCTCTCCTGATAACATGTCCAAAGTCCTTGAGATGAATCTGGCCATCCTCACCTCTAAGGAGCATGCTGGCTGTACTTCTTCCAAGACACACCTGTTAATTCCTCTGGAAATTCATGGTACTTTCAATAACCTTTGCCAGAACCATAATCCAAATGTATCCATTTTTCTTTGGTCTCTCTTACTCAATGTCTAACTTTCACATGCATGTGAGGCAATTGGAAATACCATGGCGCACCTTAGTCCTCAAAGTGACATGCTTGCTCTTCATCACTTGTTAAAGATGTCAAAGACAGTTTTAAAGGAACATGATTTGGTTCCTTCATGGATGACAAAGTTGCCATTTTGATATAGGGTAAAGGAATAAGTGCAGAATTATTTGGGGATGGGTTATAAAGATGGAAATACCACTTTCAGAAGTGTATAGTCATATATGGAGAATATGTCAAGAAATAGTAGCTTCACATTTGATATTTTTGTTTAATTCTATTTTATAACAATATTTTATCTCACCTTCTTAGCACAGATTAATTTTTTATGGCAAGAAGTCTTCTATGACAAGAATGTGATGCGCTTCATAGTATTATATATACATATATATATGTATAATTTATACTCGTGTCCTTTCTCCAAACAGGGGATTGTAATCATCGCCTTCCACCTGTGAAAGCACCTATTCAAACTAAGAAGAAACCAGGAAAGCATTGTTTTCTTTGTGGAAAGAAAACAGGACTGGCTACTAGCTACGAATGCAGGCAGGTTGGCCCACTGAAGAAGCTGAAATGTTTTCTGTGTTGTCACCCAGTTTAGGAATTATGCAAAATAAAAACATTCTTTAAATTGGCTAATCATAATATCATCCTTAAGGCAGTGTTTAGAGAGCAGCCCTCAGTTGAATCTCTAATTAGCTATAATAAAGAACAGCAAGTAGAAAATACCATGAGTATCCAAAAAGTGAAAGCAGACCCTTTCTTGACCTTTAAATTGGGAGATTTAAAACAATTGGAAAGCACACATTCTTATTCTAGATATACTTGGTTTTTGTTTTAGTAGCTTGGAAAACTACTCTCCTAAGAATTTATTTTAAATTATACAAAAAAGGATTAAATTTAAAATTAATGTAGTATATAAATATTAACATAGGAGCCCATTGGTGTAGTGCTTATGCATTGGGCTGCGATCTACACAGTCGACAGTTCGAAACCACCAGCACCTCCATGGGAGAAAGACTAGGCTTTCTATTCCTATAAAGAGTTATAGTCTTGGAAACACACAGGGGTGGCTATGAGTCAACAGTGACTCAATGGCAGTGAGTTGAGTATAAATATTAACAATTTTATTGTACTTTTATTTCAGCAGATAAATAATATGAGGAGGCCTAAAAAAGTTTGTGAAAAATTCCCTATCAATTCCATTTTTCCATGAATCCCCTTGGCATAGTTGTTGAAGGCCATTAAGGCTACGACACATAGTAGAGTCGCTAACCCAGTGATGAGCATTTCAAACTCATCAGGCACTCTGCAGGAGAAAGATGAAGCTGTTTGCTTCTGTGAAGATGTAAAGTCTCAGAAACTCAAAGGAGCAGTTCTACTCTGTCCTATTGTGTTATTCTGGGTTAGAATTTGGTGTACATATTCAAGAAATAATGAAATATATATTAACTTTTTCACTCATAACTTTTCTTTCATTAGCATTAGATCGCTTTGCTCCAGTGATGGTATTTGCCCATAGGTTGAGGCCAGGAATTGAAAATAACCACTGCTATTTAGAGTGCAGGAGCCTTGCTAGCATAGTGGCTCACCTTGGGCTGTGATCTACCAGACTAGCAGTTCCAAATGAGCTCTGCAGTAGAAAGATGAGGCTTTTTACTTCCAGAAAGATTGGCAGTCTCGGGAGCCCACAGGGTAGTGCTAAATGGACTCAATGGCAGGGAGTTTGGCCTTTTTGGTTTCAGGTAAAATGGAAGTTGCTTAACTTCTGGCTAGAAATGATTTTTTAAGAGCTTTTGTATTTTCAGTAGATGCTACATAACTTAATTTTTTAATAAGACTGAATTTCTAAGAAAATTTTAAGAAATTCTGTTCTACCAGATTTACTGGCTATAAGAGAAATGCCAGGGCATTTCCCCCACAAAACTTTATTACTTCCTAAAAGTCTATATCCTATAGAATTTTTACTATAAACTATCAAGCTCATAGATAATTAAACTTTTCTTTTGGGAGGTTCTGGTGCTTCTTTGTGAATTGAAGAGAAATATCAGCTCTGAAGTTACAAAAGAACTAAAGGGCTTCTGTTGGACTCCTGAAGCAAAACTCTGAACTCCCAAAGAAACGTGTTTTTTTTAAATAGTCATGTGACAATTCACACACACATATATTTTTTGTCCTTTAGATGTGGAAACAACTTCTGTGCATCGCATCGCTATGCAGAAACTCACAGCTGCACCTATGATTACAAGAGTGCAGGGAGGAGATACTTGCAGGAGGCAAATCCTGTTGTTAATGCACCAAAACTTCCAAAAATCTAATTCTTGCTCTGCGAGTAACTGTTCTACCCGGGGAATCGTATTATAATGACAGAAGACATATTGTTCAGACTGCATTATTTTTCATCGACTTTAAAAGATTTGTCAAATAACAAAGACATATGGTGCATACTGTTGGAGAATACAAGTACTACTGTGATTGACATCTTTATTCTTTACTGACTTGAAAATCTTAAAAATAGTTAACAATTTTTTACACTATAATGATGTTAACTTTGTCATTGCACATCTTGTGTTAAGTGTTTTATATTTGATCCTGCAATTTCAATAAGCAAGTCTTCAAAAATGCACTTTATTATATTAATATTGACTGAGTGACCAGGCGTCCACATGTCCAACACAGAAATGAGCAGTCATATAATGGTTTTACTCAAATCTACATTGTGGTTTTGATTGGTTTTTCAATCTTTTTTTGGAGGTATGGGGATTTGGGAAGGTGGAGATGTTTTTTTTCAGTCCCACATGTGACTGTTTACTGAGTTGACAAGGAAGTTCTTTTTAAATTTCAAGCTACTGTTTAAAAGAAGAACATCTGGTTTTCCAGTGTTATTTTTAGACCACATCTATTTCTTCCATATTCAGATTGGCATTCAGAGAGATATGTGTGTTCATTCTATGAAACATATCATGTTAATTATAGTATATATTTCTCACAATACTACTTTTGGAATGGTAATTTAAAAATAGAAGATATTCTAGTTATTGTTATTAAATACAGAAGCCAACTTTTCACTTAAAAAAATGGCTACATTTAAAACTAAGTCTCACTGCTTGGTTTGTTTTTCATAAGAAAATGTTGAGTGCTATTATTACCAGGAGAAATTCAAATAAATATTCAATTTCATTGTGAGTTTGATTATTTACAAAATGTTTCTTTTATGAAACCATGTAATTTTAAATCTACTCTACTTGGAAAAAATGGAAATAATTATAAAGGCATTATATTAGATTATAAAGGCCCTACTCCCCAGATGCAACCAATATATCATTCAGGCTTTTGGAAGCCACTTGCCTTACAGAAGATTAGTTAAGGTGGATGCCAAGCCCTGATAAACAGCCAGTAGGCAGCCCAAGTAAACTCTAATATTCTGAGGTCCCCAGAGCTCAGAAAATACTAAATTAGGGGCTCCACAGGACTTCCACCTAAGGGAAGGTGGCCAGATGTCCCACTTTTGGCTAGACAGTCCCGATTTTTGGCGTTTTAAAAAAGTCCCGGTTTTTGGAAAGAATGCACAACAAGCTAGGGAACGGTCTATTTGGTCCATATAGACCAAATTTTTAATCCAGAACTACCCCCCTTCCCCGCCCCCGCCCCAGGTCAATGGTGTCCCGCTTTAAATCTGGTCACCTTAACCTAAGGCCAAGTTAACTGGAGAGAGTTTGTTACTATTCCCCTAATTCAAATAAGAAACTAAATGTTAAATGGTGAAAGATGCTAGAGAAAAATGTGTTTGTAAGACTAAAAAGGGATGGTTAAAAATGAGAGGATTAAGCGATTGAGGTTGGAAGAATGTGTCTTAAAAGGACTACAGATTAAAAATGCCCACTGCTGGTCAAGTGGATCCCAACTCACAGCAATCTTACAGAGTAAAACTGCCCCACAGGGTTTCCAAGGTTGTAAGTCTTTATGGAAGCAGACCTGCCACATCTTTCTCCTGCAGACCGCAAGTTCAAACCACTAGCCTTTTGGTTAGCAGCTGACCATTTCAACTACTGTACCGCCTTGCTCTGAAGATGTAGGTTTTACAAATTCTATCATGTGATCTTCAACTAAGTTTTGTCTCCAAGGGCACATTTTTCAACTACTGATCCTGCCTCTTGTTGCCAACTTTCCAATTCCAATTACTAGGAATCATCAGTGCATCTTGATTGCATGTTTGATCAATTTCAGACTCAAGAAGTTGGTAGAACACTTCAGTTTCTTCATCATTGGCTTTACTGGTTGGTGTGTATATTTAAGTAAAAACTGCGTCAACTGGTTTCCTTGTGGGCATATAGATATTATCCTATCACAGACAGCATTGGACATCAATAGATATTGAAATGTTCTTTTGATGATGACATGATTCTTCTTGAATTTGTCATTCCCTGCGTATTAAACCATATGACTATTTGAATCAAAATGACTGATATCAGTTCATTTCAGCTCATTAATGCCTAGGATATCGATCTTTATGCGTTCCATTTTATCTTTGATTACTTCCAATTTTCTGAGATTCATACTTTGCATATTCCAAATTCTGAATAATAGTGTGTTTTTAGCTGTTTTTCTCATTTTGAGTCTTGCCCTTGGCAAAGAAGGTTCCAGAAGCTTTCCTCTATCCAAGTCATTAAGATTTACCCTAACTTCAGGTTGCAGCTCTTCTTCAGCTGTATTTTGAGTGAATTCCAAGCGGAGGGGCTCCTCTTCTGTCACTATTACAGACCTTATTTCACTGCTCTTGACAAGGTTTTCAGTGGTTAATCCCTCTGCAGTTGACTGCCTATTCCTAGTCGATTCTTAGTTGGAAGGTCTGCTGAAATGTATTCACCATGGTGATCCCATCAGTATTTGAAATACTGGGACCACAGCAACATGAAAACCACCAGAGCACTTTAGACACTTCTCTATCTGGGCTGGTTTCTGGGTGTTGCGATGTGTCTTATTTTCAGGTTATTGTATACTACTGTTTTATGTCCAACATAACTCCCTTGAATATTTCTTGTAAGATGAGTCTTGTTAACAAATTCCCTTAGTTTCTGCTTATCTTGAATATCTTAATTTTGTCTCTGTATTTGAGGGACAGTTTTGCTCAGCATATAATTCTTGGTTTATATTTATTTGTTTGTTTATTTATTTCACGCTATCTCTGGAAATCCCAAGAGTGAGCAGGTTGCCAACGGGCACACAGGTGCATGTACACCTGCACGTAGGAGGAATCTCACTGGCCACAGCACACCTGAACAAGAGAAAGTCCTGCCTTCAGTCTGTGTTATTTCCCCCCTTCTATTCCCACTGGCTCATGGGGCATAATTGAGGGCATTAGCCAATCTTATTGGTTGAGTTTAGGTGCACCTGTGTGAGGTAACATGCCTAGCATTGTGTGTGGACCCAGGTTTCCCTTCACCTAGGTCTAGGTGACTTGTGACTTTGGTCTGAGCATGCCCAGTTTTGGATTTTCCCATAGGTGTCTAATTAGTGTGCCTGATTTTTTCCAACCCCTTTATTGAATGAGTAAAGAAGAGGCATGAAGAGCTAACTTTTGTTTAGTGTAGGCATTCGATAGAGACAACACCCTTTATCCCTAATCTAGTTCCCTTTCCGAATATCATAGTGATTTTCTTTGGGGCAGGAATGTCGATCTTGCTTTGGGTTTGTTGAGATTCTTAAATGCATATCTTATAATCTTTTATGATTTGATTCAAATTTTCTTCCAACAAATCTTAGACTATTTTCTCGGTGTGCCTGTGTTTTAAAAATTTTTTTTGTCTTTTCCTGTTCTGGAATTTTGATCAGAAGTAAATTATTTGTGTCCCACATAAGTCTTAGGCTTTGTTTTTGTTCTTTTTCTGATTATTCCCCTACCAAGTTAGTATTGAGAATTTTGCCTTCAATTTCCTATTTATTACATTCTATTCGATTCAGTTCTATTCCTTTTCCCAGTTTGAAATCTTAGTACTAACCATGCTGAATCTGCCAAATTGTAAATCTTCAGATCTGTTCCTGTTCATTTCTTAGGCCTTGTAGAAGTTGTCTGTAACTCAGATGTTAGTAATTCAGGGACTGCCTGTGTTACGTTAGTGTCTTTTTGATGTGTGGCACTATCCTAAATGCTGTATTACAATGTTAAACTAAACAAGGTACCTGCTTTAATCACACATTTCCTACAGAGGAAAACCAAAATATATATATGATGGTGTATTGGTATATCCAGATGATATGTTAAACTTTGGTTACAAATTAATCCCTATGGTAGTTACATAATCTGGTGTCAATTTGGGATTTGAGAGGATTAAGAGTGAAGAGGTAGAGTCTAGTCTGTCAATCTGGTCATAGCCAATGAGGCCTTTGTGTGGGAATGGCCTTCTCCTGAGAATTCTGGGAACTCCTATATTTCCTCCTTGGAGGCAGAAGACTTATCTGTCTGCTCACTCCCTGAGAGATGCTCTACTGACATGACACATGGTGCTATGCCCTGGGAGCTGGAGAAGCCACATGGACCTACCCTGATGCAACCAGACCTCGGGAGCCAGAGAAGCCACATAGAGACCCCTGCCAGCACTGAGATGCTTAGACACCACTGGATCCACAAGACTCCAAAGTCCCTGGCCTGTGATCCACCTGCATTTGGCATCATTGCATGTATTTCGTGAGTCTGAAGAGGACTTTATAGATTGGTATTGGACATATGGGTAATATTGGACTTATGGACTTGATCTGAACTGGGCTGGGATGTTTTCTCAATATTCAATTGCCCTGATATATAAACCTCTTTCTTAAATACATATGAGTGTCCATGAATTTGTTTTTCTAGTCTACTCAGACTAACACAATCTCCAAAGCTCAAGTATTTTAACACAACAACATTCATTTCTTGCACTGAAAAAACATGACAGGTAGTGGCCAGTCAGGTAGACTTTGTAATTAATGTGTGCCTCAAGGCTTGTACTATACTTATGGTAAGGACTTGATAACCTATGAATAATTCCCTTAGTGGTGTGAAGGTGAATTTTAAAAACTGAGGCATTTAAAAGTGATTCCAGGCATAAATTAAAAACACCAAGCTGCTATCTGATCTAGAAATGTCTACTTTTCCTCTAAAGACAACTCAGTTTTTAGTCAAAATTCAGCTACTGGTAAAATAAGTAAGACAAGAGTTCAGATTTCTGACGTAGATGAAGATTTGTTTGTTTAAAGTGCCTGTTTAAAATGTTTACTCAGCTTGGTCTAAAATAATACAATTCTCAAGCACCCTAAACCCTACAAGCTCTGTTAGAAAATGAAATTGGAATAGAAAAATGTTAAGATAGAGCTTGTGACTGATAGAAGCTTAGGGAAAAGGGGTTGTTTCCTAAAGACCTACTAATCAACAAAGAATAGCTGGCCAAACCATAAATAAAAAGGGGTCCATCCTTAAAAAAAAAATATCAGGCACACATTAGAAGGTTATGGGAAGAACCCAATGTAAAGGACCCACAGCTTGGGTATGGGCAGTAAGAGCCAGTCATACAAAATGTTACATGCACACTTGAGGGTATACACCAAAAATCCACTGATATACAACCATGCCCTCCAAGTAGATGTGAAAGGGGGGTGTAAAGGAAGGCTCTCCATGCTTTTCAGAGATGTCCCATGATGCAGCTTTCTATGCTTTCTGGAGATGGTCCATTCTTTCCTGTGGGAGTGTACTATCCAAAGCTTTACTTTCATTCATAAGAGTTTACTTTGATATGCAATTATGATTATAATGAATGAATTCTTTCTACACAGAGAAGCAAGAACCAAGTAAAACCATCCCCAAACCAAAAATAACTTCCAACCAAGTTGCGGCAAACACTGGAAGTTAACCAAGTCTCAGCCTTGATTTATTGACTCCCCCCAAATTAGACTTCAAGGATTTATAGAAATGTGGCCACTTCAACAGGGCATGGGAATACAAGGGAAAAGCATGAATTGGTGGCTGATAGTACCTTACAGTTGCAGACAGGACCATGGAAGTGAAAAAGGAGACATAGTTGGGATACCTACACTTTCTAAATAGAAAAACTACAATATTTGTTTTGGACCCTTTGGGTAAAGCAGGCGAGGGATAACTCTTGACCATGTAGTACCTAGTACTCCCAAATCCATCAAGAGAATATTCAGGAAAGTCCTGTACTGGCTAGTGCAGTGGTAGGAATCCACTTTGAAATATATTTGCCTGAAGGAGAAGCCGTTCATGTTGCTGGTTAATAGAAGTCAATGGAAGCTGTATTTGGAGACACAAAAATGGATTTAGGGCTTTTATGTAATCCAACTTTCTAGAAACCTAGTGTTCAGAATTTAAGCTCTAATACAGTGTATAAAGAATAATGTCCTAGACATTAGTAAGCTGAAAGGGGGTGCTACTGGTAATTTTGCGTGAGAAAATCATATGGTTTACTATGCTGGGACTAACACAAGAGGAATGGCATTGCATTCATTGTAAAGAAGGACATTTCAAGATCTATCTTCTTCTTTTTCTTTTTAAAATCATTTTATTGGGGGCTCTTACAGCTCATTTAACATACCACACATCAACTGTATCAAGCACATTTGTACATATGTTGCCATCATCATTTCCAAAACATTTTATACTTAAGCCCTTGGCATAAGCTCTTTTTTCCCCTCCCACTCCTTGTGTATCCTTAATCAATTATATATTGTTATTTCATATCTTACACTGTCCATTGTCTCCCTTCACCCACATTTCTGCTATTTGGTTGGGGGGGGCGCTATATACCCAATCTTGTGATGGGGTCCCCTTTCTTATACTTTCTCCTCCCTGGCTATCCCCCTACCCTCATGATATCACTACTTCCATTACTGTTCCCGAGAGGTTTATTTTTCCTGAATTCCATGTGTTAAGAGCTCTTATCTTACCAATGTGTGTTCTCTGGTCTAGCCAGATTTGTAAGGTAGAACTGGGTCATGGCAGTAGGGGAGAAGAAGTATTCAGGAACTAGAGGAATGATGTGTGATTAGTTGTTGCTATACTATGTCTTGGTTGAATCATCCCTTCCTTATACCACTTCCGAGGGTCTCTCCTTCAACCCCCCTCTTTCACATTGATATAGTTGTTTGTTTTGGATCTTTTGATAACTGATTACTGATCCCGTGGACACCTCATGATCACACAGGCTGGTGTGCTTCTTCCATGTGAGCTTATTTGCTTCCCTGCTAGATGGCCACTTGTTTGACTTCAAGCCTATAAGACCCTAGACCAGCAGTTCTTAACCTGTGGGATGCGACCCCTGTGGGGATCGAATGACCCTTTCACAAGGGTTGCTTGATTCATACCAGTAGCAAAATTACAGTTATGAAGTAGCAGCGAAAATAATTTGATGGTTTGGCTATGACCCAAGTCCAAATACCAGGGCTATTTAATCCACTCGTTGGCATTTCATCTACTAATGATTGTTTCAAGAATAAAAGTCTCTGACAT
>NW_022111365.1:8308813-8320946 GCF_000313985.2 Echinops telfairi | reverse complement strand
TGTCATCACATGAACTGTATTAAAGGGTCGTGGCATTAGGAAGGTTGAGAACCATTGCCCTAGATGCTTTATCTTTTGATAGCTGGGCACCATCTGCTCTCTCCACCACATTTGCTTATGCACCCATTTTTGTCTTCAGTGATCGTGTTGGGAAGGTGAGTATCAAAGAGCACCAGATTATCAGAACAAAGTGTTTTTGTGTTAGGGGAGGCCATGAGTAAAGGCCCAAAGTCCGTCTGATATCAAGCTCCATCTTGAAATACAATTCTGTCAATGATAGGATTATAGCTATCTGTCTTCAAGGACACACAATCAATACAAATTTTATTCAAATTTATGCACCAACCACTAAAGCTAGTGATGCAGAAGGAATTTTACCAAGGTCTTCAGTCTGAAATTTATCACACATTCAAACAACATGCATTGATGATTATTGATGACTGGAATTCAAAAATTGGAAACAGGAAGGAACAGTAGTTCAAAAATATGGTCTTGGTGATATAAATGACACTGGAGATATTGCATGATAGAATTTTGCTAGACAAAAAACTGATTCATAGCAAATACCTTTTTCAACAACACAAATGACAGCTATATATTGCCCCGACCTGCGGGACTCAGTTATTCGTGGGGGCGAGGAGGACCCAGCCTGAAAGAGAAACGGGCGGAAAAGAAGAGCGAGACCAAGCAAATTCGTGTCAAGGTCTAAGTTTATTGTTAAAAAACGGCATGTTATATAGCAGGAGGTTAGGTGGGGAGGATAGGGGAAGTGAGTCAACGGGAGGGGTTTACACATAGATTGTTCTTGTGCAATCCCTTTTGCGGTTAGGACATCTGGCGCTGGAACAAGGTGAGGTCGGCCAGTCCCCGGAGGCACAGTCAAGCTTGGGCAAACATCTGAGTCACGTAAAGTTCACAGTTAATCTTGGGCAAACATCTGCGTCACGTAAAGTTCACAAGGGAGGAAAAAATGAAGGCCTCAGCTCCCAACATCATATCTGGTCTCTTTGGAGAGAATACATAGAAATCCAATTGACTACATATGTGGGAAGAGATGATGGAGAAATTCACTATCAGCTGCTAAAATTGGCCATTTGCTGACTGTGGATCAGATCATCTATTACTCATGTATAAGTATTACTCATGTATAAGCTGAAGAATATGAAAAAAAAACCCATAAAAGCCAAAATACAGTCTTAAGAATTTTTATTGTTGTTGTCAGGTGCCATCAAGTTGGTTCTAACTTATGGCTACCCTATGTACAACAGAACAAGACACTGCCCAGTCCTGTGCCATCATCGTAATTGTTCTTATGTCCGTCAATGCAGTCCATCAATGCAGACACTATGTCAATGCATCTTATCCAAAGTCTTCCTCTTTTTCGCTGCCCTGCTACTTTATCAAGCATTAGTCCTTACCCAGGGCCTGGTCTCTCTCGACAACATGTCCACCAACATGACATTGAGGATATCCCAATTGAATTTTGAGAACATCTCAAGAACAAATTTGCTGCATTGTACACTGACGACGCAAGACCTGGATTAGCTGTCGGATGACAGAAGGGACTTTGTTCATGAAGAAAGCAAAAGGTCATTAAGAAGACAGAAAAGAAGGAAAGTATCAAAGTGATGTCAGAAGAGAGTCTGACTTGCTCTTAATCTTAGAATAGCTGAGGCAAATAGAAGAAATGATGAAGTCAAAGAGCTGAATAAGAAATGCCAAAGGGCAGCTCGAGAAGACAAATAAAATATTTGTAATGAAATGAACAAAGACTGAGTGTCAGAAAACCAAAAAGGAAGGATGCATTCATTATATCTTAAACTGAAAGAACTCACGAAAAATTGTAAGCTTTGAAATATGAAAAATATAGAAAGTTTCTATGGGCAAAATATTAAATGATGCAGAAATTATCCAAAAAAAATGGAAGGAGTACACAGAGTCACTATACCCAAAAGAACTGATCCTCATTCCACCATTTCAGAAGGTAGCATATAAGCAAAAACCAATGGTGCTGACAGACAAAGTTCAAGCTGAATTGAAAGCATTAGCCACAAACCAAGCTCCAAAAATTAACGGAATACCTATAGAAATGGTGCAACAAGCTCGTGAAGCACTAGAAGCACTCTATGACAGGAAATTTGGAAGACAACCACATGGCCATCTGATTGGAAGAGATCCATATTTGCACCCATTCCAAAGAAAGGTGACCCAACAATGCTCAAATTATAGAAAAATATCATTAATATGACAGACAAAACTACGCTGAAGATCATCCCAAAACTGTTGCATTCGTACATTGACAGGGAACTGCCAGAGGTTGATGTTAGGTGGATCTTTGTTGAAGGCTGAGAATACCAGAAAGATGTCTACTTGTGACTTATTGACTATGCAAAGGCATTTGATTGTGTGGATCATAACAATGTTTAGCATTGAGAAGACTGGGGATTCCAGAAGACTTAATTTTTCTCCCGTGGCACTTGTAAATGGATGAAGAGGCAAGGGTGTGAACAGACAAAGGAATAACGCATGGTATAAAATCAGGAAAGGCATGCCTCAGGAGTGTATCTTGCTACAAAACCATACTTACTCAATCTATATGTTGAGAAAACCATCAGAGAAGCTGGATTATATGAAGAAGATTTCAACACAGGATTGAAGGAAGGCTTATTAACAACCTGAGATATGTAGATGACACAACCTTGCTGCTGAAAGTGTGGAGGACTTGATGCACTTGCTGATGAAGATCTAAGTTCACACCCTTTATTATGGATTACAACTCAATGTAAAGAAGACCCAGATCCTCACAACTGAGCCATGATAAATGGAGGAAAAGATAGAAGTTGTCAAGTATTTCGTCTTGCTTGGATCCACAAACAATGCTGATGAAAGCAGTGGTAAAGAGATCAAGCAACCCGTTGCATTGGGTAAATCTGCACAAGACCTCTTATTAGAAATCAAGGATGTTTACTTTGAGGGCTAAGGTGCACCTGACCCAAGTCATGCTATTTTCAATTGTCTCATATGCATGTCAAAGTTTGATATTGAATAAGGAAATCTGGAGAAGAATCAGTGCATAACCAACTCCCATAAACTTAAGTATTGTCTGCAATTTCCCTATGGCTATTTCAACAGATTATGAAACTAAGCATAGGAAAAGAATGCAATAGGAGGGATGGTTGGTGTTAAAGAGTAAGGTAAAGAAAGTTGAAGGGGGAACATATTTGGACGCTGCCATATGGAATTCAGGCTTGGGTTCATGTGGAGGTGAATTCTCCCTTCTATAGCTGGAGGAAGATGTGGCTTCCACTCTATTTCTCCGTGAGTAAAAAAAATACTGGTTGAACCAATGGATGTGAATTCCTTCCATCTTTCTATCAAATTCAAAACCAATTTCACTGCCATTGAGTGGATGCTGACTCATAGTGTCCATATAGGACAGTACAGAACTTCTCTTGGGACTTTTCTAGACTGTAACTCTTTATGGGAGTAAAATAACTCACCTTTGTTCTGAGGAGCGGGGGATGGTCTCAAACTGATGGCCTTATGGGCTGCTTCTATAGGAACTGGAAAATAACCTTTCTTATTTCAAGAGTGGTTTATGAGTTTTATGGAAAGTCATGGAAGAAAAGCTTAGGTGAGTGCTGGCATAGCCATTCCTAGTTGTGTGTGCCTTAAGCCTGTTCAAGACTTTTGTCATTTATCTGACAAAAAGTGGATTATGAAGATGAAATAATGCTTGTGCAACACTTTGAAGGGCATAAATAAAGTACTTTATACATGCTAACCATTGGAAGCCTTTAGCAAGAGATTTGCAGTGTGGGAGCTCAAAGCTGAGAGTGAAAAGGTGCTTAAAACTTGAAACTATACAAGTACAGGATCAAGATCCTTGCCCCTGAACAGGAACTGTGAATAGGAATACTAATGGAAAGGTCATAGTGGCCCAGATTTAAGGTCCACAAGAATTACCAACAAGAAAGTTTGTTTGTTTAACATTTAATTGTGAATTGGGTGAAAGTTTACAGAGAAGGTATTCAATGCTACATTCATCAATTCATACACTCTTTATTTCATCTCATTCACTGAAATATCTATGTAAAATCATTTATCACACTACCTTCCTTTGTTTCTGATTTCCATTCCTCTTTCCTTCTTTTCCTAACCCTTTGAATGTTGTCCTTGGGTAAATGATACCTCTTTGATCAAAAGTGGTTGATTATTCTAAGGTGTACATACTAATGTAATTTAATTGTTCTCTTTATAGATCTATTGTTTGGCTGAAAACAGCCATTCGAAGGAGTTCATTTTAACACCTGAAGGGTGACTAAGGACTATAGGCTCAGGGCTCAAAACCAAACTGTATCTGACCATTAAACTTGATATCCTTCTCAAGTGAATTTTTAGTTTTGTTCCATATTTTTCTCCCAATGGATCGAAGAACTTCTAATGTGACCCTTTCCGGAGAAGTTGGTGGTTGTAGTCAGGCATTATATAATTCTCATGGTCTCAGGATCATGGAGACTGATTTTGTGTGTTCTATTAGTCCCTGGACTAATTATTTCCAAATGTCTTCTGTTTTAATCACTTTTCTTTCCTCCAGTCAGGAAGAGACCAGTAGTTGCACCTTAGATAGCCCCTCATGAGCTTTTAAGTGTCCATTTGCTGTTAACCAAAGTAGGATGTAAAACACTTTCCTTGTGAACTAATGTTATGCCACATGAACTTGGTGTTCCTTGAGACCGTAGTTGTGATCCCCTAGTCTCAGAGGTATTTGATTATGTCTAAGAAGTTTTCATAACTTTGCCATCTATATATTCCACCACATTCATAGATATACTTCCAGCAAAGGGAAATACACATCTATAAATATTCTTTGTCAAGCCTAAAGATATATTTTTTATATTCCCACCGTATCACACCTGTTGTACTGGGCAAGATCAATCCACAACACTAATTAATAAATAGAATCTTTATTAACAGCTGGTTTGAGAGGGGACAATCACCCTGAAAAACACTCTTGACCCAGGAAAAAGAAACTACAGGATTTTCATAGTTCAAAGTAGAGGGCTGTCTTAGGGGAAGGATGTTTAAGAACTTGCCACTCTTATCAGGCTGGCAGGGCATGTGAGGGACTAGGAGAAAGAGCACAGCTGTAGGTAATAATTCAGGGTCTAACAGGATAGCTTACATTTCTTGCTAACTGGGCAGGCAGAGTCCAGAGACATCTTGAGAGAGTCAAGGTCTGTCAGGAGAGCAGGGAGGGAAAGGAGACCTAGCTGCTAGCAGGGGGTTAAAAGCAGTTTAAAACAAAATGGAGTTTTTCATGCTAGGTTGGGTTACTACAACACCCATTCAGCCCATATGTCTATCCATAGATCTATTCGTGTTGTTGTTAGGTCCTTTGAGTCAGTTCTGACCCACAGTAAACCTATGTACAAAAGAACATTGTCTGGTCCTATGCCATCTTCACAACTGTTCTGATGTTTGAGCCCATTGTTGGACCCACTGTGTCAATCCAGGGGTCTTCTTCTTTTTCGTAACCCCTCTACTTTACCAAACATCATGCCCTTCAGGGATTAGTCTCCCCAGATCACATATCCAAAGTACATGAGACAAAGTCATGCCATCCTCACTTCCGAGGAGCATTCTGGCTGTACTTCTTCCAAGACAGATTTGTTTGCTTTTTCTGGCAGCCCATGGTACTGTCAATATTCTTCACCAGCACTATAATTTAAATGCATTGATTCTTCAGTCTTGGAAATCCTACAAGTAGTTCTACCCTACTCTATAGGATCACTATGAGCCAGAATCTATAACAATGGATTTTTGGTGGGTTTTGACCCTGAAAATTTTCTTTTTACGTAGACAGCCAAGCATGCAAAGCAATAAGAATTTTATGGAGGAACTTGATTTATGTATACAAAAAAATCACTCCTGGACAACAAAACAATTAAGGAATATTTTAATTTGTTCATAATTCATTAATTAATTTACTAAGTAGTAATATAAATAATTAATCTTAGTTATTTTTATAATGAATTATTATGGGAGAAGCCACTGTTAGTGGCTGGAAATTCACTTCTGAGTTTTGAGTGACACCACAGCCATTTTGATTTGAGTAATCAACCTTACTGCTTGTTATCTTTTGCTTTGGCCTTGTTCAAGAATTCAGCAAAGATTTAGAATATTGTTATTTGAACCCTCAGACTCACTGCAATTGAGTCAATTCTGATCACAGTGACCCCACAGGACAGGGTAGAACTTCTTTGAGTTTCTGAAACTAACTTTTAAAGCAGTGGTTCTCAACCTGTAGGTTGCGACCCCTTTGGGGGGTTGAACGACCCTTTCACAGGGGTCACCTATGACCATCGGAAAACATATTTCCAATGGTCTTAAGAACGGAGACACCGCTCCTCTATCTGTCTCCAGGCAGGTCCACCCACAGACTGTTGCCCATGCTACACCATACTTCAAGACAAAATTTCATTTATTTGTAATTAGACATATATATTTCAAAATATATAATTACATTTTTTGTGTGATTAATCACTATGCTCTAATTATGTTCAATTTCTAACAATGAAAATGCATCCAACATCTCAGATATTTATATTATGATTCATAACAATAGCAAAATTACAGTTATGAAGTAGCAACAAAAATAATTTTATGGTTGGGGGGGCATCACAACATGAGGAACTATATTAGAGGGCCGGAGCATTAGGAAGGTTGAGAACCACTGCTGTAAAGGAATGGAAAGCCCCATCTTTCCATCTTTTTCCTGAGGAGGGGTTGGGGTTTGAACTATTGCCTTGTAGACCAACATGTAACTACTATGCCACTAGGGCTCCTTATTTGAACCCTACTGAGAGGCAAATTGACCATCTAGTTGTCTTTATAGATTAAATGTAATTATAGCCCACCTGCATATAACTTGTAATTAGTATGGTTAGAGCTGACTGAAACAGAAGGCTGCAACAATGGGCTCAAATGTAACAATTGTATGACACAGGAGTGGGCAGTGTTTTGTTCTGTTGTAGACATGGGCACTGTACGTCAGAACCGACTCAACAGCAAACAGTACCATTGTTAGTTACAGGGACAAAACAGGGGCTTCTGCCATGCCTGCTAAGGAAATGAACGAAGGACCCTATGAGACAAATGATGAACAAAGGACTCTTGGCAGACACCTTAATCTTAAAGCCAGGCCCTAGTGAAAGTTCTGATGTAGGACTGTACCCCGAGAAAATGCAGATACATCCTGATCTGTACGCAGAGATGATCCTGAAACATTCTGAGACATGCTGACCCAGAGCAGCAGCCCAGATAAAACTAAAATGATTCATGAGACCCAAGGATGGACTGAGTAACTAACTAATAAGTTGCTTGACCATCTGCAGCGCAGCAACTCCCTCCCATTTGAAAGTGCCATATAAGAACTAGAAGTGTTCTCCTAGACAATGTCCCCTCTCACCTGGAGAGGGGGATGCCTCCAGAGTGAAGTGTATCTTATTTATGTTTAAGGTGAACCCTCTCACCTCTCTCGATGGACCTGCTTCATTTCTTTTGAAGCGATTCTATGCTTTAATAAAACTGGCTTAATTCTTTTCTGCTGCTGCTGCTGTTTCTTTGTGTGTGTGTGTGTGTACCCGGGTTTGGAGCTTGCTAGGAACCAAACTAAACAGAAAAAAAGCAGTATAAGTATTACATGGAGATGTGGAAATAGATCTATGTGCATATATGCATAGGTTTAGTATTAAGGTAGTAGATAGAATTGGGCCTCCACTCAAGTACTCCCTCAATGCAAGAATATACTTTGTTCTATTAATCTGGCATTTCATGATGCTCACCTTCCCGACACGATTGCTGAAGACAAAGCAGGTGCATAAGCAAATGTGAAGAAAGATGATGATGCCCGACTACCAAAAGAGATAGCGTCTGGGGTCTTAAAGGCTTGAAGGTGAACAAACGGCCATCTAGCTCAGAAGCAACAAAGCCCACATGGAAGAAGCACACCAGTCTGTGACATCACAAGGTGTTGAAGGGATCAGGTATCAGGCATCATCAGAACAAAAAATCATATCGTGAATGAGGGGGAGTATGGAGTGGAAACCCAAAGCCCATCTGTAGGCAATTAGACATCCCCTTAGGGAAAGGTCGCAGGGAGGAGACAAGCTAGTCAAGGTGCAGTGTTGCAACGGCAAAACATACAACTTTCCTCTAGTTCCTAAATGCTTCCTAACCCCCCGCCCCCACTATCATGATCCCAATTCTACCTTACAAATCTGGCTAGACCAGAGGATGTACACTGGTACAGATAGGAACTGCTTCAGGACCAGTGGTGAGAGTGGAGATGGAGGGTGGAAGGAGGGTGGGGTGGAAAGGGGGAACCGATTGCAAGGGTCTACATATAACCACTTTCCTGGTGGATGGACAACAGAAAAGTGGGTGAAGGGAGACATCGGACAGTGTAAGATATGACAAAATAATTTATAAATTATCAAGGGTTCATGAGGGAAGGGGATCAGGGAGGGAGGGGGAAAACTGAGGAGCTGATGCCAGGGGCTTTAGTAGAGAGCAAGTGTTTTGAGAATGATGAGGGCAATGAATGTACAAATGTGCTTTACACAATTGATGTATGTACGGATTGTGATAATAGTTGTATGAGGCCCTAATAAAATGATTTAAAAAAAGTACTACATGAAAAACATTGAGCACCCATCAAACAGCCAAGTTGCTGGAAGAAGGCTCCATAGGCTAGAGCAGAGGTTAGCAAACTGTGACTCCTGAGTCACATGTGGCTCATTCTGTAACATACATGTGACTGAAGTAAAATTGAAAAATGTAAAGGAATATTATTCAGATAATAGTGATTTCATGTGTTTTAAATATTTATGACTCTTGATTAATTTTTAAATTGTTGTGGGCACACGACTGGCTCTTTTGTCTCAAAAGGTTCTGGTCCCTGGGCCAGACTCTTAAAAAACTCAATCTATCTCTCTCTGTTCTACTTGGATTCGTTATTGATTAGACTCAATTGCTTCATGGCAAGGATTCCAGGTCTGTCTTTTGTGTCCAATTTAGGGGAGAACAGCGACAAAGATGATGCATCCCCTCCTCAAGTTCAGGTCTCCGATCCCTGGCCCCTCACCAGGTCATCAACAGAGGACGACTCCATGTGTTTAGTAAAAGGAGAACAGAGAATGTTGCTGACTAGCTAAGTGCATGAAATCAATTCCTGGTGCTAAGTCTCCTGTAAAAGCTAATAAGGTGTCAGATGTGTTCCAAAAAATGGCCCAATTGCAGCGGTCCAAGAATGAGTGATGAGGTCCCATGAGGAAAATAGGGTAATTCTTTTGGGGTAACCCAGTTGATGAAAGTTGGTTGGTACCAAATAATTGACATATGAAATTTCTGTTCTTTTTTAAAAATTTTATTGGCATATAAATCACTTATCATATAACTCAATAGTTCAGTCACATCAAGAAGAGTTATGCAATAATCTCTGCAATGTTTTAGAGCATTTCCTTTGTTCTTGTACTCATTATTATTAGCTTACCTTTTCTCCCAACTTTCCTTGCCATATCCCAAAGGAACTATTAATTCAGTTACTGTCTTTATAGCTTTACCTAACCTGGATTTCATATACAGAAAATCATTAAAAAACCAAAAACTAACAGCAATAACAAAGTAAAACAGATAAAATTCCTGATAGAAAAGAAATAAAAATTATTAAAAATTAGAACAAATTTAAAATGGATCAAAACGGAAATCAAAAGATAAAGTGATAAATTTTAACCTAACAATAACAGTAAAACAGATAAAAATCCTGATAGAAAAGAAAGCAAAATTATCAAAAATTGGAACAAATTTAATATGGATCAAAAAGGAAATCAAAGGATAAAGTGATAAATTTTAACCTAACTGTATTTTCAATAATACACTTTCTAAAGCATTCTACACGACAGCAGGGATATTCACATCCCTGATCTATAGTTAGAGGGGATTTCCCAGAGGCTTAATCCATGCATATTTTCCCTTCACTTTTTTTAATGAAAAATTTAAAATGGCTCATAAGGGAGATATTAAGCCTCACTGGAAGGCTGTGTGAACCCGAAAGTGGATTTTGGGCTTCCAATGTCATCCATAACCTTCTGCAAACCAGGTGGTCATAAGTTAAGCTCTCTACTATTTCCTCCAGATTTGGATTTTATTATTTACAATCCTTGGATCACACAAGCTAGTATGCTTCTTCCATGTGGACTTTGTTGGTGCTTCACTTAGATGGCTGTTTGTTTTACAACAAGCCTTTGAAACCTCAGGCTCTTTTTCCTTCTGATAGCTGGAACCACATAGTTCCTTCACCACACTTTGCTATATATAGCACCTGTATCTTCAGTGATCTTTTCATGAGGGCAAACATTAAGCAGGGTCATGTCATAAGAGCTAATTGTTCTTAAATTAGGTCTAGAATTAATTGCAAGCCCCAAATCCATTCACGTATCTAAGGTTTATATAAGTCTTTGGTTCACCTTAAAGACATCATTGTAATTTAATGTTAGAGAATATTAATAATCACAACCCTGGGGCATCACTTCCACTGCTATCAAGTCAATGCTAACCCATAGTGATCCTATAGGACAGGAAAGAACTGGCCCTGTATACTTAGGAGACTGCAAATCACAGATGCAGAAAGCCTCATTTCTCGCCCACGGAGCTGGCTGGTGGTTTTGAACTGCTGACCCTGTGGTTAGCAGCCCAATATGTAACTACTACACACTGATAGTGTCATTAGTTTAGCCGATAGTATAGAATTTAAAACACTGCTGGGAAAAGGAAAGTATACGAGTATAGGCTAACTATGAACTGTAATATATGAGTTGTTTACAGATTAAACTCTTGTGACTAGACACTATTTACAGAAACACTCTGAGTTGGTGATAGGGCAAAACTTTCAATAATATTATAGTAGAACCATACCTACAATATATTTATCTTATAGTGTTGGACTCATTTCATAATGAAAGGGTATTAAAATAGTATAGTATACAGCATGTACTATATACACATACATATAATAATGTATGTGGTATAAATAAAATAGTATATGGTAGTCCTGAGCCACCATTCACTGGGCACTCTTAAAACAAGAGATTCTAACCAAAGTACAATGTCTGCCAGTTCTATGCCCTTTGGCTAGCGGTCATCTGCTGCTTCTCACATTAGGGAGTTTCAGCCTTAAGATCACTGGGTACAGTGAGTTTGAGGTAAAGCCCAAGTTCACTTAATGGGGTTTCCACATTGAGTCCTTCTGGTGTGGCCTATGAAGGATGTTGTTCACCTTGAAATAACAGGCTCTAATGTCTCAGTAGTCTATGCACATGGACTGGGTACCTGGGGCTACATGGAAACTGGGTCAAAAGTGTTCGATTAGGAATTCAATACCAGGCATGTTGGGTGCCATATAAATATTGTCATGTTTTGTTCCCATGTGAGGTTGCTCCTCCCCGATTTTCCTACCAACTGTAATTGTCTTCTCCAATACATACATGCCCACCTCCCTGCATCTTCGCTTACATTTCCAGTTAGGTTTTCTTATCACTCTGGTATGAGTTCTGTTAGATTGGGATAACCTTCGCACAATTTTGTATGGGAAGCAACTAAATGATCATTTCCCTCTCCCCACATCGTGAAGAAACATCCTCAGCTGAGGTGAGGTACTTTGTTAAAGTGGTTTGTACATATGGAGGGGCCAATATGTGTTTCATGGACACTGGGCAGGTCCAGTACTTAATTATTTAGAAGACTGGATTAGAAGATTATAAACCCTAGAAGCAGGGGCCTGCCTTCATCTTGGTGTTTATCCTTATAGTAGTGGACTCATATAACAGTTATCCTTTTGTGATTGACTAACTTCACTCAGTCTAATGGTTTCCAGGTCCATCCATATCATGAGATGTTTCATTATTTTATTGCTGTTTTTTTGGGGGGGGTGTTAGACAGGGTTCTCTAGAGAGAAAACCAAACTGCTGATAATTTATTATATTTATTTATAAAGATAAGTAGATATATAACAAGGAATGAACTGTTAAATCATATACAGTTAAATATATAATACAAGAAAGAAACAGTTAAA
>NW_022111365.1:8300335-8307212 GCF_000313985.2 Echinops telfairi | reverse complement strand
TGCAAGGGGATCTCCAGTGGCCTACTAATGGGCTTTGGATCTCCACTCCGCACTCCCCCATCATTCACTATGGTAGGTCCCAAAGATCTATTTTTGTTTTCGACTGTGTGTGCTTCCTTTATCATATTAGGTGGTCTGTGTAAGTCCTGCCGTATGGCTCTGGTCTCAATTTTCTCCTTGATGATCCTGGTAGCTCTGAACTTTACATTTAGGTCTTTAATACGCTTTTTAGGTCTTGAGTACACTTTTGTATATGGGGCAAGGTATAGGGCCTGTGTAATTCTTTTGCAGATGGAGACTCAATGTTTCTAGTACCATTTGTTGAAAAGGGTGTCCTTTTCCCATTTAAAGTTTTTTGGTCCTTAGTCAAAAATCAGTTGTCTAGCTGAATGTTTTTATTTCTAGGTTTTCTATCCTGTTCCACTGGTCTCTGTATCTATTATCATACCAGTATTCTGCTGTTGTTCTGGCTACTGTGGTGTGTAATAGATTTTGAGGTCAGATAGTGTAAGACCTCCTACTTTTTTGTTCTTCTTGAGAAATTCTTTGCTTATCCTAGGTTTCTTCCCTCTCCATATGAAATTCCTAATTAATCGTTCAGTTTCTTTAAAGAATTATATTAGAATTTATATAGGAACTGCATTGTATTTACAGATTGTTTGATTGTTTTAGATAGTATTGACATTTTCACAATATTAAATCTTCCTAATCATAAATATGGGCTATTTTACCATTAAGGTATGTCTTTTCATTTCTTATAATAATACTCTGTACAAGTCTTTTGTTTCTTTGGCTAAGTTTCTTCCTACGTATTTCTTCTTTTGTGTGGCTATTGTAAGTGGTATTGTTTTCTTGATGTATTTTTCAGACCTCTCATTGCTGGTATATAGGAATCTGATTGATTTCTGCTTGTTGATTTTGTATCCTGCTACATTACCAAATCCCTCAATTGTATCCAACAGTCTTTTTGTGTAGTCCTTGGGGTTCTCTGTATTGTGGGAAACAGAAAGATTTCTCTCAAGTGGTCTCCCAAAAATATATGTTAGATTTAGGACACTGCTTGCAGCTAATGTTAAATGATTGTCAAGTTACCTCCCTGAAGGCAGTCAGTTGCCAGACTATTGTCTGATCCCACCACAGGTAGGCCCCACTCCCTGCTCTTAAGGGCAATGGGCTACTTCTCCCTAAAGGCTTGCGGCCATTAGTCTGGTCCCTCAGATGAGGTTTACATCCTACTGATAATGGTTTCTATAGTGAGCCAGAGAACAGGTCAAACCTGCTCAGTTACACCCAAAGTTAGGCTGCCATCCTGAATCTAGGATCTGCCCATCTTGTCACATGTATACCCCCAATCTCTCCTCTTCCTATTGCGTGGATACCCCTAGATTACCCCCCTCCCATTACTGTGTTACCTAACCTTTCCTGTGACATATGTCTTCACCTGTAATTAGGGGGCTTGCATGTCCCCAGAAATATAAAAGCCTTGGTTAACAAGAAAGGTCTCTCTCCCTCTCTGCACGTGGGCCACCAATTGAGTCTGAGGTGAGCATGATACCATGAAATGTGTCTGACTCCATTATTTCAATCTCTCTTCTATCTCTCATGCTCTCTATGACTACTATAATCTTTACTTATTATTGCTGTACCGGACCTGTGATGATGTGTTAGGGGCTGGTTCCCTCACACTGTATAAAGTGATGGCATCTGCAAATGTGAGACCTTATTTCTTTGCTCAATAGTATTCCCCTGATTTCTTTGTTTCTAATGTTCCTGGCTAGGATTTCCAGGAAAATGTTGAATAAGAGTGGTGATAAGGGGAACCTTTGTCTAGTTCCTGTTTTTAGAAGAAATGTTTTCAGTTTCCCCCCATTGAGGGTGATATTTACCATTGTTTTTCCATGGATTTTATTATGTTGAGGAATATCACTTCAATTCCTATCTTATTGAGTGCTCTTATTAGAAATAGGGGTTGGATATTGTCAAATGCTTTTTCTGCATCTGTTTGGTTGGCAGTTATCTGATGGTTCCTGGGATTGACAAGCAATATGACAAGAGGTCAATGAACCAGAAGCAGGATCCACATCCAGCAGAAGTGACAAGCTTTTCCATAGAATCTCCTTAAAAGGAGCAGTCCATACCCTCTAGGAGTCTTTCTTCCAATGATATCAAGGCTGTGATCTAATCAAGGGTCTGCACATCCCCACAATTGCTAGCAATTGATTATGTTATGTTAGATACCATAATGGAATTGATTACATTGTGTTAGACCAGCATAGAGGATTACTGCCAAATTACTGAGAGCACTGGCCCAGTCAAGTTGACAGAAAATATAACTATCACAATCTACCACTTATCAACTTGTCAACTGTATATTTCCATAGACAATACATAATCTCTAAACAAAGACAATATTAAAGTCATACTTGTGCTTAATATGATACAACACACACATAACTCCAAATGCGCTAATTCCATTTATATCATATTTTAGACTTGAATTAAAACAAGAAATATGTCTATACATACAATGAAGTAATCTTCATAATGATTACAGTCACTGTTTCTATAACTAGTCATGTGGCAGTAGCTGCTTTCTAGAACTATTTCCCACCACCCATTCTATATTCTTTGTCCTTAGCAAGTACCTTGGCTGGTTGTGGTTCTTTGCATGGCAGGTGACCCAAACCTACCTTCCTTGAAGAGTCTGGGCCATTAGTGGTCATGTCAGGATTGAATTCCTTTAGTTTATTTATTTTCATCATAGGATATTATAGTATTAAGAGATGACCCAAGAAATCTCCGGGATTAAAGAGATAATTTTTTTTAAATCTCCACTATATAATACTAAATCCAATTCCCCCTGGTCAATCAGGATCAATCACACCAGTCAATATGGTAACACTCATCTTTACTTATTGATAGAAATACATAAAAAGGGAACATTCTTCCAATTTAATGAAGGGTTTTTTTTTTTTTTTTTTTTTTTGGTGACTGGTGGATGCTATTCTAAATTTAACTTTTTCCGCTTAGAAGAAACTAAGAAATGTCAATTATATCTGACAGCAGGTTTTACTCTAATTAGAGGACATTAGCTGTGGAAGAGGGGTGGGAAGAGGAGATAGGAATTAGCTGGCCTGAACTCAGTAATTCCTGTCTCTAGCCTAGGAGGGACCCCACCTTGGGAGGTGGTACCATCGTCTCCTCTCTAGGATGCCTAGTAGCAACCGAGGCTCAGAGTCACGTGCTTTTTATCATATTTAATAGCGGTGGGGCAGAATATATCACTGCTTCACCACAGACCTTTGAGATGCCTGCTGAAACATTGAAGGGGGAAACAGAATTATCCTCAGATTGTCAGAAACAGAAGAAAATGGTTTTCCCTTGTAACACTGCCTGGTCCCTATATTGACTCAGAGATTCTGAAGCACGACCAGTCAATGGATCTCTGAGCTACAGTGCCATCTTTCAATCAGATCTATTTTGTCAAAAAGAAGACAAATGTAGTGAAGTCCCTTATGTACAAGACTTCTTGCTCCTTAGGAAACATAGAGAACACTTGTTGCACAAGTCTCCAACAGCTGACTCCCTTGAGAAGCACCTTTTCCCCAGACTTCCATTCCCCTAGGAGGCATAGTGCTGGAGCTATCACCAAGGCTGTTTCTAAGTAGCAGGTAGGGAACAAACGGCCTTGGAGGAGCGAGGTGAAGACATCTAGTTCCTTCCCTTTTTGTGAGCAGTATGTTTGACAAATAAAAATTCAAGTGAAATTCCAGCTAAGAGGAGGTTGATTTGAAATTACATGCAAACCTATTTCATAGAAGAAATGAATGATTAAACCTGTGAGCTATTCCAAATTAGCTGAAGTGGTCCAAAGAGACTCCCAAAGAGCAGAGTCTAGCAGTTTTCAGAATCTGCCTATTAGAGGCATTTCAAAAATTTACCAGTAAAGATACAGACACACGTGGTAGTAAAGTTGTTCTAAATACCCATTTTACTGACCAGTCTACTGAAGACATTCACAGGAAACTCCAGTGCAAAGCTATGGAACTCAAATAACCCAAATGAGCTCCTAATGGCAGCAACCTTAGTGTACAATAACCAGGATTTAGAGGCGGAAAAGAAAGATCATCGAGAAGCTAAAATTATTGGCGCTGCTATTGAGGTCAATGTCAGCTCTCAGTCTCTGCAGTCATTCCACATGACCCTGATCCTGGGTACTCTGTTACAACTGGGGGAAGCATGGCCATATCAAATGTGAGTTTTATTAGGTCCTCTTATACTCATTGTTATTAGTTACCACCCCCAAGGTGCTCTAAAATACCCTTAAGAAACCATTAATCCAGTTTCTATTGCTATAGATTAATCTATCCTGGATTTCATATACAGAAAGACATTTAAAACCAAACAAACACAAATACCAAGAATTACAAAGTACAACAGATAAAAACTTCAATTGACAAGAAAGCAGAAAATCTTAAAAATGAGAACAAATTTAAATGGATCACAAGGGAGACCAAATACTAGGGTACTAAATTTTAAGCTAACTGTGCCTGCAACAATCTATATTTTCTAAAACATATTTTAAACCTGGAAAAAAATGAAGCAAGCCTCACTAGACTATGACCAGATGTCAAGATGACTGAAGCGGTTAATGAGAGGCATCAATAAGTGCTGTTATCTACCCCACAGCAGTGAAAGTCCACAAAATTCAATTGTGAGTGTATTTATCCCACGTAAAGTCAATTCAAACTCCGGACTATGTCAACACTAGACTGACAGGTATACTCGCTCCAGTGTAAGCCTACCTACAGCTTAACACTCTTAAAAAAGCAAAAACCTGAGCAGAAAAGAGGAATGGATTTAATCCCGGTAGCTGGAGAGGAGACATTCATAGGAGCTGTTTTAACCCTTGTCCTTTTGTGAGCCAGAGAAAGATAGGAAAACAACTCCTCTGAGACAGCTTAATACTTTGTTGATGCCTAGTTAAAAGTTATAAAATTTTCACGTGCAGTGATTACTTAGCTTGTATTGAGGAAAGAGTTTAGATGAATACAGTAAGTTGTAGAAAGTCAGAGTAGGTTGCAGATAGTAAAAAAAGAAGTTGGATAGGGAGGAAAAAAGTAGCTCTGTCTTAAAATAGGATGTCTGTGCATAGAAGAAGCAGACATTGAGCTGCCACAGAAAGAAATTTTCAGAATGTTGCTTGGAGTCATACAGGATATGAGGGAAACAATACAGAAAAACGATGAAATGATAGAGGAGATAAAGGCCATACACCAAAGGGAAATACAGGAGCTTAGGAAGGAGATAACAAAACCCAGTATCAGAAACACGGACCTCGAGAATCAACTGGAGGAAGCAGAAACCGCATCAGTGACGTGGAGAACAGCCAAGCAGACTTTAACAAACGTGAACAAAAATCCAATAAGATCATCATAGAAGCTGAAGAAAACCTAAGAGCTATGTCTGACGCTATGAAGAGAACAACATTAGAATTATTGGCTTACTGGAGGAAGACACAACAAAGAAGTCATCTGCAACAATAGTGAGAGAATTCTTGGAGGAAAACTTTCCCAACCTAATGAACGAAAACTAGGCAACCATTCAGGAGGCTGAAAGAACACCAGCTAAACGGAATCCCAAGAAGAAGTCACCAAGGCACAAACTAGTTAAACTATCCAACTTTGAGGAAAAGGAGAAAATCATGAAAGCAGCTAGGGAAAAATAATATAAAGGTTCCCAAATAAGAATATGCTCAGAACTATCAGCAGAAACTATAAAGAAGAGAAGAGAGTGGAGTAACAGATTCCAAAAATTGAAGGAAAGCAACACAAACCCAAGAATACTCTACCCAGCCAAATTATTGATCAAGATAGATGGAGAAGTAAGAGTCTTCCCAGACAAGGAAAAGCTCAAAGAATACATTAGAAGAAACTCAGCCCTACAAAAGATCCTTGCCAACCCAGTATGGGCAGAAGAACACTCACCACACATAAATAAGAGACCACCACATAGAACAACCTGACCCAGAGGGCAACAAAGATGACTGGATTAAAAAGCTGTGGTAAATACATACAACGGAGTACTAAGCATCGCTAAAAAGCAGTGATGAACTGTGTGAAGCGCATCACTGCATGGGGAGAACTGGAGGAGATCGTGCTAGGTGAAGTGGGTCAGGCGCAGAAGGATGGGTAAGCATGAGTCTGCTGAGGTAAGATTAAAAAAAAATGCAAAAGGGGCATAGGGAAAAACCTACTTTGTGCAGACATTCCTGGGGTGAGGACCAGTCCAAATACAGGGATACACGTGGTAGACAACTAAAAAGGAGGTGGGGAAAGGAAAAAATAATAATAATAAAGAAATGGGTAGCGGGGGTAGGGTATTGTTTCTATCTCAACAGGGAAAGAGGGACCAGACTTCAACCCAGTGCTCCAAGATGTGAATGCAACATGCTGGCGTGGAGTAGGAAACCAGTGGAGAGGTCTGGGGGCCTGCCCCAATCCCAACTAATACGTGGACATCTGCCCTCCCCCAGAAGAATTTATTTCAAAGGAGGGCATTGAATCTGCAGCTCTGGGAGAGGGACATATCTGATCAGAGCACACTGGAGCAGATGAAGGGGGAGGAGGAGAGAGTGGAGTACATCCTGGCCCACCAGGCCCTGAGTACAATGTTCCCCGGCCCCACTATGAAACATGACACCTCTCACTGACTCAGGGGACAACACCAGCGACACAGTGTGAGAATTGCACCCGATCTGATCCTGCCATACTGAGGCAAAACACTAGGGGGGTGCAACAGAACAGCAAGGGAATGGAGCGGCTGAAGGCAGACTTTGGGGCCAGGGAATGCTGAAGGCAGACTTTGGGGCCAGGGC
>NW_022111365.1:8290580-8299104 GCF_000313985.2 Echinops telfairi | reverse complement strand
ATACAACTTTCCTCTAGTTCCTAAATGCTTCCTCCCCCGCCCACTACCATGATCCCAATTCTTCCTTGCAAGTCTGGCTGCATCAGGGGGTGTACACTGGTACAGATAGGAATTGGAGGCGCGGGGAGTCCAGGGCGGATGATCCTGTTGGGACCAGTGGTGTGAGTGGTGATACTGGGAGGGTGGAGGAGGGTGGGTTGGAAAGGGAGAGCCAATTACAAAGACCTATATGTGACCTCCTCCCTGGGAGATGGACAGCAGAAAAGTGGGTGAAGGGAGATGTGGGACAGTGCAAGATATGACAAAATAATAATTTATAAATTATCAAGGGTTCATGAGGGAGGGGGAAGTGGGGAGGGACGGGCTGATATCAGGGGCTTAAGTGGAGAGGAAATGTTTTGAGAATGATGCGGGCAATGAATGTATGAATGTGCTTTACACAACTGATGTATGTATGTATGGATTGTGATAAGAGTTGTATGAGCCCCTAATAAACCGATTAAAAAAAAAAAAGAAAATGGGACAATGAATAAAGAAGACCAGGTATGATGAATAAATAAAAGATTTAAAAGAAAAAAAATAGGATGTCTGGTTGTGCCAGAAGGTGAAGGAAGATAAACTTGAAGGTGTATACTTAGTTGTTTGGAGGAAAGCTGACAGGAAAGAAGGAGTGAATGTGCTCATTTTAAGAGGATTATGATATAAGAAATATGAAGGTCTGGAGGAATTGATCCTTACTACCCTAACTTGTCTTTTCTTAAAACTGACCAAGAGGAATTGGGCTGCTAACTGCAAGTTCAGCAGTTTGAAACCACCAGATGCACCTCAGGAGAAAAATAGGGATTTCTACTCCCATAAAGAGGTATGGTCCTGGAAACTCACAGGGGCAGTTCTACCCTGTCCTAGAGGATAACTATCAGTTGGCGTCAAGCTGATGGACATGAGTTTTGCTTTGTTTTTTCAGTTCAGTTGATTCATAAAAGCCTTGAAGTTGTTCTATCAGAAACAGTGAAGCCAATCCATCTGGACTCTTAAGATGACATCTGAATGCTAGTGCATGTGCTAGCAGAAAGAATAAACATTGAGATCTTCAGGTACTTCAGTGGGCAACTCAAATCTGCTCTTCTACCAAGGTGACCTCAGTCCCATGTCAGTGTCACCCCGTTCTCTTTTCTATATATACTTGGCATCTTTGGATGAACTTATTAAAGTCTTTCCCTTTCTGAGTACAGTGATATTTTTGTAAGGAAGTTGTATGTAATAAATCTGTCTCTGCTCTTTAGCTTGGTGGAAACAGGCTGCATCAAACCATACATTCTAGTTTCATTTCCTGAGTTGGCTTAGTCTTTTTAGAGTCTGCTTTAGAAAATCCTGTCACTAATCTTTGGCCCATGCCTATTTAATACCCTAGTAAAGTTTCTGTCTTCCAGGCTACAGTGGTTCCTTATAAAGATGATAATTAGCAAGTATCAGCCAACTCCTTTATGAAGTGTTGATCAGGTTATAGCCTCCTTCCACAAAGAAGACTGGGTCCCCCCCCCCCCCCCTCCCCCCCCCCCCCCCGCCCCCCGCAGGCAAGAGAGAACTACAAAGAACAGGGTCAGAAGGAGAGCAAACTCGTAGGGCCATGGCGCCCTCTATCACCTGGTAGTAGTGTTAATGATCTTGTACCATTTTCATAAGAATTTGAGTCCTGCTCTCTTCTAGGGGAAATGTTAGGGGCAGAACAGGGGCTTCTGCTCTGCCTGCTAAGGGAATGAACAAAGGACCCTGTGAGAACAAGTTATGAACAAAGGATCCTGTGGAAACAGGCTTGGTAAACATCTTAACCGTGAAGCTAGGCCTTGGTGAATATCCTGACACAGTACTGTACTTGTAGATAATTCTGAAACATGTTGACCCAGAGCCATGGCCCAAGATAAATGGGAAAGAAATGATGGATGAGATCCAAGGGCAAAATGAGTAACTAATTAGAAAGTTGCTTGATAAACTGCCAAGTGGCAATCTCCGTAAGGTGTTCTCATTTTGAGAGATGGGCTCACTACATTTCTTCGATGTGAGCCTGTTTTAATAAAATAGTGGCTTAACTTTTTGTTGTGTGCATATGTGACTTATTCCTGGACCATTATAAACCACACATACTGGAGCTTGCCAGTTCCGCCAGGGATGACAACCTGGCCTTGACCTGCACAGTTAGAAGGCACAAGTAAACAAAATGCTGTGCATTTAGGTAAACCAAACTGATATAATTTAGCTTCAGGTACTCTTCCATTTGCATCCATTGGGTAAGGAAGCGTTTTTAAACGTTCTCCTATTATTATTACTACTACTATTAACTTTATTCCGCTAAGGAGTCCTGGGGGCGTAGTGGTTACCTGTTGGGCTGCTAACCACAAGGTCAACAATTCTACACCACGAGCTGCTGGGCAGGAAAAGGAAAGGGCTTTCTCTTCTAAAGAGTTACAGTCTCAGAAGCCCACGGGGCAGTTCCAGACCCTGTCCCATTGGGTCACTATGAGTTAACATCAACTCGATGGCAGTTTTTTTTTAATCTGCGAATTCAACAATGGCGTCATAAAACGCTTCGTGTTCCAAAATATTAATATCTGCGTCTCCGGCCAAGGCGACCTAAAGCACAAAGCCAAGCCTACCCGAGTCTTTACTATCTCCGCCCAGACCAGCCTTTGCGGGGAGCGGCTGCTGTCACCACGCCCCGCCCACACTTGGAGACCACGTGAGGCGGGCGTCACGTGACGGGCAGGTCGGCACCCCCAGCGGAGGGGTGTCAACAGGCCCGGGGCGCCGAGCCGCGGCCTGCTGCGTCCTGGGATCCGGAATGCTGGGGGCGGGCTGCGGCCGCGGAGCAGTGAGCTCGGAACCCACCTGAGGTAACAGCGGCGACTGCCCGCGCGATCGTCCCGGGCCGTGGATGCTGCGGGTGGCCGCCCACGCCGGCGGGGCTCTGGGCCCCGGGAAGGGGTGTGACGGCCGCTGGCGGCCCGCGGCAGGTGTGTGGCGTGGCGGGCCTCTGCAGCCCCGCGCGGAGCCGGCGGCCGGCCCAGGCCCCGGCCCGGGGCACGGTCCGTGCGTTCGGTGCGCGCGTCTGCCTCGGGGAGCGTCCGCGGCGCTGGCCCTGCGTGCGCGCGCAGCCCCGGCCCACAGCCCGGCCCGCCGACCGGCTATTCGATCGTACGTGCGTTGTCCTTCGCCCTTGCCCCGAGTTTCCAGATCAATACAATGAAAGTTTATACTGTGCGATTTGTGAGAAACTTCCAGGCCTGACGTTCTGTAAGCTGGAGAAAATCGTACGTCATATTGGAAGCGGCCAAAGGGAAAGTCTAGGTGGATAGTTTGTCTTTTAACTGCTAAGTTTTTGTTTAGTTTAAATTCTGATTTCATGTGAAACAATGTGTCATTCTGTTAACCAGGGCGAAATTTTTAGTAGGACATTTATTAGAAAAAGTACTGGTTGCTTATACGATTCATTTTTCAGTTATTATTTTTTAATGTAAGGGAACCATTCATTGTTCTTTAAACTAATGCTTATTTGGAAGCCTTCAGTTTGTAAAATTTAAACGTGATAAAAGGTAAAACAAAATCTTTATCTGCCTCTCCTCACCCCACTCCCAAAACCTCCCAGGCGGAGAAATGTTTTATGTATTACTGTGACAGAATGAGGAAATTAATCTTCTGCGTATGTAGTTTCGTGTTATTTCCCCCTTTATTTTGTGCAATTGTATGTCATGCACAATTAATATATCCTTCACTTATACATGAAAAGGCCTCTCAAGTTTCCCATAAAAAACTTTCTTTTGCTATCTTTTGCTTGTCTCACAGTCCCAGGAGGAAGAATATTTATAATAGCGAGGTCACCTCCCTCCAACTTCATTTCTGAAGAGGAATGAAAAAAATTTTGGAAGGCATATTTGAGGCCCTGAAACATAAAAGCTGAGAGAGAACATGACTTCAAATTGTTAGGTTCATGGACTGTTTGTGAACATACTGTTTTATTAGATCTTGAAACACAGAAACAACGGTGTTTTGGATTTTGGGAGAATTATGTTTAGGAGAAAAGGAGACCCTGATATGCATATGAACAAAAATGGTAATCAAACCCAAACTCACTACCATTGAATCTGTTTAGACTCATAGCCACCCCCATAAGACAGGGTAGAAGTGCTGCTGTTGTTTCTGAGACTAACTCTTTCAGAAGTAGAAAGCCTCATCTTTCTCCCACCTTAAAACTGACAAGTTAAAAGGACTTTTCTTTTAACTTGAAAGAAATGCTTAATGAAGTTTGTTGTTTGGGAAAACTAGACTTGATAAAGGATTTCTTTTCTTTTTAAATCATTTTATTAGGGGCTCGTACAACTCTTATCGTAATCCATCCATCCATCCATTGTATAAAGTACATTTGTACATTTGTTGCCACCATCATTCTCAAAACATTTTCTTTCTGCTTGAGTCCTTGGTATCAGCTTCTCATTTTCCCCCCCCCTCCCCCCCCCCTCCCACCCTCATGAACACTTGATAATTTATAAATTATTATTATTTTTTCATGTCTTACACTGACCGATGCCTCCCTTCACCCACTTTTCTGTTCATCCCCCAGGGATGGGGTTATATGTAGATAATTGTGATCTGTTCTCCCTTCCTCCCCCACCTTTCCCTTCTCCTTCCCTTCCTAATCGCTACTCTCATTATTTGTCCTAAGGGGTTTATCTGTCCTGGATTCCCTATGTTTCTAGCTCTTATCTGTACCAGTGTATATCCTCTGCTCTAGCTGGATTTGTAGGGGAGAATTGGGATCATGATAGTTGGGGGTGGGTGGGGGAGAGGAAGCATTAAAGAAGTAGAGGAAAGTTGTATGTTTCATAGTTGCTATACTGCACCCTGACTGGCTTGTCTCCGCCCTCCAACCCTTCTGTAAGGGGATGTGCAGTTGCTTACAGATAGGCTTTGGGTCTCCACTCCGCACTCCCCCTCATTAACAATGATACGATTTTTTGTTCTTTGATGCCTGATATCTGATCCCTTCGACACCTTGTGATCACACAGGCTGGTGTGCTTCTTCCATGTGGGCTTTGTTGCTTCTGAGCTAGATGGCCACTTGTTTATCTTCAAGCCTTTAAGACCCCAGATGCTATATCTTTTGATAGCCGGGCACCATCAGCTTTTTTCACCATATTTGCTTATGCACCCGCTTTGTCTTCAGCGAATGTTTCGGCATGATGAACATCATAGAATGCAATTTAATAGAAGAAAGTATTCTTCAATTGAGGGAGTACTTGAGTAGAGTCTCAATGTCCATCTGCTACCTTAATACTAGACCTATAAATATATGCACATAGATCTATTTCCCTAACGTCATATATAAATATACATACACACACACCTGCATTTAGACCTCTATAAATGCCCTTTGCTTCCTAGTTCTTTCCTCTATTTCCTTTGACTTTCCTCTTGTCCCACTGTCGTGTTCAGCCTTCATTTGGGTTTCAGTAATTCCTCTTGGTTACATTGCCCTTGACTTGACAAAGGATTTATGGGAATTTTAAGGTTGGTGTTAAGGGGAAAATCATACACTTTTAATGTGCCCATTTGGTGGCGCATCTTTGAGATGACATTAGAAGTCGAAGGGACTTTGCGTGGATCCGAAGATGACCTACTGGGCTATGCTTTCTCTTCAAAGCAAACTCAATTCCTTGATCTTAGCTTGTGCTTAGGTAAGTCACTTTACTTTCTTAGGTGTTTTTTTACAAAGTGAAGAAATTTTATTAATTACATGTAGGGCTTCCAGGTAAAATACAGAGTGTTCAGTTTGATTTGAATATCAGGTAAACAATGAGTAACAGTTTGTAAAATATTGCATGGGACATGCATATACTAAACAATGGTAGATTATCTGAAATTCATATTTAGTGGGGTATACTGGACCAATCGGTAACATCCAAATGGAGAACATATTGAAGTTGTCAAGGATTTCGTCTTGCTTGGATCTAGAATCCATTGCTCACGGAAGCAGCAGTCAAGGGATCAAACGATGCAATACATTGGGTAAATCTGCTACACAAGACTCATTTTAATGTGTTTAAAAGCAAGGATGTTACTTTGTGCACCTGACCTAAGCCATGGTATTCTCAGTCACCTCATACACGTATGAAAGTTGGTCATTGAATAAGGAAGACTGAAGAAGAATCGATGCATTTGAATTCTGGTGCTGGTAAAGAATTTTGAAAGTACCATGAGCTGCCAGAAGGACAAATGAATCAGTCTTGGAAGAAGGGCAGCCAGAAGGCTCCTTAGAGGCAAAGATAGTGAGACTGTTGCTCATGTACTTTGGACATGTTGTCAGCAGAGACCAGTCCCGGGAGAAGGACATCATGCCTGTTAAAGTAAAGGGCTGTTAAAAAGAGGAAAGCCCTTGACAATTGACACTGTGGCTACAACAATGGGCTCAATCTTCAGAACAGTTGTGAGGATGGTGCCCGACCTGCAGTGTTTGTTCTGTAGTATGTAGGGTTGCTACTGAACCTACTTGATGGCACCTCTACATCAAACAGTTTTTATTCTTTAAAATTGGCTCTAGGGGGAAAAAGTTGCTTAAAGCATAGTTGGGAATGAAAAATTCACCAGTTAAGAGCCTTTGAAACTGATAATCTTCAAGAAATAGACACAACTGATAATACACATGTATGGACTCCTTTTTCTGTGTAGCAGTGTCACCTTTGCCATGAAAACATAGTATTTAAGGTTTAGACATAGAGTGTGTAAATATCTGAAAACAAAATACTGCCAACATTTCTAAAAGTCATCTAAATTTTAGTGTTGAAGTGGTACATACTATTTTTTATTCTGGAAAAGAGACTTTACAGCCCAACTTGTTTCTAATTATATCAAGACATTTTTAAGTCTGAAGACTATTATAATGGTAGTCTTTTCAGGAAATTTTTATGTCTTCTTATTCTTCCATTGCAAATATGGAAATTAATCACTACGAAAACTGTAAAATCAAACTCACCACCATTGAGTTGATTCTGACTCATAGTGAACCTATAGGAAAGTGAGCTGCCCTTGTAGAATTTCAAGACTGAAAATCTTTCTGAGAGTAGATGAGCCTCATCTTTCTCCCTGGGAGCTGCTGGTGGTTTCCAACTCCTGGGATAGGCACTAAAAGTATTTTGTACTTTAAGTGACTACTGTCAACTTTTTGTTATATTGAAACGTTTCAATGTTGAAATGCTTTTTCAAAGGATCTAATTTTTAATTGTTCAATTTTTGGCTGTGTATTTTCTTTACACAGCTCATTTCAAAGGCCTGACTTTTCTAATTGGTTCGGTAATCAACAGCACACCAACTGGAGTGCCTTCTGTACGCTGGGTTGGTGTGTGGCGTCTGTTTCAGTTCTCCAGGTGCTTATCTCTGATACAGGAGTTAAGTCATGTGCAGTCCAGCGATACAGTGCGATGAAGGCCTTGAAACGACGTGAATACGGTGGAGATTGAGAGGAGGTTGAGTGCCTATTGGGTTGATAAATAAAATGGCAGAATTTCCTGGTAGATCTGGTATTTAGTCCAGGTTATGGAAATGGTGGTGGGTCAGGAAGGCAGAGACTTATGTAGAAAGAAGTAGGAAAGAGGAGGGAATCCATGTTGGTGCTGCAAAGTATATACTTTTCAGGGTTAGAAATATTTGGTGATGTTTAAGTTTAGTTTTGGGGTCATTTTTATTATTCATTTATATGTATTGTGTGTATATAGGAATTTTACTGCTTCATTGTCTTTGCATTAGGGAGATCTTTAAGTGTCAGTGTAGCTTTTTAAAGAAAGCTTTATGGAATATATCACACAGAAAAATATGTAATTTGCTTATGTAAAACCCTAAAGATAGACTATTGTAGGATGGTGGTATTTTCTTCTGTTGTGTATCGAGTTGCTATGGGTTGGAATCAACTTGATGTCACCTCAGACAATACCAAAGATAGAATATTACCAATACTATTGATTATCTGTGTCCCTTTCTTACTGACTTCTCCTTTCTTTCACTCTGTCTCATTTCTTTGCCTTTTTTTGGGGTAATCTAACTTTACATGTATATATTACCAAAACACAAGTTGTTTACTTTTGCATATTTTGACCATTATATAAATGGCATTATACTATGTGGATATTTTTTGTGTGATTTTCTTCACATATAATTATGTTACTAATTTTTATCCATGTTACCTGTAGCTGCAGTACACTCATTTACTGTGCTGAGTAATATTCTGTTATGCAAATATAGGTATATATACTTAAAAACTTTGCTATCTAGTTGATTCTGACTCACAGAGACCCTGTAGAACAGGATAGAACTGCCCCTGTGGGTTTCTGGGACTGTAACTCTTTATGGGAATAGAAAGCCTCATTTTTTCCTGCTGACTGGCTGGTGGTATTCAAACTTGTGACCTTGTGATTAGAAGCCCAATGCATAACCACTACACCATCAAAAAAAAAATATATATATATATCTTTTTTTTTTTTTA
>NW_022111365.1:8267008-8288221 GCF_000313985.2 Echinops telfairi | reverse complement strand
CCAGAGTTGCTGAAAAAAAAAAAAAAAGAAATAAAAGGAGGTCATACCAAGTGAGGTCAGGTGAATAAGGTACGCAGAGGGCAAGTGAGGCATGCTGGGTTTTTTTTTGCCAAAACCGGTACACTGAGGTGGCTGTGTGAGCAGGTGCATTGTCGTAGTGGAAAAACCAGTCCCCTGTCTGCCACAAATCAGGTCTTTTTTGTCACACACTGTTCAGAACCTCTAAATAAAAAGCTTGATTGCCAGTCTGACCTGGTGGAACAAACTCCAAATGTACTGCGAGTCAATGTTTTCATCTGTTTGGGAAGTTGACAGACATCCCGAACGAAGTTTGTCATCAATCGACATTTCACCTTTTTTTTAAAATGAGAAAACTGCTCATACACTTGAGTGTTTCCCATAGTGCTGTCCTTGTAAGCTATGTTCAACATCGCAACAGTTTCTGTGGCATTTTTCCGAAGCAGGAAACACAGTTTCACAGTTGCATGATGTTCTCTTAAATCGGCCATTGCAATAAACAAGGTTTGAGCAAAACTACTTGTACGAAAAAATTCACTGTGACCAGAAAGAACTTTCCCAAGCGATGCCACTGGGTGCATTAACTCATGAGATTGAGTTGCTCAATGCTTGTCTAGCAGGAAAAATGTGTACTATGAAAGCTCTGCTCCACCCAGCGTAATTCCTTTTTTAGAGGGGGGAGGGGTACCCCTTCGTATACATAATAGTGTCAAGTAGTGTCTCACTTGTTTTGATTTGCATTTTTCTTGGTGTCTAGCAGCTTTTCATATTGTTTATTAGCCATTTGCATGTCTTCTTTGAGGATATATCTAATTAAGTGCTTTTTTCCATGTTTTTATTGAGCTACCTATTTTTTTATTTTTGAAATGTTAGTGATCTTTATATAACCTAGATGATAGATTAACAGTAGATCTATTTGGTTCTTATTAAACACTGTGGGGCAGGATAACAACTCTCATATAATGCTGAAGTGAGTAAAATAGCATAACTACTTGCAAAAAAAATGACATTATTTAGTAAAGTTAGATTTCATACCCTACAACCAATAACCCCATTCCTAGGTGTATACTTGATTTGGGATACAAAACAGATCCCAAATCTCAAATATAATTTAAGGAGAACATTTATTAAATCTTAAACAGACAAAGATAAGACAAAGACACATCATCTGGATGAGGAAGGCCATTAGCAAGAGGTCATGAGGGTATCTAAGGGTTTGCTGAGAAAACAGAGCTCTAAGAAGGACTTGGGAGGGCAAAGGAAACTGTCACAAAAGCATGACTAGTGACAGACCAACATCATAGATATAAGTGGAACATCAGAAGCAGAAACAGGACCATGATTGGGACACCTGCATCATGTTAGAAGAGTTTACAAGATTTGTCCAGGGCCTTCAGCCAAGGCAATCAGCATGACTAAGGACTAAGCACCCCAGTACAGTAATATCCATCAAGGATAAACTCAGGCAAGTCCTTAAGGGAACATATCCCTTAAGGGTTGCCTAAAGAGGGGTTGAGGAAATCCACTTTCCAATGCACTCTGCAGAAGGGCAAGACTATTCCCATTCCTGGTTAATAATCAGAAGGAATTCAGTGGGGCAAAATCCTCTTGGGGACCCTGCAAATAGATTTTGGGCTTTCACTATTATCCAGAGTCTTCTGTATAAGGGGTACTTAGCAGAACTGGGAGTGTGCATGCAGACCCCACCACAGCGTACCAAAGCTTGATGGCAACGTAACCACGTGGAGCAATGCATGAACAGAGTGGGCTATAGGACCGGGCCCATTAAGAACCAAATTGTCGCCCTCCCTAGAAGTATGTGCTACAGAGGACAACATTAAACCTACAGGTTGGGGTGAGGGTCCCGGTCTGCCATGCCCACCCAGAAGCAAACCAAGAAGGGAAAAGCGTGAGGTTATAGATCCCATATTGGCACACCAATCCCTAAGGATGATGTCCCTGCTTGAGACATGATTACCCATCACTGGAGCATACTGTGACAGGACAATACTGGGGACACGAAGGGGAGTGAGTCCAGTCTGAACCCCCCACAGCGGTGCAAACCAAGAGAGGAACATAATAGATCAGCAACAGCAGCAAAGCAAAGCCACAACACACATCAGGAGCCCCCAAAATAGACCAGGTTAGGAGGGGTAGTTCCCAGAAGCCCCTTGGACCAGTGAGGAGATATAAAAGTCAATGGGCAGACCTAGTTATTATTATTTTTCTTTATATATGTATATATTTTTTTCTATTCTCTTTTTATCCAATTTTTTCTTTTCTTTTGTATTGCCTACGTTATTGTTGGTTTGCCTACCCATATAAGATAGGCATGTTGGAAACAAGCCCGAAGAGAAAG
This sequence comes from Echinops telfairi, assembly GCF_000313985.2. Lineage (NCBI taxonomy): Eukaryota > Metazoa > Chordata > Mammalia > Afrosoricida > Tenrecidae > Echinops > Echinops telfairi. Next base: position 8,285,844 of record NW_022111365.1, on the reverse strand, counting down.
CAATGGCACTGAAGGTTCTGGAGGACTTAGGGGAAAGAGGAGGCCGGGAAAGGGAGTGGTGAGCAAACAACGCCATAGACAGGGGAACAACTAGGGAATTAAAATCAACAGTGAGGAGGACATAGAGATTCTCAGCAACAGTAGTCTAGCTGAGAGGAATTACAAAGAGGTAGAAGAAGGCTCGAGTGTGATGGTGGGAAAGGTTGAAGGTAAAAGGAAACAGAGGAAAGATCTAGGAAGCAAAGCCATGGATAGAGGTATAAACAGGTGTGCACGTATGTAAATATATTAATAAAAATAGAGTTATTATCACAGGTACATAATTTTTATATGGCAATACATCGGGGAAGTAGACAGACTTTGGGCCTCTGCTCAAGCCCTCCCTCAATGTGAGAACACTTTGTTCTAACAACCCTCCCTCAATGTAAGAACACTTTGTTCTAACAACCTGGCATTCTGTGATGTTCACCCACCTGGCATGCTGAAGACAAGATGGGTGTACAAGCAAATGTGAAGAAAGTCAATGTTGCCCAGCTATCAAAAGATATAGTGTTTGGGGTCTTAAAGGCTTAAAGTTAAGCAACACCAGATAAGGTAGCAGGCATCAGAAGAGCCCCAAACAAGCAAACAAACAAATTGTTGAGAAGGGGGTTGGAGCAGAGACCCAAAACCCATTTGTAGACAGTGGGACATCCCCTCACAGAACGGTTGTAAGGAAGGAATGGGTCTACTAGGGTGAAGTATAGCACCGATGAAACACAACATTCTTCTGGTTCCTTTAGGATTCCTTAACTGCCACTATTATGACCCCAATCCTGCCTTTCATCGTAGGTTAGGCTGGAGCATCCATTACAGGTAAGAGCTCAGGACACACGGAATCCAGGTCAGACAAACTCCTCAGGAACAGAAATGGGAGTAGTGATACCAGAAGGGTAGGGGAAACGTGGGGAGAGGAGGGGAGAAGAAACCACTGGGAAAGGGAGACAGTGGTCGGTATAAGATATGAAATTAATAATAATTTATAATTTATCAAGGGGTCACGAGGGTGGGAGGGGGGAAGGGAGGGTAAAAAGAGGAGCTGGATACCAAGGGTTCAAACAGAATGTAAATGTATAGAAAATAATGATGGCAACATATGTACAAATATGCTGATACAATTGATGTTTGGATTGTTAAAAGAGGTTTAAGAGCCCTCAATAAAATGATCTTGAAAAAAAGAGGGTGGGGGTGTTCAGAACTTGCGCTCTGATACAATACCCAAGAGAAATCTATGCTTGGAAAAATTTACAGAAATATTTAGAGCAGCATTGTCTATAATGACATCTCCCCCACCCCCAAAAATGAAACCATTAAATGGCCACTAACAGGAAAAGAGAAAAATAAGTTATAAATTATTTTTAAGTGGGGAGGTACAATTAATTTTACATATATATACATATACATACATGTGTATGTACACACACACACACACACACACACACACACACACACACACACACACGAAGGGGTACCTCTCCCAAACTGAAAACAATCTACTGGGCAGAGCTTTTATAGTATGCATTTTTCTTGCTAGGCAATTATCAAGCAGCCTGCTCTGAGTTAGTGCACTTAGTGGTGGCATCACCTGGGAAGGTTCTCTCTGGTGCAGCCTGGGAAGGTTCTTTCTGGTCACAGTGAATTTTTTTGTAAAAACTGTTTTGCTCAAACTTCGTTTACTGCGATGGCTGATTTAAGAGAACATCATGCAACTGAAATTTTGTTTCCTGCTTTGGAAAAATGCCACAGAAATTGTTGTGATGTTGAACACAGCTTACAAGGACAGCACTATGGGAAACACTAAAGTGTATGAGCAGTTTTCTCGTTTAAAAAAAAGGTGAAAGGTTGATTGACGACAAACCTCGTTCGGGAAGTCCGTCAACTTCCGGAACAGATGAAAATGTTGACTCACAGTGGTAATCAAACTTTTTATTTAGAGGTTCTGAACAGTGTGTGACAAAAAAGGCCTGATTTGTGGCAGACAGGGGACTGGTTTTTCCACTACGACAATGCACCTGCTCACACAGCCACCTCGTACCAGTTTTTGGCAAAAAAGAAAACAAAACAACAACCCAGCATGCCGCACTTGCCCTATGCGTACCTTATTCACCTGACCTCACTCGGTATGACCTCCTTTTATTTCTTTGAATGAAGAAGGACATGAAAGGACAAAGATTTGCGGACTTACACGCGGTGACAAACAAAACAAAACAAAACAAAACAAAAAAAACGAGGGAGGTGCTGTCAGCCATCCAAACATGAGTTTAAAAATGTTTCCAAGAATAGAATTGTAGATTTGACAAATGTATTAAGTGTAATGGAGAGTACTTTGAAGGTGATAAGGTAGTTGTGTAAAAAAATTTAAATACATAGCTTTTAAAAAAATGTTTGGTTGCTTTTAGGTACCCCCATGTATAATAAAAAATGTTGATGAAGCTTGTTGAGAAAATAGCCAACAGTTCCTCACATGGTTGAAGATGAGGTTACACATGACCCAGAAATTCCACTTCTAGATGGATACTCAAGATATATTTTTAAAAATTATGAGGAGGCTTGAAAACGTTCATGGAAAACTTCTATTGTCTCTTAATTCCATTTTCAGAGAACTTTTTCAAGCTCTCATCGTCTCACACAAAACTTGTGCAAAAATGTTCCTAATAGTCCCAAAGTGGAAATAATTTAAATATCCATAAACTTATAGAGGATAAATGTTACTTACCCATGCAGTGGGATGTAGTAGAATTGCTCCCTTGGGTTTCCGAGGCTGTCAATCTTTTTGTTTTGTTTTTAAGTCATTTTATTGGAGCTTGTGGCAGTTACATAATCTCCTGTCAACTTGAGCAAAGGTATGGAGTCTAGCCTGACAATCAGATCATAGCCAATAATGCCTGTGTGGGCATGGCCTTCTCCTGAGGATTCTGGGAACTCCCTGGAGGTGGAACACACACTCTCTCTACCTTCTTTTCCTGCTGTTGAGACACTCAGAGAGCTGGAGAAGACATGTGAAGACCCATGTGTGAATTGAGATGCTTCTACTGCCACTGGATCCACAAGACCTTCTTTTTTTTTTTTCATTTTTAAGTAGTTTTATTGAAATATAATTAACATTTCATACCGTTCAATAGTTCACTTATATTAAGAAGGCTTGTGCATTCATCACCACAATCAATTTTGCAACATGTATTCCTCTTGTATTCATTGCTCTTGACTCCCCATTTCCTTCCTCCCTACCCTTCCCTGCCCCAGGTGATTTTTAATTCTGTGTTACCTTTGTCAATCCACTCATTCTGAATGTCTATTCAGAAAAATCATATAAAACAAAGACAAAAACCAAAAAAATGCAACACCTTGTCTTTTGGTTCTAAGACCTTCTATCCATTGGCCTGTGATCTTCCTGCATTTGGCATCATTGGATGTGTTGCGTGAGTCTAAAGAATTTATGGAATAGTGTCGGATATGTGGGCTAATATCAAATTTATGGACTTGATCTGGACTGGGCTGGAATGTTTTCTCAATATACAATTACTCTTTTATATAAAGTTCTTTCTTATACTCATGAGTATCTATGAACTTCTTTGTCTAGTCAAGCCGGACTAACTCAGAGCTCTTACAGATCTAAAATTCCATGGTTCAATCATATCAAGCAATGTTGTACAATTGCTACCAGTTTCAAAAAATTTTCTTTCTTCTTGAGCTCCTTGATAGCTTCTCCCCTGGGTAGACTAGAGATACAAAATTCATAGACACTCATATTTTATAAGAGTTTTATATGAGGGGTAAGTGTACATTAAGAAAGTATTCCAACCCAATGCTGTCCAAGCCCATAAGTCCGACATTAGCCCATATGTCCAACACCGATCTACAAGGTCCTCCTCAATCCCACAAAACACACACAATGATGCCGACTGCAGGAGGAAAGCTGAATCAGTGAGCGTGTAAGCATCTCAGTGCTGGCAGGCATCTTCACACGGCTTCTCCAGCACCCAGGGCTGCGTCAGGATAGGTCCATGTGGCTTCTCCTCAGAGGTGTCTTGCAGGAAGTGAGCCTTGCAAGCTGAGGCAGAGAATTAGCTAAGGCTAGTACACTGGTCTGACCATCAGAGAATAAGAGACACAAGAAAGGCGAGGCTCGCCAAGCCATTTATCTCTCCGCTCTTCAATTAAACTGCCCTTTAATTAATCCCACATGTGTTCATCGGCCAGGTTGGCACAATAAACCTTAACTATCACACTCCCTGACCATGTCCCCCAGGAACCCTTATTCCTTTTTTTTTCTATAATAGTTTTGTTGTTGTTTTGCTATATTATACTTAATCTGATATATTCATTGACATACAATTTTGTTGTTCGATCCCATTGAGTATACAGTCATCAATGCTATCAGCTCCTCATTACCCCCTACCCTCCTCATCCCGGACCCTCAGGAACCCAATACTCCTGTTACTGTTTCTGATGGGTTATCTATCTTGACTTTCATGTACTGAACAGTCATATATAAAAATGAACATGCACAAATATAACATGATTAGTGAGGTGTAACAAAAATAAAACCATAATAGTAAGCGGAGGAAATATTAAAGACCTAGAGGATAGTTTTGTGGTTCATCAGTGCCATATCGCACCTTGGATTTACCATCCATTCTGTATGACCCTTCTGAGTGGGACAGTCCAGTTACTTACAGGTGAGTTTTGTGTCTCCACTACATCCACGCCCATTCACATTGATTTGGTCGCTTGTTTTTGAACTTCTGATACTTCTCCTTGTCAACACCTCATGATCACACAGGGTGGTGTGCTGCTTCCATGTGGGCTTTGTTGCTCCCGTGCTAGATGGCCGCTTGTTTAACTACAAGATGCTGTCAGTCATTATGGGAGAAGACAACTTCATAACTCTCCCCAGGAGCACTTGGTGGATTTGAACCAGTTTAACGCATTATACCTTCAGGGTTCCTTTATAAAATATTAGTCAATCACAAAATGGAATATAGTACTGAAACTTATTACAACACAGATGACTCTTGAAAACATTATGCTTAGTGATAAAAGCCAGTGAGAAAGGTCACATGTTGCATGCTATCACTTTATATGAAATGGACAAAAGACATAAGACTATAAAGAAAAAAGTAGATTTGTGATTTCCTAGAACTAGGGTCTCAGGAGTCCTAGTCGGAAGACCCTGGACCAATCTAACAATGTATGTATCCCAATCATAGCCCTGTTCCTACTTCTGTAGTATCTATCACCTGTAACTGGTTTATTGATCTCCCACCAATCATTAGTTTGACAGTTTCCTTTCTTCATGCCTTGTTTATCTGTAGTCCCAGCTTGATTTCTTGAATGGTATTTTAACTTTGTGCTGATGACCTCCGATGACCTCCCATATCTGAATGATGTGTCTTTGTGTTGTTTTGTCTTTTTAAAGACTTAAATATTCTCTTTAAATTTAAGGCTTCCTGGTGGCATAGTGGTTACACATTGGACTGAGAACTGCAAGATCAGCAGTTGGAAACCACCAGCCCCTCCATGGGAGAAAGATGGGCTTTCTACACGCAGGAAGAGTTACAGTCTTGGAAACTCACAGGGGCAGTTCAACCCTGTCATAGCAACCTCGTAGTGTTGCTACGAGGCAGAATCGACTTGATGGTAATGAGAGTTTAAAAAACAAAACAAAATGAAAAACCAAGAGCAACAGTTTTCAGGAGTTCTTCCAGTCTTGGTCAGAGACTTGGGCTTGGTTATTTTTAGGATTTTGAGTTTTGTTCCAATTTTTTTTCTCCCACTCTATGAAGAACCCTTTATTACAATCCCTTCTAGAACACTCAGCAGTGGTCATCAGGCACCATCTGGTTCTTCTGGTCTCGGTTGTGGATGCTGAGGTTCTTGTGGTTCATTAGTCCTTTAGATAGTTGTTAATGTGTGAGTTGATTTCCTCCACTCTTCTTTTCTCTGGAAGGGGGAGACCACCTTCAAGCTTTTGGGACCTTAGTTGCTACTTACCAATTTAGAATGTAGAAAATTGCCTTTGTGGACTATGTTAGGCTATTTGACATTGATGCTCATTCCTGTTGACTATGGCCCTAAGTCTCCAGACCTCATTACTCATTCTTTCAAGGTTTGATGATAGCTGAGAAGTTTTATAAACCTTTGCCCCCCGTTTACTGTGTTACATACATGGATATTTTTAGAGCACCTACAAATATATATGTAGAATTATCATCTGCCAAACCAAAATATGGTCAAGAGTATAGTCCCCTTTGCCTACTCATCTGTTCATCTTGCTTGTGTACCTATGCATGTACTTGTAAATTATGTTTGTGCATATAATCACTTGTAGTTTAATATTTTATTACTGGTAATACAGGATTGTGTATGTAATAGTGTTTACTTTTGTTGCCTGTAACTCTTGTGCTTATCTCTGTCTTCTTTTAGTAATATTTTTCACATCACCCCTTATTGTATGTTCCTTTACCTTCACCCAAATTAAAATGTGCCTATTACATAGTGACTTTCCCTCCTATCTCTGATAACAGTAAAAGCATTTAAAATTTATTTGTAAACCTTCCTGACTTTTTATAATACTGAAGTGTACAACATTTGTCCTTTTGAAATTGACTTATTTTACTCATCTCATGTCCATCAGGCTCATCCATGTTAAGAGGTTTGCATGGATTCCTCCTTACTCTTTAACTTTGCGTAACATTCCATTGTGTGTATGTACCAGTTTGTTTATCCATTGCTATTGTGAGTAATGCTGAAACGAACATGGGTGTCTGTGTCCCTGATCTTATTTCTTTCGGATCTGTATCTAGTAGTGGGATTGCTCGATTAAATTGTTTTTCTATTTCCAACTTTCAAAGAAACTCCATAGCATTATCCTCAGTGGTTTTACCATATTATGATCCACCAGAAAAATATGAGAGTTACAATCATGAAGATTCCTTCATGTATTTGTTGACTGTGAGATCTCTGTGCATGCCCTCTACCCATTTTGTAATCAGATTGCTTGCCTTTTTATTGTTGAGGTGCTGAGTTTTCTATAAATTTTTGAGATTAGCCACTTGTTGGATATGTAAATTCCAAATATATTTACTCTTAGTCTGTAGGTTACCTTTTCTGCCTCTTTGGAGAATCTTTTTTTCCCCCAATATGTAAATGATATTTTTATCAATACTCACACTTAAAAGTGTACATTTGCACAAGCTACCTTGTACATATGTACCCAACATATACATATTCAAGTTCTGTGACAAAATGGTACAAGAACAGGTAAACTTCACCTATGAGTAACAGAATTCAGGTCCTATACTGAGTTTTCATTAGCCCCTCAGTTATGTACATTAAAAAAAATTTTTTTTTAATTGGAGAATCTTTTAATGTGCATAAGTATTTAACTTTTAGAAGGTTGCAGTAGTCTGGTTTATTTTTTGCAGTCTATTTTTTGGGTTATGTTTGATAGTCTATTTATGCCATAAATTAGAGGTACTTGCATTTCACCCTGTTTTTCTTTGATGATATTTATAGTTTTAAATTTAAATTTAGATGCTTTAACTATCTTGAGTTAATTTTTGTGTATGGTGTGAGGTATGACTTTTGCTCAACTTTTCTGTAAATGAAAATCCAATTTTGCTAGTGCCTTTCTTCAAGAGACTATATTTCCACCCATTTGATGGATTTTGTTTTTTGTCAAAGATCAGCTGTCCATTGGTGGATGGATCTACTTTTGGGTCCTCAGTTCTTTTCCACTGATCCATGTGCATATCATTGTTCCAGCACAAAACTTGTTTTGACTGCCATAGCTGTATAGTATATTTTGAAGTCAGGTCATATGACATATTTTATTATATTATTCTGCTTCAGTAGTAAATTGCTTAATCAGAATATTTTTTCTCTATATATAAACTTAGTAATTGGTTTTTCCATTTTTTTAAAGAATATTGATGGAATCTAGATTGGGTTTACATTATAGAAAACTGAATCGTATTGACATTTTTACAGTGTTAGGTCTTCTTACCCATGAGCATGATATATACTTCATTTATGTAGGTTTCTCTTAGTTTCTTGTAGTATTGTTTTTTGGTTTTCTTTGTATAAGTATTTTATGTTTTTAGTTAGACTTATTCCTGAGTATTTTAATATCATATGCAAGCAAAATTTTCCTGAAGATAATGCAATAACAGTTGGTGCAGTATAGACAGGGAGCAGCCAGAAACTCAATGTAGATTCAGAAGAACACATAGCATGAGGGATATCATTGCTGACATCAGAAAGATCTTGGTTGAAAACAGAATGCTAGAAAGATGTTTTATTGACTCAGCAAAAGCATTTGACTGTGTGATCATGGCAAATTATGGCCAACATTGAGAAAGATAGTAATTCATACAAACCTGTATTTGTGTGGGGCACAAGCCCCCACAATTGAATGAGTCCAAGGTGTGGTTATGTAATTGAGGGGTAAAATTAAAGAGACATCAGACAATATAAGGCATGCAATTGTTCACCTCTGGGATGGTCATGATCTCAGCAGCCCGGTCTATGCAGAGAGAGCAAATATATTTCCAGGCTTGGCCTATATACAACCAGGGTACTTGGAAGTCCCCCTGATTACATCATAATGGGAAGGGGTTGTATAATAGGCATATCAGTCGGAGGGGGACAAGCTAGGGGTGTACATGCAATCGGAAGGGGTGGCACTAGGGGTACACATGTAACAAGATGGGTGGACCCTAGAATCAAGATGGCAGACTACCTTGGCTCTCCTTGAGTTGGCTTTACTGGCCTCTGGGCTCTCCTTCAGGGAAACAATCCACTATCCTTATCAGCATGGAGTGGGTCCTACTTAGGGGGACAGACTATAGAATCTGATTGTTCTAGATGGCTGATACCCTCAGGGAGATAACCTCTAAGCAGCTGACGTTGATCTCCAACTGTATAGTCATTTACCATGTGTTGCAAGCAGTGTCTTAGGTTTGGCATATATTTGGGGGGGACAAGCTGGGGAAAAACCCTCTGTATCCCACATATATAGATCCCGAAGCAGTTCAAACATAAGGGAATACTGTGTGGTTTAAAATCAGGAGAGGTATGTTAGGATTGTATCCTTTCACCACACTTGTGTTATTGTTGTTGTTAGGTGCCATCATGTTGATTCTGACCAATAGTGACCTTATACACAACAGAATGAAACTGTCCAGTGCCATCCTCAGTGCCTATGCTTGAGCCCATTGTTGCAGTCACTTTGTCAGTCCATCTCATTTAGAACCTTCCTTTTTTTGGCTGCCCCTCTAGTTTCTCCTGACTATATGACCAAAGTATATAAGAAAAAGTCTCACCATCCTTGCCTCTAAGCCATACTTCTCTACAACAGACTTGTTTGTCCTTTTAGCAGTCCATGGTACTTTCAATATTCTTTACTAGCACTACAATTCAAATACATCAATTCTTTGCTCTTCCTTATTCAGTGTCCACCTTTCACATACATGTGAGGCAATTGAAAATCACATGGATTGATTGGGTCAGGCACACCTTAGTCTTCAATGTAACATCCTTGCTTTTCAGCACTTTGAAGAGATCTTGTGCAGCACATTTACTCAGTACAATGCATCTTTGATCTCTTGACCACTACTTCCATGAGCTTTGATTGTAGATCCAAATAAGATGAAATCATTGACAACTTCAAACTTTTCTCCATTTATCTTTTTTAAATCATTTTTATTAGGGGCTCATACAACTCTTATCACAATCCATACATACATCAATTGTGTAAAGCACATTTGTACATTCATTGCCCTCATCATTCTCAAAACATTTGCTCTCCACTTAAGCCCCTGGCATCAGGTCCTCATTTTCCCCCTCCCTCCTCCTCCCCCCTCCCTCACGAACCCTTGATAATTTATAAATTATTATTTTGTCATATCTTGCCCTGTCCGACATCTCCCTTCACCCACTTTTCTGTTGTCCATCCCCCAGGGAGGAGGTCACATGTAGATCCTTCTCATCGGTTCCCTCTTTTCAACCCATTCTCCCTCTACCCTCCCAGTATCTCCACTCACACCACTGGTCCTGAAGGGATCATCCGCCCTGGATTCCCTGTGTTTCCAGTTCCTATCTGTACCAGTGTACATCCTCTGGTCTAGCCCGACTTGTCCAGTTTTGAGGATTTTGGTCTTCTTTTCTTTGAGTGGTAATCCATACCAAAGGTTGCAATCCTTGATCAGCAAGTGCTTCAAGTTCTCCCTTTCAGGAAGCAAGGCTGTGTCATCTGCAAGTCCCAGGTTGTTAGTAAGCCTTTCTCCAATCCTGATGCTGCATAATCTTAGCTATCCTGATGAGAATGAAATGGAATCTCATTTGGTTTTGGTTTGCACCTCTCTGATGGCTACTGAGATTGAGCATTTTTTTATGCTTTTGTTGGACATTTGAGTATCTTGTTTAGTAAAATGTCCATTCAAATCCTGCCCATTTATGATTGGTTTATTTGTCTTTCATTGTTAAGTTGTCAAAGTTTATAGATAGATAGATAGATAGATAGATAGATAGATATAGATAGATATAGATATATATTTTTTGCTACTTGCATTCTTATTGGATATATGGTTTTTGAGTAATGTTATTGGCTTGTCTTTTCCCATTTTTTTGGTTTGGTATTTTAATGAACAAAATTAAAAGAAAAAAATTGTGGTCCATGGTTGGTTATCCTTTGAGATGCTAACTGAAATGTTTGCGGGTAACTAAACTGCCAGCTACTCCGTGGGAGAAAGATGAAGCTTTCTACTCCTGTACAGAGTTACAGATCAAAGGGATAAACCTGATAGTCAAATAGTTAAAACATTGTCAGTTGATCCCTCCTTTGATGCATGCTGGACCTGATCTGGTTTTCAACATTTTCTGTATTTTTGTTTTGTTAGTTCATATTAGGGTTTATCTCAGGGGTTTTATGTCATTGGAGGTCACCCTCTTGAAGTTGTGTTACATGTTTTTCTGTGTTTTGGTGTATGAAACCCAGGATTGATGAACCAATAGGAACAGCAAGTAGAATAAGGGATTCGGGGGTGGGAGTACAGTGGTAGTGGGGGCAGTGGTGATAAAAGGGAGTTGATATCAAGGAGTCCAGGAAGGCAAAGAAATGTTTGGTACTGGATTATGGTAGCAATTGTACAATACAGCTTGATATGATTGAACTGTGGTATGATGTATATGTTTACTTCCAATTAATAAATTTAAAAAAATGAGCTACAGTTTCAGAAACCCACAGGGGAAGTTCTACCCTGTCTTAAAGGATTGCTATTAGTCGAACTCAACTCAATGGCACAATGGTGGTGAGTAATTTTGGCATTTAGCATTATATTAGATGACCCATTGTTAAAAACTAGATGTGCAAGTCTTTCCCTTGCTTGTTTTTTTTAAATTATTAATTTCACAGCTTTAGTTGTTAATAAATTTTTAATTTATGCTGCTAAGCAGTGTTTCATTGCTACTTTTACACCCTGAGAACTGTATCTTCTAGGTTCTGTAGGAAAATGAACCCATTTTTATCTAAATGTGATTTTCTTCACCTCGACAACTTAATTATTATTCATGTTTTTTCTGTCTCTGTAAAATGTGTTCAGATCTTTTATCTGCTTGAGTGCCTTCTTTCCTGTTTGTGACTTTGTGTTTATATCTTTTAAAATTAACTTTCACTTTAAGATAATGTAATTTTAAGAAATAATAAAATTAGATCTTGTGCCTTTCCCTCATTGTCTCTCAATGGTAACATCTTGTAAAATTATAGTATAGTATGGGTAGTATAGTTTGGAACCCTGGTGGTGTAGTGGTTACTCATCGGGCTGCGATCTACATGGCCAGCAGTTTGAAACTACCAGCAGCTCTGTGGGAGAAAGACTGGGCTCTGAACTCCCGTAAACAGTTACATTCTTGGAAACCCACAGGTGTTTGCTTCGAGTCAGCTTTGACTAGATGGCAGTGGGTTTGCATTTGTTTTTTTTGATATGGGTAGTATAAATAGTTGATGCTATTGGCTGCTAATTTCGTGGCTGGATGTTCAAGTACATGGTAGAAAGATCTTGTGATCTAGTTCTGAAAAAGCAGCCATTGAAATAGGAACACAGAGTTCTACTTTGACACATCTCTGCCATTTTTTCTTTTTCACTACCAGTGTATTGACATTGACACCAGCCAAGACACAGACATGACCCCATGTTTCCTATTTCGATTCTTACTCATTGAGTCATAGTGACCCTATAGGACAGGGTATAAGAACTCTGTAGGTTTCTGAGACTGTCTTTTTTTTTTCTCCTGTAGAGAAGCTGGTGGTTTTGAACTAGTAACCTTGTGGTTAGTAGCCCATTGTGTACCACTATGCCACCCCCTAAACTCCTTTCTTCCATTTATAATTTTATCTTTTTATAGGTATTATATAAATGGAATCATACAGTATGAAACACTTTAGGCTTCACTTTTAAAAAACTTGTTTTCACTCAGCATCATTTTGTGAAGATTCATCTGGATTGTTTCTGTTGGTGAGTAGCAGTCATGTTATGAATGTGTATTACTTAAGTTTCCTGGGTTGCCTTAAGAAAATAATGAAAAATGACTGGATTTAAGGAACAACAGGAAGTCCTGCTGGTGTAATGGAGTACAGTTGTGCTGTTAATTGCAAGGCCAGCAGTTCAATCTCACCAGCCACTCCATGGGAGAAAAATGAGTATTTCTTTACCTGTAAAGATGTACAGCCCAGAAACCCACAGAGGCAGTTCTACTCTGCTCCACAGGCATTCTAATCTGCACTCTGAATATACATCGACTTGATGGCAGGGAGTTTGAGTTTAAGGACCATAAATATTCTCATTTTTGTAGGCTAGAAGTCCATATCAGGGTTAGGAAGATTAAATGCATAAGGGTGAAACAGCAAAGTGTGGAGAAGAAAGCAGATGGTGCCCGGCTATCAATTGGAATAGTGTCTGGAGTCTTAAAGGCTTGTATTCAAACAGATAGCCATCTCAGTGAGGTGTCAACTAGGTCCACACAGAAGAAGCCAGTGTATTCCAAAGATGACAATAACAAAATCCGATTATGATGTAGGGAAAGTATAAGAGCTGAAATTGTAAACATCAAATTTGTAGAAGGCTATGGAGGACAGTGGGAGCCCCATATCCATCTGCAGGCCGTCTAGTCAGATTAAGCAGATCCCTTTAGCAGATCCCTTTTAGCCACAAGCAAGGGACTGGAACAGCTCTACTATCAGACAGATTATTGTAAACTTGATCATGGTGGATCAGTTGCCCTTCCTCTTGACCCATCTTGAATTTGCACTAAGCTGAAGTATCTCTCACCTGTTCCAGGACAGACAGTTCTTTTCTGACCTTTTAAATATTGATGGTGATCTTTTCTTTATTATACTTTATTTGTATTTTTATCATTCTACTATTATTATTTTCTTCATGCTGTTTTGTTTTGTTTCTCATTGTTTCTGTTGAGTTTGTGAAGCACAGAATGTGTGGATGCACAGAGACAACAGCTGATGCAATGGTTTAATGGGGAGATGTGGGGTAGGGAAGGTGAGGGGATTTGGGGAGCAAACAGTGAATGCAGGAGGGAGAAGGGCACACAAGAACTGATTGTGATGATGTAAATGCAACTCTTTTAAATAAAAATTGATTAAACCATGGAAGTGTGTGGTATGTGAATATTATATCAAGAAAACTACTTAAAACAAAACCAAAAAACCAAACTTGACCAATGGTTACCATGGGTGAAGGAGAAAGAGTTGTAAGAGGGCATTGAGTTTATGTTAATAGTGGTGGAATAATTTGGAAAAGGATAATGATAATGATTGTACAACAAGAAAAATATAATCAGTGGCACTGAATTATACATCTAGAAGTTGTGAAATTGGAGAATGTTTTGTATATTTTTGTCACAATTAGAAAAAAATAATTGCATGAATAACTGAGTACAAGGAAGAAGAATATGTTCTAGAGTAGAATGTGGTGATATTTGTACACCTCTTCTTGTTATGATTGAATTATTGATACGTGGATGAAGTGCTAATAAAACGGGGAAAAAAAGACTACCTTTTTCATTCTTACTACCTGGGATGAATAACTTTTGACATTGCACTTATTTCAAAGTATATTTAACGCATATATGCAACATTAAAGTTAAAATCACCTACTTGGGGGTATATGTAGCACAGTTAACTGTTGTTGATATCTTGCCTTGTTCTTTGTAATTGAGAGTACAGTAATTTTTAATATAACATGCCCACATAAATAACATATACACATATAATGTGCATTGTGTGTACAGGAAGCTAATGTGTGAAGGAGTTGCCCAGTTAAAAAAAAACACACTGTAAAATGTATTCATTATTTGTGTAATAATATGTTACGTATAAGCCTGTTTTTCACAAAAGTGGTGCTTTTTTTACTTGTCAAAGCAGAAAACATTCTATCATAAAATGTAAAATAAGTACTCTCAGTTTTATTGGTAGCACAGCATTTTGTTATACAGTTTAATAAAGCTTGAGTGTGTTAGACTTGACAGTTAGTGACCATAAGCTCTTCACTCTACCCGCTTGACTTCTGGGAAGTCTTTTTACTTTCTCTGCCTCATTTAACTAACTTTTACAATTTGGATAAAATGTGAACTAAATGATTTCTAACAGTCCTTCTAATTCTGCCTTTCTGGTGTTTGGACCCCTAGTGAATAATAATTGTACAAGCTAAAAGGGATAGTTATAACATGGCTTAGGAGTAGAGACTGCTTCACATACTCCAAAAAGAAAAGACGTGGTGGAGAGGACAAATTAATCTTATATAAACTCAATTAAGTACATCAGATTTACTTACAACTTTTACTTGCCCTTTAATGTTATGCAAATTTATCCATACTTTGAAGTCATTGAATAGATTCTTCATCCTGGTGCAGGTACAGATTTTAAATTATTGAAAAGGCTTGGAACCTATTCTGACTTACCTACAAATTTGACTTAAAGATTACATTGGGCTTTACACACTTTGGAGCCAATCTCTTTGGCAACCCTTGGACTGCCTGATTATAGAGTGTGGAGCCCTGCTGGCACAGTGGTTAAGCATTTGGCTGCTGACCAAAAGGTTAGAGGTTTGAACCCACCCGCCCTTCATAGGAGATAGGTGTGGCAGTCTGTTCTCATGAAGATTACAACTTTGGAAACTTTTGGGGAGCGTTCTACTCTGTCCTGTAGGTGGCTATAAGTCAGAACTGACGTGACCACAATGGGTTTCAGTTTGTAGTTTATGTAAAGGGCCTTCTAATACTTTGTGGAGATTTTTCTTTGTCTTGTAATTCTATTTTTCCAATAACTTTTGGAAGTACGTTCACATAGAGAATAACTCACATAGAGATCTGTTTCACATGATTTCTAATTTAGGGTAAAATTTTCACTGGTGGAGGGAAGGAAAGCACTCTTGCCCCAGTATAACAGACACATTTCTAAATAGCTCCTAAGTACTGGGTATTCATTAACCCTGAAAGGACAAAGGTCAGCGTTAGACTGGATAGTTATATGCTTCAGTCAATTTGAAGTTATTTATGCTTCAGTCAAGTTGAAGTCAGCTAGGTATTGCGCTGGATGGCTACTCTAATCTTTTGGCCTTCATAGTTAGAAATCATGGCAAAATAAAGATGTTGAAATAATTGTGAAAAAACATTGTAGTCACTGATTTAACAGAATTATAATAATTTTTAATCTACTTTTTTCTTTTACTTCAAATTCAGTACTGTTTGCTCTCCATTTCGAATGTGTTACTCTGGGTTCTTGTGAAATTTTGATGATTCACCTGGAAAAAGCATATTGTTTTCTTCTTTGTGAGTGATCATTGAATGCTTGCTACTTTTAAGCTATGAACTATGAGTTTGAATTCTTAGGCTCTGTCAAGACAATTAAATTTGAATATGTGAGTGCATTGCCAATGTCTGGAGATGTTTACTAGCCTGGGCAATTTTGATAACATTATCTTTTTAATAATTTCTGCTGTGAAACAATCTTGGAGAAATATATGTGGGGGAGTAAGTCCTTGAAGAAAAATATACTCTTTATTTAATAAGGATGGTGCGTTTCCAATTCTAGAGCTAGAATTATGGTTGTTAAAGGTATAGTTCTCTCACCAGCCTTAACATCTGGTTTTGTGCATGTGTTTACATTTCCTAAACCACCTCAGATTTTCTTTAATTTCTGTGTATTCTGTCCTGGCTATGTAGGATTAGACCCCACTGTACTGGTGGATAAAGCATTTTATGGCAGGTGTCTCCACCCCATAACTATTGATATTGGAGCCTTGTGGTGTGGAATGCAACTGAAGATGGTTCTGTGGTTCTGTTCACTGTAAAGTGTTGAACAGGTCCCTGGTTTAGTAGTATCTCCCATGTTCTGACAATGAAAAATATTTCTAGAAGTGTCCCAGGAGGGAAAATTGCCCAGATAAGAACCTCAGAGGGCAATCTGCCAAAGAACCTCAGAGGGCAATCTCCCACTTCCATCTGGCTTCTTCAGGCTGCCTAGCGTTGCTCATATCCTCACTTCTCCAGGTTCTCTGAGTAATTCATTATACTGAGGGCTGCCAAAGAAGGTGGAATCAGTGAGGACGACAGAAGAGCTGAGCTAGACTCAGGCATGGGCCTGAGTAGTGAGTGGCTTGCGTCTACAACAGGTGGGTTTGTATTGAGGGCAGCTAACTATTCAAAAGCTCTCTGGGGGCTTAGAGAGTTAAACACTGGACTGCTAATTGCTAAGTCAGTAGCCCAAACCTGTCAGCTGCTTCTCAAGAGAAAGATGAGGCTTTCTTCTGTCAACATTTAGTGTCAGAAACCCCAAAGAGCAGTTCTACTCTGTCCTGTAGCGTCACTGTGAGTCAGAATCAACTTGATAGCAATGAGTTTAATTGGTAGTTTTTAATAATTCAAACAAATATTTGTGGATAGAAAGTGAACTGATGACAACCCTGGCTTTCCTACTGATCAGATGTATTGTGTCTTCGCTTCACATTGTCTGCAGCCACCTTGAGATTCTGGGGTTACCAAAACTCTAGGGATGCTTTCTTTCTAATGTTTTATTTGCAAGGAGAAGACAAAAAGGACTCCCTTCATGATGGAATTTCATTTTAGTCCATTTAGATTTTATTTTTGAGGTGACTTTAATAACTAGATGGAATCTCATGATTTTTATTTTTAATGCAAGAACTTAGTTTGTGAGTATGAAGATACAGATGCTTACGGAATGCAACTGGGGATAGTTCCATGGCTCAGGAAACTCCAAGAACTGAGGAACAGAGGCAGGCAAGGACACTGAATATAAAGAAGGGACTGTGTTATGTAGGTGTTGTTACTTCTCATAGAGAAATGAGATTGGACCAAATGTTCACTTTCTTTGTTTATGTTTACTTTCAGTCACAATTAGTTTTTAGTATTTTTGCTCTGGGCTTTATGAATTTTTTTAGTGGAAATAATATGAACCCACTTTTGTAAACTTTATTTGCTTAACAATTATATAAAATTTCCTATTTTTAATAACTTCTGATTTCTAATTATGTGCACATCACAACTTAATTTTTCTGTTGTTTCACATATAGATTATTTTCAGAATTTTGTCACTATAGGTATTCATTGAATATCTTTGAACATACATTTTATTTACGTACTTTGGATTATTTCCATAGCATAGTGAATTAAATAGTGTAGATATTTTTAAGCCATTTGATTCATATTGCTGAATTGCTTTCTTGAGAGGTTTTAATAACATTCCCCCTAGCAACATGTTGAATGGCCATTAAAAAAATCATTTTATTGGGTGCTCTTACAACTCTTCTAACATTCTATCTTTGTACATATGTTGCCATCATCATTTCCAAAACATTTTCTACTTGATACTTGGGCCCTTGGTATAAGCTCCTCTTTTTTCTCCTCTTTCCCCCACCCTCCTACCCTCATGAATCCTTGGTCAATTATATATTATTATTATTATTATTTTGTATCTTAACACTGTCAACTGTCTCCTTTTACCCACATTTTTTGGGAGCTATATATCCAATTTTGTGATAGGCTCCCTCTTTCTCCCCCTTCCCCATGCCCAACCATCCCCTTACCTCATGATAGCACTATTCCCACTACTGTTCCTGAGGAGTTTATCTGCCCTGAATTCCATGTGTCGGGAGCTCTTACCTGTACCAATGTGTGTTCTCTGTCTAGCCTGAATTGTAAGGCAGACCTGGGTAATGGTAGTGGGTGGGTGGGTGGCGGGGGAAGCATTCAGGAACTAGAGGAATGATGCGTGATTTGTTGTTGCTATACTACACCTTGGTTAAATCATCCCTTCCTTATAATATATATATATATAAATAAATAATGCATATATATCCAATTGTCTGCAGATGGGTTTTGCATCTCTACTCCAACCTCCCTCTTTTATATTGATATAGTTGCTTGTTTTGGATCTTTTGATACCTGATACCTGATCCCATGGACACCTCATGATTACATAACCTGGTGTGGTTCTTCTATGTGGGCTTATTTGCTTCCTTGCTAAATGGCCGCTTGTTTAACTTCAAGACCCCAGATGCTATCAAAAGATAGCTGGGCATCATCTGCTGTCTCCACCACATTTGCTTATGTACCCATTTGTCTTCAGCTATTGTGTCCAGAAGGTGAGTATCAGAGTTCCAGGTTATCAGAAAAAAGTGTTCTTATGTTAAGGGACGCCTTGAGTAGAGGTCCAAAGTCTGTCTGCTATCTTAATACTTAACATATAAATATGTATATATATAAAT
>NW_022111365.1:8262102-8265619 GCF_000313985.2 Echinops telfairi | reverse complement strand
CCCATGTCCCCCAGAACCACCTGTCCTGTTGTTTTCTCCTTGGGATGGTTCACCCTGCCTATCTTATATAGATAGGCACAGGGCAAAGAAAATATAAAAACAAAAACAAAACAAAACAAGCAAAAAGCCCAAACAAACCAGTAGATGTTTCCAGGTCTGTCTGCTGACCCTTATGTATGTTTTCCGATTAAATCTGATTAGATGTCAAGCCCTGGCCCCCAAGTCAGAAGTCTATTTTCAAATTTCCTTGGGTATTTGGTTACTTTACTCCCCTTGCACTCCCAGTTGCACTCCCTTTACATTTCACCCCACTGTGCATGGGGTAGACCAGGCATACTTTCTGCACAGTGAGTGGCCATTTTAAGACATCTTTGCCAATGTTGGGGGATTTGTTTTAAACAAGAAAATTATTAATTTAATATGTGTAAAATATCTCACTGTTCTCTATCTTAAAAAAATCAATAATTTTATTGACATACTTTACACATACAATCCAATTGTTTAAATATTTAAAAGAGTTATGCAACTATCACCACAATCAATTTTAGAACATTACCTTCATTCTTTTATTCATTATTATCAGCTCCCTCTTTCCCTCCAACCTCCCTTGTAATAACCATGAAACCCAAAACCAAATGCATAGGCATTGAGTCAATGCTGATTTCTAATGACCTCTTATAGGTTTCTAAGACTATAACTGTTTATGGGCATGAAAAGGCCCAGTCTTACTCCCTGGGAGCTGCTGGCGGATTTGAACTGCTGACCATGTAGATTACAGCCCAATATATAACCACTATATCACCAGGGCTCCATTGTAATAACCATAAAAATGATTAATCCAGTTATTGTTCTTATATATTTACCTATACTGGGTTTCATTTAAAGAAAAACATACAAAAAAACCCATACACATAAAAAACATAAAACTAAAAATAGTAAAAAAAAAAAACCCAAAACATAAAAACCTCAATTGAAAAGAAATCAGTAAATAATAAAAACCAGAACAAATGTAAAATGGGTTAAAAAGAAGAACAAATTATAAGTTGTTAAATTTTGACCTAACTACATTAATTACTTCCCAATGCACTGTATATGGTAGCAAGGCTAGCACAACCCTGGTCAATGGGCAGAGGGAATTAATCAGAGGCTTAATCTACATGGGGACCCTGCAAATGGATTTTGGGCTTTCGTTGTCATCCATTGCCTTCTGCAAACTGGATGCTCAAAAATTCAGCTCGAATACAGTTCTCTCTGGCTTTGGAATTTGTTATTTACAATCCTTGGTTCACATAGACTGGTGTGCTTCTTTTGTGTGGAATTAGCTGACACCTCATTTATATGACTGCTCATTTTATGATCAGCCTTAAAGACCCCAGACACTATTCTTTCTGATAGCTATGCACCATATGATTTATTTACCACATTTTGCTATAGCACCCATATCTTCTTACTGTTGTCTTTCTTCTCTTGTTTAAATCACTATGTTTATCTTTGTTTTTGTTGCTTACTTTTTAGATTTTTAAGTTTCATTAGCTTCTTTGATGAATTGGTTATATATGTCCTTCCCCATTAATCTATTGGTGTGTTATTGTTAATATTAAAAAATAATTCCTTATACAGCTTTCTAATATATTAAAGGTAGTAACCAGTGTAGAGAAATTGTTTCATGTGTGCCACAAATACTTTTCTTTTTATGTATTTTGCTTTATGTATAACTTTATATTTTGATATAATTTCAAACTTCCAGAAAAAAATAAAGGAATAGTACATAGGATGACCACATAGTTTCTATTAAGATTTATCAGTTATTTACATTTCCCCACTGAATTTATTATTTCTATATGTATAAATATATATATATATATATTTCTAGTTCATTTGAGACTTTGTGACATACTTGAAAACATTGTATAGCTTTTAATAATCATCACCTCAAAGTTGGAGAACTTGGGTCATGTTGCTGTTAATACTGTTTTGAGTGTGTACTTTGTGTTTGGCCTAAGTTTTCCTCTTATTTACCCTTGTAACCATGCCTCCAAAGTATAATCAGATATAAGTGCTGACCATGAAGCAAAGAAAAGGAAAATGATCATATTTGAAAATAAAGTAGTAATAGTAAAGCGATCAGAACAGACAAAATGCCATTGGTCATTGGGAAGTCACTAGACTACAGTCAGTCAATCATTGGAATAATGGTAAAATGAGAATAAAGAAGCATGTGAAAATCTCTCCCCCTATGAAAACTACAGTCATGATCAAGCATTTAAGTGGTTTAATGATTGAAATAGAAAGGTCACGAATTTGATTAAGTGATAAAAATCAGCATAATATGCTTATTAATTAGCCTTGATTTTAAGAGCTGCAGATGCAGCAGGTGAAACTGATTGTGATGAATTTATTGGCTCATTTCAAGTTGTGGCTAGTTCTACACGGTGAAGCGGTGAGGGCACATGCAAGAACTGTAAATGATTTTCCTAAAATGTTAAAAAAAATTATTGACGAGGGAAATTATTTAACAGACAAATATTTAATGTAGTCAAGACTGGCTTATTATGGGGAAAAAAATTCCTGAAAGAACCTACATTTCAAAAGAAGAAAAAAAAAATATATATATATATACAGGGCGTAAGGCATCTTAGGGTGATGTTGGTAAGTGCTGTTGAGTCGATTCAAACCCATAGTGATGCTTTACACAACAGAAGGAAACACTGGTTGGTCCTGTGCCATCCTCACAATTGTTTCTGTGCCTGAGCCTGTTCTAGCCATTGTGTCAATCCATCTAATTGATGGACGTCCTCCCCCACCCCCTGCCTCTCTCCCCTTTACCAAACATGATGTTCTCCTCCAGGGTCTGGTCTCTCCTGACAACACATTCAAAGTACGTGAGAAGAAATCTTGCCGTCCTTATCCCTAAGGGGCACTCTGGCCATACTTCTTCCAAGACAGATCGGTTTGCCCTTTTCGCAGTCCATGGTATTTTCAGTATTCCTGCCAGCCCCCCAATTCAGATTCTTCTTTGGTCGTCCTTATTCAGTGTCCAGCTTTCACATGAATATGAGGTGACTGAAAATACCACAACTTGGTCAGGCACACCTTAGTCCTCAAAGTAACATCCTTGCTTTTCTATACTTGAAAAGGTATTGTGCAGCAGATTTACCCAATGCAAAGCATCTTTTGATCTCATGACTGCCACTTCCATGACCATTGATTGTGAACTAAGCAAGACAAAATTCTTGACAACTTCAAACTTTTCTCCGTTTATCATGTTGTTATTTATTGATCCGGTTGTGCGGATTTTGGTCTTGACATTTGTAATCCGTACTGAAGGCTGCAATCCTTGATCTTTTACAGCAAGTGCTTCAGGTCTTCCACACTTTCAGCAAGCAATATTGTGTCATCTATAAGCCACAGGTAGTCCCCAGGGAATACCAAAAATTGACTTGGAGGCCAGGGCTTGGCACCCCATCAGACTCGACTGGAAAACACTCCTAAAGGCCCACAAACAGTCATTGAACTA
>NW_022111365.1:8247288-8260385 GCF_000313985.2 Echinops telfairi | reverse complement strand
CTAATGCCAAGGGCTTAAGTGGAGAGCAAAAGTTTTGAGAATGATGACAACGAATGTACAATGTATAAATGTGCTTTACATAATTGATGTGTGTATGGATTGTGATAAGAGTTGTATGAGCCCCCAATAAAGTGATTTTAAAAAAAAGTGACAGCTTCAGAAACCCAAGGGGCAATTCTACCCTGTCCTATAGGGGGGAAAAAAAAGCCTTCCTCTAATCTTGAAGCCGCACTCTTCTTCATATAAACCAGCTTCTCTGATGATTTGCTTAGCATACAGATTGAGTGAGTACAGTGAGAGGATTTTACCCTGAGGGACACGTTTCCTGATTTTAAAATTGTTTAAAATTGAAAAATTGTTTGCAAAACTACCTCTTGATCCATGAGCAAGTTTCACCTGGCCACAATGAAGTATTCTGGAATTTCTGTTCTTCTCAAGGTTACCCATAGTTTATGATCCACACAGTGCAATACCTTGGCATGGCCAATAAAACACCAGTAAACACCGTTCTGGTATTCCCTGCTGTCATCAAAGATCCATCTGACCTCCGCATCTGAATCCGTGTTGAACTTCTGGCAGCTACCTGTCATTGTACTCTTGCAACTGTTGTTGGATGACCTTCAGCATATGATATCCATTTATAGTTTGAGCATTTTGTGGGGCCACCTTTCTTTGGAATGGTTACAAATATGGATTTCTTTCAGTCAGTTGGCCAAGTAACTGTATTCCATAATTCCTGGCATAGACCAGTAGTGCTTCCAGTGCTTTGCTAGCTTGTTGAAACATTTCACCCGGTGTTCTATCAATTTCTGAAGCCCTGTTTTTGGCTAATGTTTTCAATGCAGCTTGAATATCTTCCTTCTGCACTGTTGGTTCTTGGTTCTTGCTCATATGCTACCTCCTGAGATAGTGCAATGTCGACCAGTGCCTTTTGACTGCTTATTCTTTCCATGTTCTTTTGCTGCTTCCTGCAGCATTCAGTATTTTGCCCATATTGCAATGGGAGGCCTGAATTTTCTGCAGTTATTTTAGTTTCAGTTTCAGACTTGAAAAAATTCAAGCCTCATCAGAAGACCCAAAACAAACAAATAAAACCATATATATATATATATATATAATTTGAACGAGGAGGGTCGGAGCAGAGATCCAAATCCCATCTATAGACAATGGGACATCCCCTCACAGAAGGGTCACAAGGAAGGGATGGGTCAACAAGGGCGCTGTATAGCACTGCTGAAACACAAAATTCCTCGTTTCTTGAGGTTTTCTCACCCCCCACTATCATGACTCCAGTCCTACTTTTCACTGAGGGTTATACCGGAGCATGAATGATCTTCAGCAAAATTTTACTTGTATGTAATATCAATGCTATTGTTCTATAATTTGCACATTATTTTGAGTGACCTTTGTTTGGAATGGGTACAAATATGGATCTGTTCTATCATTGGTATCTGTTAATTCCTGGAACCTTGTTTTTGGCGAATGCCTTTAGAGCAGCTTGGACTTCTTCCATCAGTAATATTGGTTTTGATCATATGCTACCTCTTGAAAAGGTTGAATATTGATGAATTATTGTAGGTATAGTGACTCCATATTCTTTTCGTCTTCTTTTGATGCTTCCTGCATCATTCAATATTTTGCCCATAGACCTTTCAATATTGGAACTTAAGGCTTGAATTTTTTCTTCATAACTTTCAATTTAAGATATGCTGAGTGTTTCTTTTTGGTTTTCTAAATCTATGTCTTTTCATGTTTCATTATAATACTTTGCTTTGTTTTCTTGAACTGCCCTTTGAAATTTTATGCTCAACTCGTTGACTTCATCATTTCTTCTATTTGCCTTAGCTACTCTATGATTAAGAACACATTTCTGAGTGTCTTCTTAAACCCACTTCATCTTTCCTGTCTTTTTAATGACCTTTTGTTTTCTTCATGTATGATGTTCTTGATATAACTTACAGCTTGTCATATCTTCTGTCATTAGTGTTCAGTGACTCAAGTCTGTTCTTGAGATATTTTTGCAATTCAGGTGTGATAGATTCAAAGTAGTAGTTTAGTTTTCTCAGACTTGTAATTTTCTTTAGTTTTAACCTGAACTTACATATGAACAATTGATGTTCTGTTTCACAGTTAGTCCCTGGCCCCATTTTGATTGCTGGTGTTGAGCTGCTGCATTGCCTCTTCCAACATATATAATCAAGTTTATTTCTGTGTATATTTCATGTGATAAGGCCCATGTGTACAGTCACCTTATATCTTGTGGTAAAACAGTATTTGAAATGAAGACATAATTGGTCTTGTGGGGATTCCATCATAAAATCTACAGCTTTGTTCCTATCTCTAAACTGTACTTTTCATTTATTTTTTCATCCTCTGTATTTCCAAGTTTTGTATTCTAATACCCTACAATTATCAGTGCATATTGATTGCATATTTGATCAATTTTGGACTGATGTAATTGGTAGATTCTTCAAACTCTTCATCACTAGTTTTAATGGTTGGTATATAGAATTTAATCATAGTTGTGTTAACTAGATTTTTGTGTGTGTATATAGCTATTTTGTTATAGGCAGCATTGTGCTTCTAGATAGATAATGAAATGCTCTTTCCCCCCAAAAAAACCATTTTATTGGGAGCTATTACTAATCATTCCATCGTTCAGACATATCAAACAGTGTTGTACAGTTGCTACTACAATCAGTTTCAAAACATTCTCATCCTTGAACATGTTGATACCAGGTCTCCTCTTCCCCCACTTTACACCCCAGGAACCCGTATGCTACTTGTTGTCCCTATATGCTCATTAATCCTGGGTTTCATATACTGAAAACCAGAAAAACATATAACAAAAATTCAAGAGGGCTAGCCCCAATGACAAAATACATCAGAGATAAACTATGAAAAACAAAACAAAAAACCCAGATGAGGCCCACTGTGTATCAGAGAGGGGTTTAAGAGATAAGATTCTAAGTTCAGGTCACTTTTATCATTTTGATCTCCTGTAATCATCTCTCCAGTACGCTGTTTGGTAACCAGCTTCTTCCCATTCCTCTATTATGAGTAGAGGGAAATCACCGGAGGCTTATTACCTCTATAAACCTCACAGATGTTTCATGGGCTTCCACTGACATCCATAGCCTTTTGTCGACCAGAATCCCATAATTTAGGCTCTGACACTTTTCCTTCCTTTGGGTTGAGATTAAATGATTTACAATCCTTTGGTCGTTGATGTTGATATGCTTCTTCCTATGGATTTAGTTGACATCTCATTTAGATGGCTGCTTGTTTGGAAACAAGCCTTCTGGGCCCAGATGCTATTGTGTCTGGTTGCCAGGCACCATCTAATTACTTCACTGCATGTTGCTATAGCACCCACATCTTCTGTGTTCCCTTCCTGAGTGTGAATATCAAGGAGGGCTATGATGTAAGAACGATTGTTCTTATATTGGAACTAGGATTTAGTGAAATCCCAAAATCCATCCCTGGATCTATGGTTTTTTATCTGTATTTGGCTCTCTTTAGAGACCTCATTGTTAATTTATGGTAAAGAGTTTTACCAATCAGCTCCCTGAAGCATAGATATCTTTTGTTAATATTGTCATTGATTAGACCCTGGTGCTAATTTTTAAAACACTCTTCAGAGAGGGGGGTATTGGGCCAATGTAGGCTAATTACATATGCAATACCTGAATTTTGAAATGTTTTTAAAAATTTTCCTTTTTTAAAAAATTGGGATTAATACATATATCACATCTGAAATTATTTTCTTGACGATGAATGTGACTCCATTCCTCTTGAATTTGTCATTTCCAGCACAGGAAATTGTATGTCTGATTCAAAATGGCCAATACCAACCCATTTCAGTTCACTAATGCCTAGAATATTGATCTATATATATTCCATTATATTTTGACAACATTCCAACAGATTCATTCTTCAGACATTTCATATTATGGTTATTAATAGACATTTTCACTTGTTTCTTATTTTAAGTTGTGTCTATCATTAGCGAAGGTCTCAAAGTATTCCATCCACATCATTATGGTTGACGCTACTTTGAGAAGGCAGCTCTTTCTTGGTCCCTTTTTGAGTGCCTTTTAACTGGAGTGAATCATCTTTTAGAACTATATCTGAGAATATTCTGCTCCTGTGCCAAAAGTTCTCAGTGGTTAATCCTCAAAGCTCTGCTGAAACATGTTCACGGTGGTTGGCCCTGCTGGTATTTGAAATACTGGTGACATAGCTTCCAGCATGTGACAACAACACACATGCCAGTAAAGGATGACAACTTGACAGACAAGTGGTGAATCTCTGGATAGGCTAATGTTACTGCTTGAGGGTAACAAATATGGGAATCTTAAGACCAAGCCTCTCCTGTGTGTCACTCTCTCACAGGGTACTTTATTGTATAATAAAGATATATTTTCCAATTATTTGGAAGGTAAATTGTGTTATTGCCATCCTTGAAGATTGATACTTGAACCATTTTGTCCACCCTGTTTAACAGTATTGCTTGGTAAGAACATTTAGTTTAAGGGTCTCCTTGTGCTTGACAACACATGCAGACATCCAATCATTTTATGTAAGATACAGTTAATTATAATATAAAATTTATATTTTTACCTCCTTTCTACCCCAACACCACATCACTACTTTAGCGAATGGATCACCTATTGTTCATGGCAGACTTTCTCACAAGCAGTGTTAAGAAGATGATGTGATGAGCTTAAGGGAGTTTGGAAGAATTATAATAACATCTATGATGCCATCCCAACACTTGTCTGTCGGTTTCTCAAGGTGGCTTGTGTGTTGCTGTAACGCTGGAAGCTATTTCACTGGTAGTTAAGATACAAACAGGGTCACCCTAACTGAGTAGATTTCAGCACACCATCCAGACTAAGAACTACAAAGAAGGCATAGGCTGACCTTGACGCTTTTGCTGATGAAGATAAAGGATTGATGTCTTCAATACAGAGTACAACTCAATGTAAAGAAAGCAAAAATACTCTGTTTCCTGTTGGTTTCTTTCTATTTGTACTACTACTTTCTAGGCAATTTCCATAATTTACTTTTTGTCTTCTATAGAATTTTGAATTTAAAATTTTCAGGCAATCCATTTGTTTCCTTTTTCATATTATTCTGTTCTTTTTTCTCATTTAACAAGGTTTTTTTTTTTTTTTAGTTTTTAAAGTATTATTTCACCCAGTTTCCTTTCTTGTGTGAGTTTACTTGCTTTTCTTTGTCTGGAGCTTTTCTTGCATGTTTATGTATCAAATAATAGAAGGACAAGGACAATTTCTTTGAGATAGGGAACAGAAGTTAAATTGTAGTGAATGGAGTTATGGAAGGTGAGAAGGTAAGAATGCCACTGTTGGTAGACAACTCAAAGTGTATGCTATGGAGGGAAAAAGAATATAATGGAAGGTCTCCCCTCCATAGGTGAAGAACCCTTAAAATATTAAAAAGTTCCATATTGATAATTGAATTTTATCATTATGTATAGCATCAAAGGACGTAAACTACTTTTATTGGGAAACACTGCTTTATTGTGCTGATGTGGACAAATCTTTAGGAAGGAGAAAATGAGATATGGAAGAGGAGACTGGCTGATATTATAAAATTCCTAAATAAGGCAAATGAGGAAAGACAAAAACCTAGGTACATTTCTAGAGTTGGAGAATGGTGATCCTTTCCTCCTTTGAACTGCATAAGGGGCTAGAGAGAGTGGGCAAAATTTTAGGATGGTTGGCAGGAAATGGAAAAACTCTTAGGATTAATACTGTTTAAACAACAAAAATACCTGATCTCATGGTCCCATCTTGGGCATGCAGGTTTCCTTCACACAAGGAAATCTGTTGATAAGCAAGAATAATCCATCCGCTTCTGGTGGAAATAAGACATTCACTGTTTTGGGACCAGGGATTTCTTTTTTAACCATTAGTGAAAGGAAAACTAAGCAAAATAAAAATCTTTACCAACAGCTCATGTTCAGTATTATTTCCTGTAAAAGATAATGACTTCTGCCACAGATACGTTTCTCCTGTAGTGAAATGGGCAAACACACTAGACGTGCAGTTCTAGGACACAGCCAGTGTTGTAACTTCAGGGCAAATTCTAATAAATGTTAACAGTGGACAAGTAGTATCCCTTCCTTATCTGCAGTGTTATTGTTTTGCATACTTTGTTAGCTGTTCCTGTTTTGAACCTACCTTTGTGCTGGTATGTAAAAATTTTTTTTTCAGTGCAGCCACATTTTATAGGAAGTATGCAATCTAGAAACAGTAGTGGTTGTTATTGTGATTTCAATCATGGACCTATAGGACAGATCAACACTGTTCAGTAGGGTTTCCTAGACTTAGCTATACTAAAACACATTTCCGTGTCTTTTCACTCCTGGAGTGGCTGGTGAGTCCAAACCCTCTCACATTTCGTTAGCTAAGCACTTAACAATTGTGCCACTAAAAATCCCTTGGAAACAGTATGACATGAAAATATTAATAAAGTCTTTGTATGTTTAAACTGTGGAATAATGAAAGTCCTCCAAAGTCAGTAACTTTTGAATGAAAGTCACATGTAACAAGAAAGAGTCCATACTTACCTGGCAGGGGAGATACCATGATCATGAAGGTGGTTTTCCCAGGGCAAGGCTCACCCATTGTACTCCGGATGTGCTGACCCCTATGATTTCCCCAAATGTGGGAAACTCGATTGCATAATTTGTGGTAGTGGGGGACTGCGTTTGTGCTCTCCCCTGAAAAAATAAAAAAAATAAAAGAGTCCATTGATGTACTTACTATACGGTTTTTAAGGAAGGCTGTGCTTCAAAAATACTATGGGAAATGCTGAAAAATATCAAAAGGTGCATAAAAATTACGTTACAGTGGTGGGTAACATCTACGTGCTTCTCCATAAGAAAATCAGGGTTGACTCTTGTGAGGCCTCATAGGAAAAATGGTTTTCATATCCACAATCTGTGTAATTCACACACACTGATTGGGTGGGAACATGCAAATAACGTGAATCTACAAGCTTGACAGTTTTGCCTGGGGGAACATATGTATTTTCAGGACAGTGGGGTCACAGAAGAAGACACTGGGAGAGGAAGTGGGAGAGAAATAGTAAGGAAGTTGTAATAGAACAGAGTACAAAACCCACAGAAAACTAAATAATGAAATAAAACCACTTATTGGTGGGAATTCTG
Source organism: Echinops telfairi (assembly GCF_000313985.2). Taxonomy (NCBI): domain Eukaryota; kingdom Metazoa; phylum Chordata; class Mammalia; order Afrosoricida; family Tenrecidae; genus Echinops; species Echinops telfairi. The sequence goes on along the minus strand of NW_022111365.1, from coordinate 8,253,184 downwards.
CTACTTTGGTGTTGTTGTTGTGTGGGACAGGTGGGGCATATGGGTAGTGGAAGGGCCAGAAAACAAACAAGGAAAGAATAAAGAATGGGGGAAAATGGCAAAAAATGTGGCTGTTTACTGATTATGTCTATACTAAGCTATCCACGTGCTCTGCCATCCACCAGGGTCATGAGAGGCCAGCAAGGTAAAAGGTTTGACTGGCTAGGTTGTTTCAGGGGCTGGGTAAAATGAAGTGTGGCGGGCAGGAGGGGAGCTCACAGAAATGGCTTGTGGTACTGGTGAATGGTAAAGGAGCATCTGTCATCAGGTGTTAGTTGCTTTTAGTCTGAGTTGACTAGGGAAACAAATTCATAGATACTCATATATGTGTAATAGAGAACTTTACATCAAAGGGTAATTGCATATTAAGAAAACATCCCAGCCAGTCCAAATCATGTCCATAAGTCCAGTATTATCCCATATGCCTGATACCAATCTATGAATTCCTCTTCAGACTCATGCAACACATGGAATGATGCTGAATGCAGGAAGATCACAGGTCTGGGTGGAAAGTCTTCTGGATCCAGTGGCAGTGGAAACATCTCAGTGCTGGCAGGGGTCTCCATGTGGCTCCTCCAGCTCCAGGGCTCCAGCTCCATCAGTGTAGCTCCATGTGGCTTGTCAACAGGAATGTGCAGCAGGGAGTGTGCAGGGAGGAAGCCGGGAGTTCCCAGAATCCTCAGGAGAAGGCAATGCCCAAACAGAGGCCTCATTGGCTGTGACCTGATTGACAGGCTAGACTTCACCCCTTCGCAGGTTGACAGGAGATTATGTAACTGCCACAGCTGCTCTCCACTTTTAGAAATTTTTGTCTATTTAACTTTATCTTCCAGGAATTGTAGGATATTTCTCCTACTGAAACCTCTTTAGTAGTTGTGATCCAGCAGTCAGATTCCCCAACTGAGCCCTGTACCTGTGTCTTTAAAAAGTCTATTCTGCATTTAGGTTGTTTCCATCTTCTTGCTATTGTGAGCAGTGCTACATGAAACATCAGTGTGTATATGTCTTTTTATGTTATGACTTTTAGTACTTTAGGATATATATGTAACAGAGGGGTTGCTGGATCATATGGAATTTCTATTCCAAGTTATTTGAGGTAGTGCCATATTGCTCTCCACAGTGGTTGTGCATCTTTATAGTCCCTCCAGTAGTCTATGAGGGTTGTCTCTCTACACTTTAGCATTTATTATTATTACTTTTTGACTAGGCTGTTATTGTCAGTGTTCCTATCTCCTCATTGTTTTGATTTCTATTTCCTGGATGGCTAGTGATCATGAGCATTTCTTTGCGTATTTGTTGGCTGTATGGATATCATCTTTGGTGAACTATCTGTTCATTTTGTTTACCTACTTTTCTTTTTTTCTTTTTAAAATCATTTTATTGGGGGTTCGTACAACTCTTATCACAATCCATACATACATCTATTGTATCAAGCACATTTGTACATTTGTTGCCATCATCATTCTCAAAGCTTTCTTTCTACTTGATCCCTTGATATCAGCTCCTTATTTTTCCCCTTTCCTCCCCACTCCCCTTCCCTCATGAACCCTTGATAAATTTATAAATTATTATTTTGTCATGTCTTACACTGTCCGACATCTCCCTTCACCCACTTTTCTGTTGTCCATCCCCCAGGGAGGAGGTTATATGTAGATTCTTGTAATCGGTTCTCCTTTTCTACCCCACTTCCTTCCACCCTCCTGGTATTGCCACTCTCATCACTGGTTCTGAAGGGTTCATCTGTCCTGGATTTCCTGTGTTTCCAGTTCCTATCTGTACCAGTGTACACCCTCTGGTCTAGCCAAATTTGTGTTTGCCACTTTTCAGTTGGGCTTTTTGTCTTATTCTTATTGAGGTGCTGCAGTTTTCTATAGATTTTAGTCCCTTGTCATTTCTCCCCCTACTTTGTGGGGTCTCTGACTCTTTTTTTTCTTTTACTCTTGATAGAAAGCTTCCCCCCCCCCCAATAAATCATTTTATTGGGGGATCTTACAGCTCTTGTAACAATCCATACATCAATTGTATCAAGCACATTTGTACACATGCTACCATCATCATTTTCAAAACATTTTCTTTCTCCTTGAGCCTTTGGTATCAGCACCTCTTTTTTGCCCTATTGTGAAGGGAACAGCCTTTAAAAAAAATCTCTTTCATGGTCTCATTCGATGTATATAGCTGTATACATAGCACTGCAATAGACTTCTGTTTGTTGATCTTGTATCCTGCCACTGTACCATATTCTTCTTTCACTTCTAGCACTCCTCTTGTGGAGCATTTTGGGTTCTCCATATATAAAATCATATCATCTGTGAATAATGATAGTTTCACCTCCTCTTTCCCCAGACCTTTGATATCTCTTCTTTGCCTTACGTTGTTAGCGAGGACATCCAGTACGATGTTAAATAAAAGTGAGGACAAGGGGTAGCTTTATTTGGTCCCCTTTTCCAGTGGGATTGTTTTAGCCTTTTCTCCATTGACTACCATGTTGGCTGTTGTTTTTTCATGTATAGTTTATATTATATTGAGGAATTTCCCTTCCATTCCTATCTTCTTGAGTGTCTTAAATAGGAATGGATGTTGGATGTGGTTGAATGCTTTTCTGCTTCTATCAATAGTATCATGTTTTTCTTATCCTGTTTTCTGTGTGTCAATGTGGTGAATAATGTTGATGGACTTTCATATGTTGAACCATCCCTACATCCCTGGAATGAATCCCACTTGTTCATGGTAGATTATTCATTTTATAATACTTCTGTATTCTATTGGCCAAATTTTATTAAGGATTTTTGCATTGATGTTCATTAAAGATATTGGTTTGTAGTTCTCAATTCTTGTGGGATCCTTGCCCATTTTAGGTATCAGTGTTACACTAGCTTTATAGAAAGAATTCAGGAGTTTGCTGTCTTTTTCTATGCTCTGGAAGTGTTTGTGTAGGATTGGTGCCAGTTCTTCTCTTAATGCTTGGTAGAATTCTCCTGTGAAGCTGTCTGGGCTGGGGGATTTTTTACTTGGAATTCCCTTGTGTTAGTTTGAGTAGACTAGAGAAACAAATCCATAGGCACTTATATGTGTATAAGAGAGAACTTTATATCAAAGAGCAATTGTACATTAAGAAAATATCCCAGCCCAGTCCAGGTCAATCCATAAATTTGATATTAGCCCATATATCCGTTACCAGTCTATAAATTCATCTGATCCACACAGCACATGCAGGAGGAAAGATCACAGGCCAGTGGGTGGAAAGTCTTGATCCAGTGGTGGTAGAAGCCTCTCAGTACTGGTGTGGGTCTCCTCGTGGCTCCTCCACCTCCAGGGCTCTGGCGGCATCACCATAGCTCCATCTGACTTGTCAACAGGAATGTCATGAAGGGAGTGTCTGTGTGTCTAGCTTCCAATGAGCTATTTATCTCTGTGGCGCCTCCAAATGAGGTCATCAAGCTGTGACCTGATTGACAGGCCAGGCTCCACCCCTTCCTCAAGTTGACAGATTATGTGACTGCCACATCCCTTGATAAACCTTTCTATTTCTTCTGATGCTATGGGTCTTTCTTGATGTCTATCTGGAATAGTCTAGGAAGGGACTGTTTTTCCAAGTATTCATGTTTTCTAAATTGTTGGATTCATTGGAGTACATGCCTTCATAGTACTGTGTAATTAGCCTTTACATTTCATTACTGTCTGTTGTAATGTCCCCTGTTTCATCCCTCATCAGTCAATCCCTTCAGCCGTGAATCCCTGGCTATTGATATTTGTTCCTTCTTTCTTTCATTAGACTTGGCAACAGTCTATTGATTCTCTTAATCCTGTCAAAGAACCAGCTTTTTGCTGCATCGATTTTTGGCATTGTTTTCTTGTTTTCCCTCTCATCTCAGCTCTGACTTTTTAAAAATTTCTTTTCTTTTGCTGTTAGTAGGATTGTCCTGTTGACTCCGCTCTAATTTCTAGAGGTTTTGTATCTGCATATCAATCATAAGTGTCTCTTCTTTTTTCATGTGTGCACTTATCCCTATCAAACTTGCTCTGAAAACTGCTTTTGTTGTGTCCCAAAGGTTTTGTATGTTATATTCTTATTCTTGTTTTTTTTCTAACCATTCCTAATTTCATCTCTGATCCGGGCCAGTGCCCACTTATTTTCCATTAGACAGTTATTCATCTGCCAATTGTTTGCCCTTGTTTTCTTAATCATCCTTTTGTTGATTTCCAGCCTCTTGGCATAGTGGTCCAAGAGGGAAGCTTGAATTTACACAGGCTTGACTTGTGTCCCAGCATATGGTCTGTCTTCACATATATGCCATGTGGGCTTAAAAAGAATGTGAACTTTTTGCGTTTGGGTAGAGAGCTCTGAAAATGTCTACCAGTTCAAGTTGCCTAATTGTAGACTTCAGTTTTGTAGCTTCCTTGTTAAGCTTTTTCCTTGTGATCTATCACAGGGCCTTCCTCCAACATTGTGTTTTGTTTCCCCTGTTTTTTCCTTGAGGTGGTTCTTTCAGATTGCTGTCTGCATGTTGATTTGGAGGAGCTTGGGGCTATTTTCTGGGGAGTCAAAGAACCCTTGGCTTTCTCTTTGGGAGATTGGTAGGAATGCTTCTGCAGGCTGCCAATAGCCAACTGTTCTGGGGGATCAGGCTACTGCTTTATCCTACTGGAGTTTCCCACTCACCTTAGCATACTGGGACTCTGTTGCTTGGATGGCAGGTTGGATGGCCCTCTCAGGAGACACTGGCTACAAAGATGCAGGCCACAAGGTTGGTGCAATGTAAGCCAATTGGGCCAGGAACTACAGCAGTTTGTTGTACTGTTGAAGGAGGCCTCAGAGGGCAGAATGAGGTTGGTAGTGGTTGTTAGACCATGGTGCTGGTCCCATAGCACGGATGGTGTAGCTGCACATCCAGTGGCAGTCAGGTTGGGGTGCTGCGAGGCCTGGGGCAGCCTGGCAAAAAGCTAAGGGGCTGGGGCACTCCCATGGTGGAGGCTTGGGATCAAGGACTATGCAGTGGAGAGGGCCATGGAGCCAGGACTCCTCCTGAAGAGGAGTCGTGAGTCTTGGTGCAGCTGGTGCGGGTGGGGGTGTATGGTTCCAGGTTGGGCCTGTGGTGGGGTTACAGCACCCCAGATGGACCCAAGGGGGAGCTGTAGACCTGAGGTGGTACTGTGAGGGAGCTGCAAATCCGTGACTGTCCTGCAGGGGAGCTGCAGGGCTGGAAGTAGGTGGGAGGCCCAGTGGGGGAGCTGGAAGATCATGGGTGACCTGGCTTGGTGGGGGTGGGTGGGTAGTGGGTGTGTGGGTGTGCATGTTTCAGGGCAAAGGTGAACCTGTAGAGCCTGGTGCAGCTCTACTGGAAGGGCCTTACTGGAGGTGAATTGGTTCTGGCCATTATTAAAAGTCTTTCAAAGACTGTCAAGAACCCAAACTGATAGAACCAGTTTTTGACCTGGGGTGTGGCTTTCAGATCCTGTTGGTTTTTCTTGTTTTGTTATGTTAAAGTTATGTTAATGAACTATCTCTGTGCTGGCTTACATTTAAAGTTATGCAAAGGAAAACAGCCTCAGAATGAAAGAGTTTTTGTTTTTAAATCATTTTATTGGGGACTTGTACAACTCTTTTCACAATCCGTACATCCATCCATTGTGTCAAGCACATTTGTACATTTGTTGCCATCATCATTTTAAAAACATTTTCTTTCTACTTGAACCCTTGGTATTCCCTTCCCTCATGAACCCTTGATAATTTATAAATTATTATTATTTTTTCATGTCTTACACTGACTGATGTCTCCCTTTACTCACTTTTCTGTTGTCCATTCCCCAGGGAGGGGGTTATACGTAGATCATTGTGATAGGTTCCACCGTTCTCCCC
>NW_022111365.1:8245605-8247111 GCF_000313985.2 Echinops telfairi | reverse complement strand
GGGGTGGGGGGGGAGGGCGGGCGGAGGAAGCATTACAGAAGCAGAAAAAAGTTGTATGTTTCATTGTTGCTATACTGCACCCTGACTGGCTTGCTTCCTCCCCTTCTGTAAGTGGATGTCCAATTGCCTACAAATGGGCGGAAGCCTTTATTAAGGGTATTTTTTAGGGTGTTTGTAGGGTGCCCTGGTATCAGGACTGTGCCACGTTGTTCCCCAGGGAAGGGGAAACAGACTAGCTGAGTGGGTTTGGGCCCCATTGTATCTGAATTCTTCTGGCTGCTCTCCTGTGTCACTCCTGATTCTCTCATGCACAGCTCTGTAGGCTGGGCTACAAGGATCTGAGTTCTGCCACAGGTAAATATCCTAGGGGCTCTCCAATCACAGCAAATTAGTGTCTAATTATCTGTCCTACCCATCCTGGCAGTTGTGGAGCTGGGCAGAGGGGGAAAGGGATGGCTGATGTAGTCTATTCCTGATTGGGGAGGGGAGATGCAAAGCCTGAGAATGCAGGAGCAGGGAGGGTAGCAGAGAGGGGACCACCCGTGTGAGCTCTTGTGGCTAGTTCTTGGAGGCTTTCCACGATCCTGGATTATGACTGCCTTTATATAGCAGTCTGGGGAAATTACTGCATGCTGTGGGTCTTGGATCTTGGCTGCAGGAAAGGGTGGCAGACGCAATCCCGCAAGACCTGGCAAGGGATTTGCGGAGCCCTAGGGCAGAGGTGGTGAAACTAGAGTGTTTCAGCAAGCCCCTGAATCCCTCTGTGGGTGAAATCGCAGGGAGAGGTCTGAACTACTGACCCTTTGAATTCTTTGAATTCTACTTCTAGCACCCAGCCTCCCAGTTTTAGCCTCCTTACTTCTTAATTTTCTGATCTAACAGCGGGAGAACTGGGTGGGTGATTCCACTTGGATGCCATCTTGATTCCCTCTTGATAAAGTCTCGGTTCACCTAAATGTCTTATTTTTAGTAGGTCCTTGTTATCAAAATGTATTACAGTGCCTTATAATAGGGCACTGACGTTTGTCTGTATTTTTTCACTGATGATCTTTATAGTTCTGAGATTTATATTTAAATCTTTTATCCATCTTGATTCATTTATATATATATATGTAGAGGTGTGGGTTCTGTTGATGGAAATCCAATTTTGTCAGCACCATTTGTTGAAGAGACTATCTAGGTTTCTGTTTCTTTAGCCCCACTTTTCTGTTCTGTTACACTGTTGTATAATTGTGTTATCTCTGTTCTGTATTTCTGTTTGGAGTTTTTCTTGTAAGACTTTTAGTGAGTTCTCTAGTTTTGCTATTCTTTTCACTTTTTTCATCTATTGAGTGTACCTAATCATCTTTTTTGAATTCCTTTACTAATAGTTTCATAGCCTGTTCAATGTTAGCCATTTCCTTTACATCTGGATATTTTTCATTTATTTGTGTCTGTTTATCTCTCATGTGTGTGTTTATGTGCTGTGTACTGGACATTTTCTGCTTTTCTCCAACATTTGATGTA
>NW_022111365.1:8239470-8245120 GCF_000313985.2 Echinops telfairi | reverse complement strand
TCTGGTATTTGGACTAGCCTACAATAGGTTTTAGGCAGGACGCCAGCCTGGAAGCAAAGGGGGTCATGTGGAGCTACAGGAGCAGAGGAAGCGGAGTTCTTGTCATTTGTGAGGTAAAGAAGTTGCACAATGCAGACCATGGCTGAATGGATATACCAGCAGAGCTGCATACCCTCCAAGGGGAGAGCTGTCCCTCAGCATGGTTTAGCAGGGAGGGGATGAGGCCTGAAGTATCTAAGGGGATTGCTTGGGATGGTCTGGAGAGGTGTGCTGGCTGGGAATTGAATTCGTGTGGGGCAGTGACAGGAGTGGGGTGGTTGTGCTGCTCAGTCAGAGGCCCACACCTTAGTCATGAGGTGTGAGGTGGTCATGCTGAACATTAGAGCCCAGGATATGTGACTTGTGCGCAGGGTGCTTGGGCAGTCTGAAGGCCAGAATGTATGTAGTGCATACTAGTTTGGAAGCGAGCTGACCACACAAACTTGTTGTGAGTTCAGTGGGTTGTGCAAGAGGAAAGTCTTGGTGTCTGATGGGCACCTTTATCCTTTCTTTTACTGATATGATGCTCGCTTCCACCATCTCGAAACCTTGGAAGTCCTGATTTACTAATGTACTGAGTTGTTCTCCAAGATTGTTTTCATCTATTTCTTTTTTGACATTTTTCTCCTGATTATTAGAGAGGGCTTCAGCCTCTGTGTGATCAGGGGCCCTGTTGAACCAGAACCTGCTATATTATTTAATTTGGATCTGTTGTGATATCACCACTTTCATTTTTTATTCTTGATATTTACATCTTTTCTTTTCCTTTGTTACATTTGCTAGTTATTTAATGAATTTTTAAAATCTTCTCAAAGAATCAACTTCTTATTTATTTTTTCTATTGTTTTTCTGTTTTTCAGTTCACTTGTTTCCACCCTAATCTTAATGATTTCTTTTCTTGTGATTAGAAATTTATTTTGTGGCCCTTGTACTAGTTGTTGAAGATGCTTGGTTTAAGGTGTTATTTACTGTTATAAATTACTTTTCAAATACTGCTTTTGCTGAGTTTTCAAAGGTTTTTCATTTGTTTCATTTGAGCTTGTTCTTTATTTCACTTCAATACCAATAGTTTTTAAGCAGTGAGTTGTTCAGTTTCCATGAATTTGCTTTTTTGCCCTTGCTCTTCCTATCGTTGATTTCTAATTTTATAGCATTACGATCTGAGAAAGTGTATTGTAAACTCTCATTTTAAAATTTATTATTATTGCTATATTTTCTAGTTCTTTCTTCAGTTCTATAAAAGTTTAATCTATTTTGAGGGTCATTCATTGGGTGCATATGTTTTTTATGGTTACATCTTCTAGTTCTGTTGTCCATTTAATCTTTATGTAGTGCCTTTCTTTGTCATATGGATTTTGCTTTAAATCTATTTAATCTGAGATTAATATCGCCACTCTTGCCTTTTCTGGTTGCCATTACCTTTCATCTTAGTGTACTTTTATCTTTGTTTCTAAGATGTGTTTCTGGTAAGCAGCATATTGATGTGTCTTGTTTGCTTGTCCAGAATGCTGCTCTCTGTCTTTTGACTTCTGCATTTAATCCTGTACTGAGTGTTGTTAGATTTATACATATATGGGTTTTTGCTGTTATTCTATGTTTCTTTTTGGTAGTTACTAGTTTCTTTGTTCATTTTATATATCTGTGCTGTTTTGAATACTGTTTAAGTGTGCTGATTTCTATGTAGAGTTGTATATTGATCTCAGGCTTTTCTATAGTTGCTGATTATGTGTCCAGAGTACCTCATTTAGTTAGTTTTTTTTTTTTTTTGTAAACTTGGCCCTGTTCGTACAAATTGCTTTAAATTCTCCTTATCTGGAAATGGTCTTAATATTCTTTCTTATTTGAGTGATAATTTTTCTGGATATCAGATTTTTGGGTGTCAATTTTTTCTTTCAGGTTTTTAATGTGCCATTCTTTTGTCTTCTTACCTGCAGATTCTTGCTGAGAAGTCAAACTTTGTGCTTACTGGTATTCCTTTGTAGGTGATTTCTACGTACCTGCCCTCACCCCCTTAGCTGTTCTCAGGATTCATTCCTTGTCCTTGATATTGGAAAGTTTGACTATGTTAACATGTCCTGGGTTAGGCATTGGGTCTGGCAGGGACAAAAGTAGCATGGACCTTGGGTAGTCCTTGGCTTGGCTGAGTCTCAGGGACACATGTGTCAAATGGTTTCTGCATTGGGTGCCAAGCTGTACCTGGTTGCATTTGTAGGCTGTGTGTTGTGTAGGCAGTGGGTCTGGTACTGAGCTACTTGAGCTTGGTTGGGTTTACTTTAATTCTTTCTGTTTAAAATATTCTGAGTGTGCACTTCCATTTTGGTTTTTTAACTTTAGGCCTTAGCACATTCCATTATAATATTTGACTTTGTCTTCTCGAACAGCCCTTTAAAATTTTTCTGTTCAGTTCTTTGACTTTATCATTCCTTCTGTTTACTTTAGTACTCTATGATTAAGAACAAGTTTCTGAGTCTCTTCTTAAATCTACTTGATCTTTCTTTCCTGCCTTTTTAATGGCCTTTTGCTTTCTTGATATCATCTTATAGCTCATTAGACCTTCTGTCATTACTGTTCAGAGCTGTTCTTGAGATATTAAAACTCAAGGTTGTATTTTAGTTTTCTTGGACTTGTTTTAATTTTCCTTAACTCTTACCTGAACTTACATTAAGTCATTCATGGTCTGTTTCATAGTCAGGCGCTTGCCTCCTTTTGATTGCCGATGTTGAGCTTCTCCATTGCCTCTTCCAACAGATGTAGTCAATTTAATTTCTGTGAATATTTCATCTGGTTAAGTCTATGGTACAGTCACCTTATATCTTGTGGAAAACAGTATTTGCAATGAAGACATAAGTGGTCTTGTGGGATTCCATTATGTAATATCCAGCTTTGTTTCTATCTCGGAGACCATACTTTCCAACTATGTATTCTTTTTATGTCCCACTTTGGCATTCTACCCCCCAACAGTTATCTCAAGGACATTACTTTGGGAACTATAATGTGTCCGACACAAATGAAGGTATTTTCAATCACCTCATATGCAAGTGAAGGTTGGACATTGAGAAAGGAAGACCAAGAAGAATTGATGCATTTGAATTGTTGTTGCTGTTGAATAATATCGAAAATACAGTAGACTGGAACCAGAATACTTTTTAGAAGAAGATGGTAAGCCATTGTCTCATGTAGTTTGGACATGTTATCAGGAGAAACAAGTTCTCGAAAAGGACCTCAAGCTTGGTAAAAGTGACAGTGCAAAAGAGGAAACCACCTTCTACAAGATGGATTGACACTGTGGCTACACTGATGGGCTCAGACATTAGAACAATTGTGAGGATAGCACAGGTATTTTGTCAAAGGTACTTTGTGTTTTTGTTCAATATAAATAATGTGTTATTAAAAGTATTTGAGCTGACAGATTTTTGCATATTTTCCCAAGCTGTGGTTTCTTAGTTGGGTTGTCCAAATTTATGTCCCAATAGCTTTTGAGGTGGGTAGTCCCAGTTTATGATGTATCAGAGGACTATGAGAACAGTCATAAATTTCACCATATTTTTGTATAATTCTATAAAGGGAAAAATACTTCTTTGATTTAGTACCTTTCTTTGACAATTAAATGCTAAGTGATGATGTGGACGCTATGGTTTACTTTGTATATATGTTTATGCATGAAGTGGCTGTTTCTGTGCTTTGTGCATTTATCTATGGGCATCTTGATGTTTTCTAACTCTACTTTTAGTAACTTTTTGTATAAAAAATACTTTCTGCTCTATATGCTACAAATATTTCCCAATCTTTGTGTGCATATATTCTTGCTTTTAATTATCAAATTGTATTTCTAAATCTGTGTGTATGTGATTTTTCTTCTCATTAATTCTAGTCTTAGAAAGTCATTCTCCATTTAGCTTTTTAAGTAAATTCACTTGCAGTTCAATTTTGTTCTATTTTTTTCTTTATTTTTATGTTGATTATTATTTATTGCAATGAATGGGATGAGGGCCTTAGCTTGTTTTTTCACTTTTCACATAGTTATCTAAGTAATATCCCTTTCCTATAAGTCTTGCTTTCTTTTAAAGCTATATATTCTTTTATCTAATTCAGTCAGCTTCTAGGTTGCATGTTAAATCTTGCACTTTATACTTACTGTTTGATATGATTATCTTATAATGTTTTAATATTTCATACTAACAAGTTCATTGTTGCTTTTCTTTTATCACATCCTTATTTATTCTTGACATCACATTTATTTAACTTATGATCATTTTGTCATTTTATTTTGTTAAGTAAATGTTTCTTAGACTTTAAAATTACATTAAACATTTATCTTAATTTTGGGAGACCAGATCTATCTTTACTTAGATAGTTTTAAACTTTTAAATGTGAATTGGATGAACATTTACAGACCTAATCAGATTTGCATTAAAAAATTTATGCACATTTTGCCACTGATTGCAATCTCCACAATGTACTATCACTTATCAAACAACCTCCTTTTGTTTTCTGTTTCCATTCCTCCTTTCTTAGCCCTTCTGAACGTTGTCCTTATGTAAATGCTGCCCTTTTGATCTCAAATTTAGTCTGAGAAGTATGTACCTCCCTAGTGTTATTGTTCTGTATATACACTTGCATATTGTTTGGTGGAAAACTGAATCTTGAGTGCGTTTTGTTCCATAGCTCAAGTCAGTCTTGGATGCTCCACAAATATCCATCTGACCCATAGCCTTATCTGTTTTATAGTTTTGTGTGACCTTTTTCTCCCACTCTATCCAGCATCCTCTAGTGTGATCCCTTTTGGCATACTTGGTAGTAGTAACTGGGCACCATTTAGTTCTAGTCTCAGGCTTGTGGAAACTAATGTTTGCATATGAGACCAGAGCTTTCTTACATTATTAAAAAATACTCTAAAGGCCCTTAGTGCACTATGCTCTTTAAATTGAAATTTTCTACATAGCCTTTAAGAAGCCCTAGTGGCATAGTAGATTACACATTGGATGGCTAAACACAAGGTCAGCTGTTCGAGTCTCACGTACCCACACGTGCAGCTCTCTGTCCTCTGGGGTTGCTGTGAGTCAGAGTGGAATTTCAGTGAGCTTGGAAGTAGCCTTTCTATCACTTATCTCTAATTACTTTAGGCTTTTTGTCTTGTCACTATACAGGGATGCTGCTGGTGACTTTTGAACTGATTGCAGCTTAGAAAATTCCTTTGGACTTTATCTCTTTCATCATATTAGAAACTTTTTTTTTCTGTTTTCAAATTTTATTCTGTTTATAGCAGAATCTAATCTGTACTAAATAATAGCATCAATAATGGGCTTATTTTGCTTTTTAGTTTAGTTAGAATACTAAGAGCTTCTCGACATGAATATAATGATATTTGGTTTTAGGTATTTTTATGTTAAGGGTTTTAAGATTCTATGTTAATGTTTTTGGATGTTATTATTAGTTTATGGCATATAATGATACAATATACTCTTCTGTAGATTTTCCTGGGAAAATTGATTTTGCTTGTGTGTATTCCGGTGTTAGAATATGCTGATGACTTCTACATCTGCAATGTCTTTGCTTTCCCAAGGGCATAGTAAACTCATTGCACCCCGTGTAGGTATTGCTTCTTGCTTAC
>NW_022111365.1:8234974-8236536 GCF_000313985.2 Echinops telfairi | reverse complement strand
CTGTCAGACATTTGTTAGGTACAGTGCTCCATCTTGTGTCAGCCTCAACAAATGCTTTGAGTACGTGGTTTGTAATATCTGGACATGAAAATTTTATTTTCCTGTTGTATTATTTGATCATTTACCTGTTTGATCAGCCACCTGTTAAAAAACTCCAAAACACACTATCATCAAGTCAGTCCTGACTTACAGTGACCCTGTGGGCAAAGTTGAACTGTCCCTGTGAGTTTCTGAGGCTGTAAATTTTTTTAGGAGCAGAAAGCCTCATCTTTGTCTCATGGAGTGGCTGGTGGTTAGCAACTGCTGACTTTGTGCCTAGTAGCCCAGTGTGTAATCCACTAGGCCACCAGAGCTCCTTGTTATAAAACTCCAAATTAAAAAATATGTTATTATTTTGACATCTTAAATATATTGTTTCTTCCTAGTTTCTTATTCTTTTAAAAATATTTTTCTATTAGAGAGACATGTGAAAGAATCCATTTTTATAGCTCCTGTTGCTTAGTCAGGCTGTCAGAGGTAGGCCCAGACCCCTAAACATCCACAAGCTTCTAGCCTTCAGTCTCACAAATACCTCCCTTTAGTCCAGAACAGAATTTTAGGATCTTTGGAATAAATGGATGCTTGGCAAATGTGACCTTAGGGCTATGATAAGTGGAAATTACCAAAGGAGAGATTAATTTTTTGCATTTAAAGCTTATATCCTCTGTTATATTTTGAACAATATGAAATTCTACTATATAAAGCTTTGAGAATAATTTTAATAATTTATATTTAATTGGTTTTGTTTACAGAATGTGATAGATTTTACATAGAGAGGGATGAGAAAGAATACAAAATGAGTAATAACTAAACTTTAAAAAGGAATGTAGGAGAAAACCAGAAAAGGGGCCTGGAATCATTGACGAAAACTAGTACAGAGCCTCATCGTTCCTGCAAAACCCCTTTGAGCTAGGGATTGGCAAACTACAATCCATGAGGCAAATCTACTTTGTCACTTGTGTTTGTAAATAGAATTTTATTATAGCACACTCACTTTCATTCATTTACATACTCTCTATGGTTTCCTGCAGTAGAGTGAGTAGTTGTAACATATGAGGCCAGCAGAGCCAATAATATTTACGATCTAGCCCTGTACAACAAATATTTGTCAATTCTCAGGGTAGAGAGTCTAGAATTTTCCATAGTTAAGCATGGATTATCGATATCTTGAATTTATTTTTGACTTCTTAAACTTCTTATTGTGCTGTTTTGTGGATTCAAGGGCAGCAGTTTGAAAGAAAGGTTACTCCTTTCTTACAAATATGTCAGGATGAATGCCCATTCAAGAAAAATGTTTAACTTCAAAAACATTCTTATAGTAAAGCATAGCACTGCTGTATATTAATCCTAAATAGGTCATGGAAAATGAATCTCTGGTTATACCAGTTCTATTAATTTCTTTCAGGTACTTCCATTTTATCACATGACAAAAATGTCTGATGCTTTTTCCTGGACATTTATTCTATCAGTTTTGAAGACCAAGCATTATATTATTTATATACAAATATGAATATAAATAAAAA
>NW_022111365.1:8232549-8234380 GCF_000313985.2 Echinops telfairi | reverse complement strand
CGACCCCCAAAGGGGTTACGACCCACAGGTTGAGAACTGCTGCCATAAAGTATATCATATTTTAAGTACTTGGACTGGAAACAATGAATGAAAGATACCATATAAATGAAGAGATGTCGACATATTAATTTGGGGTTTCCTGTTTTGGTTGTTGCCTTGTGAGGCTGCATCCTTTCTGTTTTACTGAACTCTTGGAAGGGAGTAGCGGTATGACCTGAAATGGTTGAATTGCCAGCTGGAGGGTGTAGTTTGTGAATACAGTGCTGTTTTCAGCATTTTAATTTCTCTTCAACTTTCTGGGGATGGGTAGAATCCTTAAAATATGTTTTCCATACTCTATTTATCCCCTTTTAGCTCATCTGGATTTTAAAGTACTACTAAATAAATTGGCTCTTTCCAAATTGTCCTGTTTTTCTGACTCAGCAATGTTGATTTTTATTTCTCCTGCATCCAAGGAGGATTTTTGCTGATTGCTCATCCTAATTGCTTTTTGAAAAATTTGTTTATGCAATTTTTTATGCAACAAAACTGCTCCCATTCCACAGTGTCTGGACATAATGATCAGTAATATTGGTTAAACTCTTCACATTGTGTTCATATTCTTGTTACTATACTGCTCTAGTTGTTTCACCTTCCTTTATTTAGTCTCCTGACCTCTGCCTTTTCATCTATACTTTAAAATAGTTGTTAACCTTTCAATGCACACACAAACAGATATAAAAACAGCCAGACACATATTTAAGTAAAGAACATTTAAGGGTGACAATCTTTACCCTTTATACTAAACTGTGCCTCAGAGGCAGCTGCTTCCAACTCCCATGTCAATTCCCAGGGAGACTTTCGGTACTCTGAGATTTTTTTTCTCGCTTTTTCACCCTTTTGTTGCTTTTCCTCTTGTTTTGTTTGATAAGCCACTGGAGGAGAGGCACAGAAGTCAATGGGAAGAATCCCAAACTTCCCATAATATCCTGGTGTTTATGAGTTCCTTGTGATAAGAGTTGTATGAGCCCCCAATAAAATGATTTAAATAAATAAATAGATTTTGAAACATAAAAAAAAGAAAATATGATTTCATGAACTCATAAGCTCATTCATGGTTTTGACATCAAGTAGCTGGTAGAGGCAAGAGACATGCTCATTTGTAAAGTGTTTTCAGGGTTGAGAACTTTGTGTATTAAGGCACAAGTTAATAAAAAAAAGAGTTCTTGTTTCTGACTTTCACACAAGTATATACTCTTTTGGTGCACACCGTGCAGGGTTAGCACATACTGGTGACTGTAAAAGTGAAAGCATAAAAATTATCTTTAAAAAAATTATCTTTTGTATTTTTCCTTTTTGTTCCTTAGCTCGTCTATTTGCTTGTTTTTTGCTATTGTACTTTTACCTTTAAAAAGTATCTTAAATCATTCCGTTATTGCTCCACTCAATGGAGACAATTATCTCCACACAATTCAGCCAGCCCCAAACCTCTACTAGTATACTTAGTGAACCAGGACCATGATCCACTTTAGAACCACCAATCAACAAGTAAACACACACTAACAGCAACAAGAGCAAATTACATTTTGGAGATGACAATTACAGCTAACATAAGGAAACAAGACAGAATAGACAAACAAGTGACCAATATATGAAGGCGAAAGACCTTTCTGAAGAAGGTAAGGCATTGGAACTATCAGAAAAACAAAAAGGAACTCCTTTCCCTTTTGAATTTTGAACTAGTGGTTTGTATTTGAGGCTGGAAAAAAACTCCCCTACCCCCATGTTCCCCTGATCTGTCATCCCGTTGCTCTCTCTTCTGGCTTGTTTATTCCGCCTATCCCTTCCAGGT
>NW_022111365.1:8217473-8226065 GCF_000313985.2 Echinops telfairi | reverse complement strand
ACATACATACATACACACATATATAGTGTACAATTGCACATATCGAACCCGTGATTAGTTGTGGGGGCTGGCCCTTTCCCCCACAGTATAGGAAAATATAGAAAGAGGTCCTCAAAGAAATGATAAGTTTTAAGAGTACGAGCTGCTAATTTTAGAAAACCTCAGTGAATATCAAAACAATGAAAAAATCTCATACAAGAAACTTCCTCTGATAATTTCTTAGTACCAATAGGACTTTGTCCCCTGTTCTTGGACCACTACAGCTGAGCTTGGTTTTAGCAATGCATTTGGTGATGTTCCACTAGCTTTTACTGGGGACTTACACACTGGGAACTGATTTATGCAATTACCTAGTCAGTATGTCTTTGTTCTCTTTTAACTCATGCACCATGGAATTATCCTCTATTTCTAGTCTGATGAGAGGCCAGGTAATAGAGACCTCTTGAACATTATGAAAGGCACACTGTCTCTGTTTTTATTTTACCCAGGACTAGGCATCTAGGGGACAGGCCAGAATGCAGCCCTTGCTACACACCAAATTTGTTAACCCAAATATTGGGTTTTCGCCTACTAGTGATGAGCCTGACTAATAATCACTCTAAGTGGAGTAGAGAAAGGGAAAGCCCTCTATTAGTTAGTAGACTAGCCAAGGACGTACCCTTCAGCCAGACTGTTCATACTGTTAGGGAGGTGCTAGAATGGTCCCAGTTTCCAAATGAGGTGAGATTTGAACTGTGGCTGTATGCTTCAACTATGCCTGTTTTAAAATATTATGTTACCTATCTTGCTGTCATACCAGGGTAGAGAAGCTGTTTAGGTAATGTTGTCTTCCATAGGTGAAAGGAAGGATACTTAAATCTTTTAAATATACTTCTTTAGCATTAATCTGAATCTTCACCTTTCACTTCATTGCCCTCATCATCCCCGCCAATCATCGCATTAGTTTCTGCCTCTAAAAGGTCTTCTGTGTCATTCCCTCTGCTCTCTTAGGGCTTCTATGCAATTAAAGGCAGCAGTCTTGGTCTAGGGGTGGGAGGAATGACAATTTATGATCTGTGAACTAATCTGACCTGCTAATGAGAATTGCTTTTAAGATTCTTAAATTGTTGGAAAGATTTAAAGGAAGAAAAATATTTCATCACACGAAGATGATTTAAAATGAAAATTCCAGTGCTCCAAAATGAAGTTGTATGGGAACAAAACCACACTCATTTGTTTGGCTTGTCTATTTCCACTTTTGCACTACAGTAGCAGAGTTAAATATTTGCAATAAAGAAGACTGAAGTTGCTTAGAAACTCCCTGGTCTAGAATCAAAGCTTCTTATAATGTGGGTTGTGACCCCTATGGGGTCATATAACTGAATGTAGGGATCACACAACATTTGGCAACAGTAAAAGCTTTCTGAACATGCAACCACCAAAAATTAATTCAAAATCCAATGTGTATTGAAACAGAGGCATTTCTGACAGCACGTGCCCCTGTTGTAAATTTCATGGGCAAAAAAGGGTTGTGAATGGAAAAAGTTTAAGAAGTCTTGGTCTAGATCAGGGGTCCTCAAACTATGGCCCACGGGCCACATGCGCCCTGCCGAGGACATTTATCTGGCCCGCTGGGTGTTTTTGCCCTGTTTGTTTTTTTACTTCAAAATAAGATATGTATAGTGTGCATAGGAATTTGTTCATAGTTTTTTTTAAAAACTATAGTCTGGCCCTCCAATGGTCTGAGGGACAGTGAACTGGCCCCCTAGTTTAAAAAGTTTGAGGACCCCTGGAGATGATTGTTAATGGCTTACTTATAGGCCTGCTACACCCCCTACCCCACTCTCCCTCCTTTCCATTGTGGCAAGGTAGGTAAGCTGGGTATTTTATTGGAAATATTTTACAGGAAGAAAAACTAGTATCTACATCTCTTATGTTGTACTGATTTAATTGTACCACACAGTTGTTACCTCTTAGTTGTTTACTTCTACTTCTGTATATCCCATAATGGAACATGACTTCTTTATGGATAGTGCTCATATCTTATTAACAAAGGTCCTCTTCATATATGGAATTGTGCATAGCCACATGTTTCTGTGTTGTCTGTGTTTAAGTGAAGATATACTGAACCTTTCATAAATGATTGTTATAATTCTTTGGAATAAGAATTGAATATAATCATAGTTTTGTTTGAAGAGTAGGTAAGAAAAGTAGAAGTCAGCTTGGTAAATCCTGGCAAATATTTTCTTGTACAGACTATTTCTTGTACAGATATGCTAGCATATCTGCTATAAATATGTAGCTATGAAATCTTTGATACTTTTTGGGTAAAACTGCCAGGACCCAGATACTTTTAATAAATACAATACATTCTTCTGAATTCTGTATCTGATAGTTTCCTGGCCTCTCTTCAGAGTACTCTATTGGTTTAATTAGTCTGTAGTTCACATTTCAAGTGTTCTCAGTATCATGATCTACAGCAGTGGCATGATATTGGTGATTTAAAGAAAGCTCCTAAATGTAGCATAAGCACTAGCAGAAGTTCTCCATAACAATGTCTGAGGGTATGGTTTGCTGTTGAGTAGAGATTAGCTTGCCAGGCCAGGGCTGGCAATATACAGATAACGTGGAAAGATTTGATGGATCCTACAGGCTGCCACCTTGGAAAACCTGTTAGGAGAGGAGGTCTAGTTCACTCAAAAGGAACAAACAGTCATATATTAAAAGGTCAGAGCATTGCATGTTCTGTCCAGAATTAGGCATCAGGTAAGGGAGAAGATGTGAATAAGACCACAGGTTCATCAGGTCAGGATCTGGAGAACAGTGACATTGGCAGGGAGAACCATGAATGGACTATGATTGTCGGCAGCAGGGCTGTTGGTATTCCCCTTTTATATTTCCTGCTGTGTCATGACCCTGTGTGTCATTGCAGCCATCTCAGAAATGTAAAGGCCTTGGTTGGAAGCATCAGCAATGTGGAGAGTACACATGCAGTCAATGAACAAACTCGACATTGTAATTCATTGGGATTCTTTTTCTACATTTCATGTGATCATAGTGTAGTACAATATTGAAGCTGGGTTTTTAGGAAAGTTGAATGGATGCTCCTTACAGCCATTGCCTTGCCTATTTCAAAGCTCTTTTGAAAACCCGATCCTCAGACCTCCAAAAGGAATCAGTTTTTTTCTTTTGAGACATTTAGGGTATGTTGCAAGACCCTTACATGTTGTAACAGCTTCCTGAGAGGCTACTCATTGTAGAAATACTTTGAGCGTTACACATGTTCGGTTTAAATCTCCAAGAATGGGTCTGTCAATGGGAATTTCAAAGCTAGAGCACAAGGATACTTGAAAAGAAGATTATTCAAGGATTAGATAGTAACCATTTAGACAACAGAGAAACTAATCTCATTATTATTTGCTTTTAAAACCGTTACTTTAGAAGCTCCAGGATAAAGGACGAGCCTGACAGTAATATGGATTTAAAAAAATTTTTTAGACTAGGAAGCTCTCTGCAGAGATATGGTCATAGAAGAGATGTTAATGGAGTAGTCTGAACTCTTGGCTGCAATTTATAGGAGTCAGACTCCAGGATGGGTTTCAATGGATGGCTTTTATATCTCTGAGAATAACTGGTTTTCTTATGTGATTCTTAATACTTGAAGTTTTACATTCATTTTAAGTGTACACACAGCACGTACAGGTGACATGTCTCAAGAAGGTAATGTAAGTGCTCTAAGGACACTTTCAACTACAAAACATAGAACAATCAACTCCACCTGTTTTAAACAAGAATAGGATTTACTTGCACATAAAAGTGGGCTCACAGATGGAGAGGGCAGGCTCCATGGATCCAGCTGTCTGTATGCTCCACCATCGAGATTGTCTGGAATACCCCAAAGCAGGTTTTCTCTATTGTTGTAGAATGATTGTTAGGATCATTCATAGCTGCACAAGGCCTTATCCACATCTGCTCCCATAAAGATTTATACTCTCTGAAACCCTGGAAGGGGTTGCTGTTGAGTTGAAATCAAATGGATGGCAGTAGGTTTGATTTAGTTTCATTTTTTAATGATCTGAACAGAAAAAATGAAAATGGGTAATACCAAAACCAGTTTCTATCAAGTTAATTCCAACCCATGGAGAGCCCGTGTCTGTCAAAGTAGAACTCCAAGGGTTTTCAATGGCTTCTTTTTTAGATGTAGTTCGGCAGACCTTTCTTTTATATCACCTCTTGGCTAGCCATTTGTCCCACCCAGGAATTCCAACAGAAATACTCGTATACCAACAACAAATTCAGAACCTCTCTTCCCCCTCAAAAAAAAAAGGGTGATCGTTTATGTGAGGGAGAGGTGTTTCCAAGAATTCAGAGGGCTTGACATGGCCTATGTCTTCTAATTTGGTACTCTGCAGTGGCTCTAACAGGGAACAGTGGAAGTAAGAAAAATACTGAAAACTCTCGAAATGACCTTTGGGAAGAGAGTGAGTATGGGCAGTCCTGGCAGAACAGTGCCTCTCTAGGAGACTGGAGCTCTTCTGTGCTTACTCTTCTATGAGAAAGGGAAGCATCTAGAAATTTTGGTATGTGCAGGCTGGGAGAAAAAAAAGAATATAGACAAAATAGCAATAAACTCCAGAGCTGCTCAGAAAGCAAGTGTTCTTAGAGAACAGGCAGTGGAATCGGGGGGACACTGGGAGCCCAGATGACAGCGCTCTTTTCCTCTTCACTTATGGGGTAGGTGAGGCAGGCTGGGGAAGGGTTGCCATGCTTTGGAGGAAAAGGAATGACTACAAAGAAGACATCCTGGGCAGACACTATTTTTATAGCTGTTTTAAGTATACACAGTAAGACATACACCAAGTCAACAATTTCTACAAGTACAATAAAGTGATATTGATTACATTTCTCAAGTTGTGCAACCAGTTTTTCCTCCATTTACTGAATTATTCTTCCCTTATTAATATGAATTCACTGCCCCCTCAGATTCCTAACTGACCTTTCAAGTTGCTACTGTCAGTTTGAGCACTTATAGATAGTTCTTTAAAAAAGCACAGTATTCAAGGCATACATTTTTTTTTACTAGATAAGCTAACTTACTGTTTTGTTTAAAGAAAACTTTATATTTTCTCTCTCTTTTTTTTAATTTAAACTTCAAATACGATTTCAGGGCAACAGTTTGGAGGTTCATCTAGCATTAATGGGTTCAAAAATAGGAATTTGGTATTCTGACCCACTTTACCTTCCTTTTTATCAGGACTTCTCTGTAGAACCTCAATTCAAAATGTTTCGTATTGGTAGACATGTACCATCCAGTTCTGGTATCATTGCAAAAGAGACATTTGTTCATGGATATAATTAGGCACGCATTGTATTTCTTGACTTCCTCTTCTGCTGCTGCTCCAGGCAAATAGAGACCAATTATTATTGTACCTTAGGTAACTGCTTGCAAGCTTTTAAGAACCCAGGAACAATGCAATGAAATAGGCGGCAGAACATGTGCACTAAAAATTTTATTGTTGATCAGTTACCTGGGATGTCCTATGAACCATGCCACCAGCCCTCCAGACCAAGAAATTGAGTTGTATGAGCTGTGTTCAGCTGTACAGACCAGCTTCTGCAGCTGCTCTGGTGTGTGTGTGTGTGTGTGTGTCTGTGTGTAGATTAGACAAGGGGCTTTATAGAAAAAAAATCCCGTTATCTCTTAACTCCAGTTTCCATGACCTGTTGATGTCCTCCTTGTGTATCATACAACATTTGTTCATTTAACTTTTTATAGATGTAAAACAGAAGCAGCAGTGACACTGATCACCTGTGGAACCATTTGTCTTAAAACTTACTGCCATCCAGTCAATTCTGACTCATAACAACCCTATAGGACAGAGTTGAACTGGCCCTGTGGGTTTCTGAGGCTGTGAATCTTCATAGGAACAGAAGGTCTTATCCTTCTGAGGAGTGGCTTGTGGGGTTGAACTGCCGACCTTGTGGTTAGTAGCCCAACATGTAAACCACGACATCACCAGTGTGTTTTCCATCAGTATAAACTGAAACTTAGTGCTCCATAAACAAAAACTTCCCTTTCCCCTGGTAACCACTAATAAAATTTGATTTCTGTACATTTACTTATGTAGATGAAGTTATAAAGTATAAGGAGTCTTCAAAAAGTTCATGGAAAAATGGTATTAGAAGATAGTAGAATTTTACCATGAACTTTATGACACTCCCTGTATTTGCTCTTTTATAATTGGCTTAGTTCATGCAACAGAATGTCTTCAGGCTCCATCCATTTTGGAGGGATATTTTCAGGAGTTCATATCTCTTTATGGCTAAATAGTATTCCATTGTATGTATATGTCCTCCCTCCCTTTTTTTACTTGTGGATTGGGTAAATATTTTTGTATGTATATGTAAACATAGGTTTATGTATCATATGTTGTTACTCTATTCTGTTGATAGGAATTTAAGTTTCTACCTATTGGGTGTTGTGTGTAGAGCTGTAATGAACGTTGGTGTACATGTCTGTTTGTGTCACTGTGTTTAAGTGGGCATATGCCTAGCAATTAGATTGCTGCGTGTTATAAGGAACTTCTGTTTTAAGTTTTTCAGGGAACTCTGAGCAGACTGATGGAAATGAAATCTCCTAGGCTACTGATTGAATGAAAGAATACTGGGGAAAGAAAAGAATGTACCCATCATGGGAGGTGCGTTTGGGCTTCCAAGGAAAGCTGCCCTTTGTCCCAGCTCTATGATGGAAGTCCACATTCCATGTGTCTCCACCCCTTCCCCCTACTCCCCCTGCTATAATGCAGTGTCAGTTTATCCTTCAGTTTAATGGGAAGGGAGTCCAGGGTAAATTCCCCTCACCTGCATAGTTACACACCCAGGAGGTCAAGTCAGAACTTTCCCCGATGAACCAGAGCAGATGGGAAATGGCATGGTGACTGCCCACACATTGCCAGAAAGGACTAAAAGGAGATTTGTTGTGTGTGTAAGAAGGATGAAAAATATTTTCTGGAAGAAGTAATTATCTCCCTTAAAAAGTTTCCTGAGTACTGTGGAATAACTTGTTAAGAACTTGAATTTTATAAAATAGAATATCAGAAATGATGAAATAACAAAAAGTTGAAAGGGAAAATACACCCCTTAGACACAGAGAACCAACTGTAGAACCAACAGACAGAAGCAGTTACAAGCAGAATAGGCATGGTAGAAAGTGAACCTACAAGAGTAAAGACTTGAAGTGTCCACAGAAATGTAGAGGAAGAAGAAACAGCAAAAGTTCAATACATTTTTCCTTGTGTGTTTGAAAAAATAAAAGAAACAGATGAAGAAGTTAGAAAGGTGAATGTGATAGGTGTGGAAAACACGTGGAGGGCATTACCCATGTTTGGGCTTCCTCAACGCGATAAGAACATCCAGTTTTTCAATTTATGTCCTCGGAATTAAGTTTTTAGTTGCAGAAAATTGCTTTAGATATCTACATAGGAAATGTGCAAGCATCAACAAAGCAGCGAAAACAAATGTTTATGTTCTTCAGAGAAGGATACCAATGAGCTAAATTTATTTATAGCCTGAGAGACTTGGAAAATTCCCCTTTGAAGCAATTTGCTTCCTGGCATTGATGTTCAAAGCCCACCTCCCCCATTATGTGATAGTTTTCTCCTGTTTGCAAGAAGTAACCTTTTGTTAAATGTAAATACCAACCTGCAAAAACTTTGCTGCTTTCCTACAGCCAGAACCCACCATGTAGGACAGGTTTTATAGAGAGGGCCAAAATGTGTGGTTGCTGTTCTTCTGGCAGACGTGCATGGTTAGTAATTGTGTGTGTGTGTGTGTGTGTGTGTGTGTGTGTGTGTGTGTGTGTGTGTAGAGGGGCCACCTCTCCAGTTAAGTCTGGGTGTAAGGTCAGAATGAAAGAAGAGCAAGCATCTAGTAACATTTACTCTCAACTGGAGAACTGCACTTTGTTTCTTTCCTGGAAGCTAATATGGTGCCGTATATAATAAATTACTATGGGGAAACTGGGGAACAGAAATGAAATTGGTTTACGGAATGGACTTGTCATGAATTATTCATTCATTACCTCTTTCATTGGAAATCAGCTGGAGGAAGTAGTTAGTCCAGTTGGATCACAGGAGTGCTGTGCTCAGGGCTTCTGCAAGCCCTTACAAGCCCAGCTACACTGCTTGTTCAGGCTGCTGTGGAGCCTCAGCTGCTGTGTAGCAGAGCCTCGCCCCTGAGTGGCTGATGAAATCACGCTGTGGGTGCGAGCTACAGCCAAGGCACGCGGACAAGCGTTCTTCCTGGAACATGAAGCTCCAGGTAAGAGAAGTGCCCTGCCAGCAGCAGTGACGTCCTCATTTAATTTAGGGATGCCATTAGCCCTTTTTGAATTGGTGTGTCTAGAACATGACAGATGTTGAAGAGTACCTTGCTGTTGGATTCCCAACTAGAGAAACTGGGCGGTTCAATTGCATTATGACGATATATTTTGTTTCTGACAAAGCTGACCCTTGAGACTGTAAACAGTATTAATCACTAGCCTATAACCATTAAATATGTAAACTATAGCATGCATTTTCCATAATATCCTCCTACCCTTGCTATGAAAAATGC
>NW_022111365.1:8193176-8216273 GCF_000313985.2 Echinops telfairi | reverse complement strand
AAAAGATTAAACAATGGGATAGTAACAATAGTTCTCTGTTCTGTTTGCTACCATTAGTTACTGTGTGTCCTTGCGTGTGCATGCATATGTGTATAAAAGACGGTCATTTCATTGAGCAGGGATGTTCTTAACACATCATCTGATTTGTTTTGTATACATCCTGTCTCTAGACAGTTAGCTTTGCTGAGACAATGCTTTTTGAGCTGTGGAGACAAAAATACTGAAGGCAGAACCAAAGCAACAAGGCGTCTTGGCTAAATTGGGTACAACCTGACAGCACACAGCCATCATAGCATGCATATAACATTTTAAAAAGCAGTTTCTTTAGCAGCTTATGTCAGAAAGGTCTTTGAAATTATGAGCCCATTTATTCATAAATTCAAGGGTAAGTTTTCAACAAGTATGTGTGGTTCTGAGGGCAATTAGCAAGATAAAACATGCTCCATAGACGCACAATATTTCAGAATTCAGAGGAACCAAAAGGGTCATCTCTGCTGCCTGCTTTCCTCTACACAATCCCACTCCATAAAGGATAAAATTGACATTCAGACCATAGATAAATGGAGCAAGAGCAAGTGGTGAGATTTTAGGATCATGAATTTGCTTGTCTTTCACTTATTTTCTGGTTACGTACGTGTTCTTTTATTTCCCCTAGTGCTGTGGAGTCAGTTCCCGTGGAGTCATAGTAACCCAATAGTATAAAGTACAATTGTCTGATAGGATTTCCAAGCTGTAAATCTTTAGGAAAGTGAGGTGCTACATCGTTCTCCCATGCAGCGACTTGTGGGTTTGAACCTTTTGTTTAGCAGGCTAGGCTTTATTTACTGTACCACCTGAAAGTAAAATAAAATAAAAACAAAGCAGATAATTACTTTACTATGAATTGGGATGGAATTATTTTATTCATGGCAATTACTGATTACACTTTACATTAATTTAAATAACTACCCATTTGTAAAATTACAGTTATATACATTATAGGCTTCCCTTCCTTAATTTTTATGACTTCATTTTTTTTCCTTGGTTTAAAATTGTAATGACTAGATTTGTCATTACAAATTTCATTTGAAATTTGATTTCTGGCAAAGATAATGCTTTGTGCCATTTAAATTTTTCCAGAAAATTATCTTTATTTTTTTTAACTTAAGATACAAGTAGATTATTATATATTTTTTCTGAATTATCTTTCCCACATAAAACAATATTTAAAATTTTTATTTTATTATACATATTTGCATATATGATATTGGTAGGTTGATAATTTTTAGATTTTGGTTTTTTTAATCTAAATAAAGTGGTAATTTAAAAATAAAATTTCAAACTAAAGTACTTATAAACTGAATAATTCTAATTTCTAGTCTACTTTATTTTATAATTTATAAATAAATTTATAGATAAACTCTACCATGCCTTCCCACTTTATCTTTTCCTTACCCTGTTCCTCAGGTCAGGATTCTAGAGGGTGTCCAGTTTTCTCTCCCTCAATTCATTGACGATAGGATCCAAAAAGAGCTATGCTAGGGGAAATCGTAGGCCTGAAATTCCCCCAGCGCTAGGTTTGAATTCCATTCTGTCATTTTATAACTGGAGGCTTTCCAGAAATGGAGATCGAACCCACAATGAAATGTCTCGGGGAGGAGATGAGCCAGTCAGGGTGCGATCTAACAACGATGAGAAATACAACTTTCCTCTAGTTCCTAAATGTTTCCTCCCCGCTCCCACTACCATGACTCGAAATTCGACCTTGCAAGTCTGGCTAGACCAGAGGATGTACACTGGTACAGATAGGAACTGAAAATCCAGCGAATCCAGGGCGGATGAGCCCTACAGGACCAGTGGTGTGAGTGGCGAAACAGGGAGGTTAAAGGGAGAGTGGGTAGGAAAGAGGGAACCGATTACAAGGAACTATATGTGACCTCCTCCCTGGGGGACAGACAACCGAAAAGTGGGTGAGGGGAGACGTCGGACAGGGCAAGATATGACAAAATACCAATTTATAAACTATCAAGGGCTCAAGAGGGAGGGGGGAGCGGGGAGGGAGGGGAAAAATGAGGACCTAATGCCGGGGGTTTGGGTGGAGAGGAAATGGTTTGAGAATGATGTGCAAATGTGCTTTACACAATTGATGTGCAAATGCGCTTTACACAATTGATGCGCGTATGGATTGCGATAACAGTTGTATGAGCCCCTAATAAAATGATTTAAAAAAAAAACAAATCACTACTTTACACCCACTGAGATGATTATAATAAAATATCAAAACAAGTGTTGGGGCGTATGTGGAGAAATAGGAATCTGTACACATTGCTTATTATCATGTAAAATGGTATAGTGCCCCTAGTTAGACAGTGTTTAGACAAAAACTGATACTTGAATGATCATGGTCATCAGAGCAGTGGCTAGTAAGCTATAGTAGCTAAAAGGTGAAAATAGCACAAATGTACATCACTTGAGGAATAGATCCACAAAATGTGGTATATACATTATTTAGTCATAGAAAAAAATAAAAGTGATACACACTATAACATGGAATAACCTTGAAAATGTTATGCTAAATGAAAGAAGCTAGATCGAAAGGCTACGTACTGTATGATTCCATTTATATGAACTGCAGGAATTTGGAGGAAGCAGAGTGGCTGCTTTTGGGATATGGAATTTTCCTTTTTGGGTGATAAAAATGTTGTAGAACCAAATAAGAGTGATGAATGCAATAAATGTCACTTTACAGTGATTATAAAGGTAAATTGCAGCATTGTATTTTACCACTCCACCCCCACCCCCACCCCACCCCCCACCCCCGAACCAAAAGATGTTGTAGTTGTTAGGTCTTGTGCATCGAGTTGGCTATGACCCATTGTGACCCCTGTGTACAACCAAACAAAACACGGCATGGTCCAGCACCATCTTCACAATTGTTCCTGTGCCTGAACCCATTGATGTGTCAATCCATCTTGACAGGGGCCTTTCTCTTTTTCACCTCCCCTCGACTTTACCAAATATGATGTCCTTCTCCAGGGACTGATCGCTTCTGACAATATGTCCAAAGTAAGTAACACGAAGTCTTGCCATCTTTGCCTCTAAGGAGTGCTCTGGCCTAATTTCTTCCAATGCAGCAGTCCATGGTACTTTTACTGTTCTTTCCAGCACCACAATTCAAATGTATCAATTCTTCAATGATCTTCCTTATTCAATGTCCAACCCTCACATGTACACCTTGGGTCATGTGCATCTTAGTCCTAAAAGTAACATCCTTGCTCTTCAATATTCTAAACAGGTCTTAAGCAGCAGATTTACCTAATGTAATACATCTTTTGATCTCTTGACTACTGCTTCCATGAGCATTGATTAGGGATCCAAGTAAGACAAAATCCCTGACAACTTCAACCTTTTCTCTATTTATCATGATATTACCTTTAGGTCTAGTTGTGAGGATTGTGCTTTTCCTTACATTGAGTTGTATCCATACTGAAGGCGACAGTGCTTGATTTTCATCAGCAAGTGCTTTAATTCCTCCTCAGTTTCAGCAAGGTTGTGTCAGCTGCATACTGTAGGTTGTTAGTTCGCTTGAAAAAGATAAACTAACAAACAAAAACGATAATTTTCAGGAAAAGATCAAATCATTACTCTCTCACAGATATAAAAACATTAAATAATTTTATTTTACTCATGTGATAAGAGAGAATGAGACAGAAGTTATAACTGGTTCTAAGGAATAGCATAGCTTCACAAATTTGTGATGGAATTGTCTGAGGCTTGGTTCTCTAAAGCAGTGGTTCTCAACCTCCTAATGCCATGATCCTTTAATACAGGTCTTCATGTTGCGGTGACCCCATCCAACCATAACATTATTTTTCTTGCTACTTCGTAACTGTTATTTTGCTACTGTTATGAACCAGATGACCCCGTGAAAGGGTTGTTTGACCCCCAGAGGGGTCGCCATCCACAGGTTGAGAACCGCTGCTCTAAAGGATCAAAACTGATTAAGCATGTGTATTAACTTTTCACTTACATTGATAGGCTCCAAAGACCAAGTGGCTATGTGAAAATAGAGGACCACAAAATGGAAGATAACTACATTATTATACAATTGCCAACTTAGACCATTATATTTATGAAGTAAGCCCAGCAAGTTGACACCTAACTTTAATCATTGCACACAGAGTTAATGCTTACCTTGCACCTCAGCATTCCTTATCTACCAAATATATGTTGTTAATGTGCAAAATAATCAGATTGTAACTTTTTAATATTGTAAATGCAAAATGTTGGCTAACTAGATAGTTGATAAGTAAGAAATTGTTAGGAGCTGTCAGTTGGTTCTAATTCATAGAGACTGTATGCACAAGAAAATAAAAACTTCCCAGGCTTGTGCCATCCTCAAGATTATTATGTTTAAACCTATTGTTTCAACCACTGTGTCAATTGATCTCCTAGAAGGTCTTCCTCTTTTGTGCTGACCTGTATATTACCAAGCATGATGTCCTATTCCAGGGTCTAGTCATTCCTGATAACATGTCCAAAATATATGATACAACTCATACCATTCTCACTTCTAAAGAACATTCTGGCAGTGCCTCTTCCAAGGCAGTTTGTTCTTCTGGCAATTTATCATACTTTCAAGATTCTTCACCAAAACCATAGTTCAAATGAATCAATTCTTCTGTAGCCGTCTTTATTCATTGCCTAACTTTCACATTCATATGAAGTGATTGAAAACACCATGGCTTGGGTCAGGTGCACGTTAGTTCTCAATATGACATCTTTGCCATTCAACACATGGCAGATTTGCCCAATTAAATATGCTGTTTAGTTGGTTGACTGCTGCTTTTATGAGGACTGATTGTGGATACAAGCAAAATGAAATCTTTAACAACATCAATATTTTCTCTTGATGTCCAGTTGTGAGGATTTGGGCTTTCTTTAAGAACTTTGAGCTGCAATCTACACCAAAGGTTACAATCTTTCTTTTTTTGTTTTTTTCTTTCACTTTCTTAACTCATTTTTATTAATTGGAATATCATTCACATATGATTCATATTAAGCGATGTGGAATCATCACAATCATTTTTAGAACATTTCCTTCATCCTTGTAATTATTGTTGTTAGTGCCCTATTTCCCCTAAATCTCTCCTGCCATGTATCCAGATAATTATTAATCCAGTTATTGTTTCTATAGCGTTAACTAGCCCGGATTTTAGATATAGAAAATCTTACAAAAAATAAATTAAAAAGCAAAAAACAACCCAACAAAGTTCCCCCAAAATAAAATCCCACAAAACTGGAAAAACATTATAATAGGTCAAACAGAGATCAGACAATAAAGTGTTACCTTTTAACATAATTTCTTCTACCATAATTGATTTTAAAATGTTCTCTGTCTGCTAGCAAGGCTATTGCTATGATCAGAGTGGATTTATCAGAGGCTTAATGCAAATGGCTTTAGGCTGCCACTGTCATCTGAAACTGCGTGTTCAGAATTCAAGCCCTAATACCATTCACTACTCCTGATTCAGATTTTATTATTTATAATTCTGGAGCACAAGCTGGTGTGCTTCTTCCTTGTGGACTTAGTTGATGGCTCATTTAGATGACCACTTGTGTAAAGACAAGCCTTTAAACCCTAAATACTATTTTAAAAAATGTTTAAATTATTTTATTAGTTCTTTATTTACTTTATTGGTTTCCTGTATATTTACTTTCTGCTTTCTTTTTTTGTTTGTTTGTTTTCATAGTCTCTATTCTTTAATCCTAAAACCAGTAGAAAACAATACTCTATTTTATTCAGATTGGTACAGATTTGAAAACCTTTCAAGCCATGAAGTTTTCAACAACATAAAAAAATCATTAAAATATTTTTTCATGTTCTGAAATCATATGTGAGAATTCTGCATAACACAGGAGTGATGTACTATTCTTTTTGATAGCTGAATACCACCTGATTTTTTCACCACACTTTCCTATAGCACCCATAGCCTTAATGATTTCTTTATTAAGGTATTTAGTAAGGCCATGTCATAAGAACTAGTTGTTCTTATATTAGGTCTGCAATTAAGTGTGAGCCCAACTAGTTGTTCTTATATTAGGTCTGCAATTAAGTGCAATTATGCCTACGCATATAGCTATGATTGACATATCTCCCTGGTTCATTTTAGAGATACCATTATAATTTTATTGGAGAACATAATAAATCTTCCCTATGGGACATAGGGTAATTCTGTTGATAGTATCATTAGGTTAGCCAATGATACAGAATTAAAATCACAGTTGAGAAAAGGAAATTAAACATGTTTTTTTAGATTACAGTATATGAATTGTTGACTTGTACATATTAAAGCTTAAGTGACTGGGCACTAATAATACAAATATTGAGGGTTAGGGATAGGGAAACACTTTTAATAACACTCACAAAAGCGGAACTGTCCCTGCTAGACTAACATATGTCATAAAGAACTCAATGCCAAAGAATCATTGCTGCCTTATAGCAACCCCACAGGACAGAGTAGAACTGCCATGGTGAGTTTGAGACTGTAACTCTTTACTGGAGTCGAAAGCCCTGTCTTTTTCTCAAGGAGTGACTGGTGGTTTTGAACGGCTTATCTTGCATTTAACAGCCCAACACATAATCGCTAAGTCACCAGTGCTCCTATAAAAACAAAGCGAGCATTAAAATCATATATATACGGTACTCCTGGCCTACCATACATTGGGCAACCTCAAAGGAAGAAATCCAAACCAAAATCCTTACCATGACTCTACTACCTTAGGCTAGTAGTCATCTGCTTCTTCTCAGAGGAGGCCATTTCGGCCTTAAATACAAGGGAGTTTTTCAGTGCCTTAAATCTCCTACAGGTGAGTTTAAGGTAAAGGCCAGTTTGCTTAGTGGGGTTTCCAAATTGGGATCTTCTGGTGTGGCCTGTGAAGGCTGCTGTGCACCTTGAGAGTTTAAAGTCCCAGTTGTGTATAGTACACAGCATAGGTCACCACGGTCTGGCTAGAGACCAGGGTGTATATATAAGTAGTGTTAGGCATATTTCCCTATTGGAAGTTGCCCCAACTGGTTTACCTACCAACAGAAGTACAATTGCCTTCTCTGAGACAGACATGCCCCGCCCCTCTTCAATTTGAATTTCCAGTGAGATGTGCTAATCAAGGGATTGATTAATCTTCATCTTCCCTCACCCTGAGAAACTGACCCCAGCTGAGTTGAGTCCTCTCTTCTAGAGGTTTTAAGGATATATAAAAAGGGTGGTGGAATATGACTCATGGATGTTAGATAGGCTCACTATCTCCTTGCTTAGGAGACCAGATTAGAAGATTACATGACCTTAAAACAAAAGCCTGCATTGTCTTGATCTTTATCCTTATAGCAGTACACTCATACAATATTTGCCCTTTTGTGATTGACTAACTTCAGTCAGTATAATGGTTTCAGGGTCCATCCACATCACGAGATGGTTCATGGTTTCATCACTTTTGTTTTTTATACTAATACATAGTATTCCATTGTGTATGTACCAGAATTGTGTGTATGTATCCATTCTTCTACTGATGGGTATTTGGGCTTTTTCCAGCCTCTTGATATTGTGAACTGTGCTTCGATGAGAATAGGAGAACACACGTGTGTTCATGATGTGTCTCTCATTTCATTAGGGGATATACCAAGCAGAAATATACCAATTGGGTCATGTGGAACAGAACAAGGAAATACTGTATGGTTTAAATCAGGAAAGGTGTGCATCAGGGTTATTAGATCCTCTCACCATACTTATTCTATTTGTATGCTGAACAAATCATCTGAGAAGCTGAATTATATGACGAATGTGGCATCAAGATTGGAGGAAGGCTTATTTACAACCTGTGATATGCAGATGACATAACCTTCCTTGCTGAAAGTAAGGAAAACTTGAAGCACTTGCTGATGAAGATCAAGGATTGTATTATGAGTCATTGTGGATTATGACTCAATGTCAAGAAGAACAAAATCCTCATAACTGGACCAATAAGTAAGTAACATCATGATAAATAAAGGAAAGGTTGAAGTTTTCGAGGATTTTGCCTTACATGGATCCACAATCAATGTTCATGGAAGCTCCAATCAAGAGATCAAAAGATTAGTTAAATCTGTTGCACATGACTTCTTTAGAGTATTGAAAAGCAAGGATTTTACTTTGTGGATTGAAGTGTGCCTGACTCAAGCCATGGTATTTTCTATCATCTCATGTACATGTGAAAGATGGACACTGAATAAGAAGACCATAGTAGAATCGATGTGTTTGAATTTCGGTGCTGGAGAAGACTATTGAAAGTACCATGGACTGCTAACAGGAAAAACCAATCTATCTTGGTAGAAGTATGGCCAGTGTGCTTCTTAGAGGCAAGGATGGCAAGAGTTTATCTTACTTACTTTGGACATATTGTCAGGAGAGACCAGTCTTTGGAGAAAAGGATATCATACTTGGTAAAGTGGAGGGGCAGCAAAAAAAGGAATGCTCCTGACAAGATGGATGGATACAGTGGCTGCAAAAATGGGCTCAAATATAGGAACAATTGTGGGGATAGTGCTGGACCCGACTGTGTTTCATTCTGTTGTGTATAGGATCGTTATGGGTCAGAACCGGCTCGATGGCACCCAACAACAACAAAAACAATGGTATTTCTATTCCCAGTTGTTTTATGTAGCGCCATATGGCTTTCTACAATGGTTGTACATGTTTACAACATGTACACAACATTGTACACGGAGTCTAATCTCTACACACCCTCACCAGCATCTGTTGTTCTTTTTTTAAAAAAAATTGCTATCATTGTGGTATAAGGTGATCTCATTGTTTAGATTTGCATTTCCCAGATGGCTACATGTGTTTGTTAGCCATTTGAATGTCATTTTTGATGAACTCGCTGTTCATGTCTTTTGCTCACTTTTCAATTGTTTTTTTTTTTTTGGCATATTGAGTTGTTGCAGATTTCTGTAGATTTTAATAATGTGTCCCTTGTCTGTTGTGTCATTGTTAAAGACTGTTTTCCTAGTCTGTGGCTTATCATTTTACTCATGTGATGAAGTCTTTTGATGTGCATGGATGTTTTTATTTCTAGTAGATCTGCTATCTATTTTGTCTTCCACTGTGTGTGCTTCCTTTATTGTATTTGGTGTGTGTATGCCCTGCAGTAAGGACCTTAAGCTTGTCTCAGTTTTCTCATTGAATATCCTGATCGCACTGGACTTCACATTTGGGTCTCTAATCCATCTTGAGTTTATTTTGTGGGGCCACATAGGGGCTCAGTTTAATTCTGCAAATGGAGATCCAGTATTTCCAGCACCACTTGTTGAAGAGGTGTCCCCTTCCCATTTAATGTTTTTTTGTTGCTTTTTTGTGGTCCTTTATCAAAAATCAATTGCTTATAGTTGGATGCATCAACTTTTAGGTTTTCTATTCTGTTCCATTGGTCTATGTATCTATCAATGTACCAGTACCAGACTGTTTTAAATACTGTGTAATAGATTTTGAGATCAGTGGTGCAATGCTTATTATTTTTTAGTTCTACTCTTAAAGGAATTATTTGCCTATTCTGGGTCTCTTTCCTTTCCAAATGAAGTAGGTAATTAGTTTTTCCAATTCTTATAAAGCTGTTATTTGGATCAAAATTATGTTGTATTTATAAATTGCTTTAGGTAATGTTGACGTTTTCACAATATTGTCTTTCTATCCATGAATATGGAATATTCTTCTGTTTTTGTAGTCCTCTTTTGGTTTATTGTAATTATCCTCTGTAGTTTTCTTTGTACAGCTCTCTTGTTTCTTGATTAGGTTTATTCCTAGTTTTTAAATTTTTTGTGCAGTTATTATAAATGGTATTTTTCTTTATATCTTTTTTGGTAACCTCTTCCCTCCTATACAGGAATCCAGTATATTTCTGCTTGTTTATCTTGTATGCTACTACTTTACCAAATCCCTAAATTATTTCCAATAACATTTTTGCAGAGTCCTTCATGTTCTCTGTATATTAAGTCATTTGCAGCTAGTGATTGTTTCACTCTTTCTTTGCCCAATTGTTTTCTCTTGATTTCTTTCTGCCATCTATTGGTGCTAAGTCGTACATGTTGTTGAATAAAAGTGGTGATGGGAGCATCTTTTTGTAGTTCTCATTTTCAGGAGCAATGCTTTCAGTTATTCTCTCTTGAGCTGATGGCCATTGGATTTTCATATATGGCCTTTATTATGTTGAGGAATATCCCTTCTATTCCTATTTTTCAATGTTTTTATCAGAAATAAATGTTGAATATTGTCAAATGCCTTTTCTGCATCTTTGATATGATCATGTGATTCTTAATTCTTTGTCTTGTTCATGTGGTGGATTATATTGATTATTTTTGGAAAGTTGAACTATCCTTGCATCCGTGGAGTGAATCTTAGTTGGTCATTGTGAATTATTTTTTTGATATATTGTTGGATTCTATTGGACAGAATTTTGTTGAGAACTTTTAGTCTGTTCATAAGGCATACTTATCTATAGTTTTCTGTCTTTGTGGGATCATTGCCTGGTTTTTGTATCAGGGTTATGCTTACTTATTAGAAGGAGTGTAGGAATTTGCTCTCCCTTCTATATTCTAGAATAGTTTATGTAGAATTGGTGACAACTTTTTCCTGAATACTTGGTAGAATTCCCCTGTGAAGCCATCTGATCCTAGGCCTTTTTTGGTTGGAGGTTCTTGGTGACCTTTTCTCTTCTTTTGTTGTCTGTTGACTTATTCTACATACTTGTGCATCATGGGTAAGTGACAACTTTTTCAATATTTTTTCATTTCTGCTAGATTACCAAACTGGTTGGAGTATAGTCTTTTGTAGGAATATATTATTATTATTTTAATTTCATGTGGATTTGTTATAATGTCATCCTATCATTTATAATTCTTGATTTTTATATCTTCTCTTTCTTTTCCTTTGATTCCTTTGCCAGCAGTTTGTTAATTTTGTGGTTCTATTGCTGTGGCAGCATCAATGTTGGTGAGTCTGTGCTATCAGGGGCTAGAGTGAAAAGCCTGGCTTAAAATAAAAGGAAAAAAACCTGTTTGGGGTGGGTATGGTTTGCCTGTGTCTGCCATGGAGGCATGCATATCTACAGGGGGTGGGTGAGTGGGTGCTTTGAAAAAAGAAAACTCAATGAATGAAAGAGAAATAAATATTAAATATGGCAACCATATAAAAACTGAAGAGTTAAAACTAAAACAAAAACTTGCAGTTTGGTTGGGGATCCCTGCTTCTTTTGTGGGGTTGGTATGTACCTGTACCCACAGTGTGTGGGGTAGGGATATTGAAGAATGAGAAAGCAATGGGAAATTTTTTTATAAATGACAAAAAGCATTACTTGTATAGTGAAGATGTCTGTGCCAAGCTGCCCACAGTTTGCTGTCCACACAATGTTCCTAGGGGCCAGCCGGAAAGGGGTTTGGCTGGGTGAATTGAAATGTGACCTGGCACGGATCTGGCTCATGCTAGCTAGCACAGTATGCTCTGAAGTAACTGTGGCCACTGATCAATTAGCCAGAAGGTTGGCAATGCAAATTCATCAGCCACTCTGCTGGAGAAAGATGAAGCTATCTGCTTTCAGAAATATATGCAGACTCAGAAACCCTAATGAAGCATTACTCTGCCCCATAAGAATTCCATGAGTTGGAATCAACTTAATGATAGTGGGTTACATTAACCTTATTTACCATTTCTCATTCTCTTCATTTGCTTCTGTTGATTTGAGTTGCCATCTGATGTCACTTCCTTATGCTAATACAACTTTTCATTTGTCCTTTTTACTGTTAATGCCAACATCATCATAGAATAGGGTGGACACCAATTTTTCTGAGTACTGCCCTATAAAAAGAGTGACATACAGAAGGAGACAGAGGTGATGTGACAGTAGAAGCAGGTACATCTACAAGGTACACCAAGGATTACTGGCAGCCACGAGACACTAAACAAAGACTTGTGAGTCAAAAAGGAATATACTGTAGATGAAAATTTCAAAAAGGATATAAAAACCGAAGAACCAAAAAATAAATTAAAAAACCTGAAGTTTTGGTGGGGATCCCTGCTTCTTTGGTGGGGTAGTTATGTGCCCATGTCCAAACTCACTTTCTTTTCTATAAAATGAGCTCTTAATAATGCCTCTAAAAATTCAAAGTTCCATCAAGTTTTTGCCGACTCATAGCAACTCTATAGGACAGGGGAGAATTGCCCCTGTGAGTTTCTGAGACTAACTGTTAGCTGGAGTAGAGAACACCATCTTTCTCCCATGGAGTGGCTGGTGGTTTCAAACTACTGACCTTGTGAATCTCAGCCCAACACATAACCACTGCAACACCAGGGCTTGTAATGATGCCTATCTGCTGGTGAAGAATATGCAAAGTACTTTTTGGCTAAGATTAAATGTCGTACCATGGACTGTCAAAAGAACAAACAAATCTGTCTCGTTAGAAGTCCAGCCAGAATACTCCTTAGAGGCAAGGATACATGGTGAGATTTGGTCTTGTGTACTTTGGCCATATTGTCAAGAGAGACAACATCCTGGTGAAGGATATCATACTTGGTAAACTAGAGGGGAAGTGAAATAAAGGAAAGACCTCAACAAGATAGACTGGCACAGTGGTTGCAACAACAGTGAATTCAAACATAGGAACAATTATGAGGATGGCGTTGTTGTACATAGGGTCTGTTGTATGTTGTACATCGGATTGTTGTACATAGGATTCTGTTGTACGTAGGATCATTGTGAGTCAATACTTAATGACAATAACATGAAGATTTTTTTTTTATTAAAAGATCATTTTATTAGGGGCTCATACAACTCTTATCACAATCCATACATACATCAATCGTGTAAAGCACATTTATACATTTATTGCCCTCATCATTCTCAAAACATTTTCTCTCCACTTAAGCCCCCGGTATTAGGTCCTCATTTTCCCCCTCCTCCCCGCTCCCCACTCCCTCGTGAGCCCTTGATAAATGATTATTTTCATATCTCACATCAACCGCTGTCTCCCTTCCCCCATGATTTCTGTTGTTCTTCCCCCTTGAGGGGTGTGTGTGGCTATGTATCAATCACTGCAATCAGATCCACCTTCCTCCCCTCCTCTCCCCACCTTCCTTCTCCCTTTCTGGTATCGCTGGTCCCATTTCTGTTTCTGGATTCCATGAGGAAGATTATTTAATAGGAATATTATGCAGACTTATGCACCAACAACTAAAGCCAACGGTGTAGAAATGGAAGACTCTCAGTTTCTGCCTGAAATTTATCAAACATGCAACCAAGATACTTTAATAATTAGTGGTCATCTGAATGCAAAAGAAGGATAAGTAGTTAGGAAACGTGGCCTTGGTGATTCAAATGATGTGAGATTGGGTGGTAGAATTTTGAAAAACCAATGAGTTAATCACTACCAATACCCCCTTTCAACAACACAAATGATGTCTCTACCTGTTGCCCTCAACAGATGGAACACATAGTAATAAAATAAAACTACATTTGTGGAAAGTGAGGACAGAGAAGCACAATATCATCAGCCAAAAGTAGGCCAGCCTCTGACAGTGGGTCAGACCACTGATTACTGCGCATGTGCAGCTTCAAGTTAAAGCTGAAGAAAGTGAAAACAAATTCACAGAGCCAGAGTTTATCCCACTTGAACTTAGAAGCTATATCAAGAACAGATTTGGTATAGTGAACTCTAATGATTAAAAACCCAGAAAAGCTGTGGGATAGTATCAAGGACATTATACATGAAGAAAGCACACATTTAAAAAGAAAGGAAAGAGCAGATCAAAAGGGTGTCACAAAAGACTCTAACTTGTTCTTGAACATAGAGTAGCTAAAGCAAATGGAAGAAATGATTACTTAAATGAGTAGACCAGATGATTTCACAAGGCTGCCCGGGAAGCATATATTATAATGAAATGTGCAAAGACATGGAGTTAGAAACCAAAAGGGAAGAATGCACTATTTCTCAAGCTGAAATAACTGGAGAATAAAAATATTAAGCTTTGAGTTGCAGTGTTGAAGGATTCCGTGGGCAAAATGCTGAATGGTTCAGAAAGCATCAAAAGAAGAGGGAAGAAATACACAGGCACTGTTCCAAAAATTGGTCAGCGTTCAATCATTTCCAGAGGATATCACATGATCAGAAACATGCTATTGAAGGAAGAAGTCCATGCTACACTGACGCCCTTGTGTAAAACAAAACTCCAGGAATTGACAGAATACCAACTGAGATATTTAATTAAATGAAACCAATTCTGGACGTGCTCATTTATTTATACCAGCGCTTCTCAACCTGTGGGTTGCGATCCCTTTGGGGGGTTAAACAACCCTTTCACAGGGGTCACCCAATTCATAACAGTAGCAAAATTACAGTTATGAAGTAGCAATGAAAATAGTTTTATGGTTGGGGGTCACCACAACCTGAGGAACTGTATTAAAGGGTGATGACATTAGGAAGGTTGAGAACCACTGATCTATACTAAGACATTTAGAAGACAAAGACTGGAAGAGATCCATATTTATATCCCTTCCAAAGAAAGCTGATTCTGCAGAATGTGGAAATTATCAAACCGAATCATTAATATTACACACATAATGTCTATTGAAGATAATTTAAAAATAGTTACAATTGTGCATCAGTGAGGAACTGCTAAAAAATCCAAGCCAGAATCAAAAGAGGACGTCGCACAAAGTTCTCATTGCTGATGTCAAATTAATCATGGCTGAAAGTACAGAATAACAAAGATAATTACCTGTGATTTGTTGACTATGCAAAAGTATTTGACTGTAAATTATAAGGAGTTATGGACAACTTTCAGAGGAATAGGAATTTCAGACCACTTAATTGTGCTCATGTGGAATCTGTACATAGACCAAGAGGAAGTTGTTCAAACAGAACAACGAACACTGCATAGTTCAGAATCAGAAAAGAGATGTCAGGGTTGCATCCTTTTACCACTTGTTCAGTTTGTATTCTGAGTTTAATCCAAGAAGCTGAACTCTATGAAGAATGCAGCATCAGGATGGGAGGAAGACTTATTGATATAGTTAAAGTTTATTGTGCCAACCTGGCCAATAAACACATGTGAGGTTAATTGAAGGGCGGAGAGATAAATGGCTCGGTGAGCCTCGCCTTTCTAGTTCTCAAGTCTCTTGCTTTCTGATGGTCAGACCAGGGTGCAGCTGCCTTAGCCATTTCCCTGCCTCAGCTGGCAAGGCTTACTTCCTGCAAGACATCCCCAAGGAGAAGCCCCATGACTTACTCCGATGCGGCCCTGGGTGCTGGAGCAGCCGTGTGGAGACCCCTGCCAATGCTGAGATGCTTACACATTCACTGATTTGGCTTTCTTCCTGCAGTTGGCATCATTGCATGTGTTTTGTGAGAAGGAGGAGGACTTTGTGGATTGGTGTCGGACATATGGGTTATTGTTGGGCTTGTGGGCTTGGGCAGCACTGGGTTGGGATGTTTTCTTGATGTGCACTTAACCTTTATATAAACTCTTTCTTATACGTGAGTTTCTGTGGATTTGTTTCTCTAAAGTACCCAGACTAACACAGTTATTAACCTGCGAAAGATAGATAACACAACCTGACTTGCTGAAAATGAAGAGAACTTGAATTACATATACTGGTGAAGATCAAAGAGTACAGTTTAAACTTCACTGTGCACTACACCTCAACATAAAAAACCATACTCCAGACATGTTAACAGGAGAGACCAGTACCTAGAGAAGAACATTATGCGTTGCAGAGTGAGAAAAAGGATGGATTGACATCATGGCTGCAGCATTGGGCTAAATCATGGCAATGATTATGAGGATGGCTCAGAACTGAGAACTATTTTGTCCCCTTGAATATGGAATCACTATGAGTGAAAACCAACTCAACAGCACCAAACACCTATGAAGCCAGTAGTTTACCTTTGTGTAGCCTCATGTCCCATTAATATCTGTAATCAATTGCATACATTTGCTGGGCTTGGTTCATATGTTACTGTCAAAACTTTAAATTCTTGACAAAATGTTCGAGGATCTCTGTGAATATCAGGAACTTCTTTAACAATGGATGAAAGTCCACTTCAATCCAGAGAGCATCTTCATCCCCGTCCTGTACCCCATCCCTGGACACTCAACTTTGAAAGACATTTTAATTACTGGTTTTGCCTCATTCCTTGATCTGCCTCTCTCTTCTCTTGAAAAAATAGGGGATTTCTGACAAAGCATTATCAGAAAGGTAGGAAATGAAGGATAAAAAGAAGCAACCATGAAAAGAGAAATAGAAAGAGATGAGTTCAGAGTGACAGAAGTTTGGCACAGCAGTTTCAAATTTGCTTTCTTGCCTAAACACAATGCTTGCATCAAAGCAAATTAGCCAAAATTTTCTGTGTATACTGCACAGAAAAGTTAATTTAGTGAGCTCAAAACTTTTCTAAGGGCACTTGAAGTTAGGTTTTACTATAATCTTTTGAGGTGACATGCCTAATTTTACCAAAGGTCTGCACATTTTGGAAACCAAAAGGTGTGTTAATCTTGGTGCCCCTTTAAATAAATTCAAGGAAGACGTTTGCACAGAAGTTATATTTTTGTCCATTTTATGATGAGTTTATTACATGAAAATTTTCTTTTTTTAAAATCATTTTATTGGGGGCTCATACAACTTTTCACAATCCATACATATGTCAATTGTATAAAGCACATTTGTACATTCATTACCCTAATTCTCTAAACATTGGCTCTCCACTCAAGCCCCTGGCCGTCAGCTCCTCATTTTCCCCCTCCCTCCCCACTCCCACCTCCCTCATGAACCCTTGATAATTTATAAATTATTATTTTGTCATATCTTACACTGTCCGACATCTCCCTTCACCCACTTTACTGTTATCCATCCCTCAGGGAGGAGGTTATATGTAGATCCCTGTAATCGGTTCCCCCTTTTTACTCCACCCTCCCAGTATTGCCTCTCAGCACTGGTCCTGAAGGGCTCATCCGTCTTGGATTCCTGTGTTTCTGGCTCCTATCTGTACCAGTGTACATCCTCTGGTCTAGCCAGATTTGTAAGGTAGAATTGGGATCATGATAGTGGGGTGGAGGGACATTTAGGAACTAGAGGAAAGTTGTATGTTTCATCATTGCTACACTGCATCCTGCACACGAAAAATTTCCACCAAAACATTAAGTTTGTGACAGACCACAAACAAAAAGAAGAGAAAACTGAAAACTTCAGTACTACCCTTAAGGAAATTCCTATAGTAAAACTCATTCTATTAAAGCAAAATAAAAGTGATTATTGAAAGCTTGATGTGCACAAATGAAAAAATAGTTCGTGTAGTGAGCTTTTGTAATTTTGGCCACTAGGTGGCAAATTTAGCTAATCACACATTAAATGGGTCAACTTGGTGCTGGAAAGAAAACTATGGAAAACACTTAGAACAAATGGAAGGTAATGTTTAAAAGACAGACTGAGAATCCTGATGACACTTTCAGGGTCTGATTAAAACCTAATGTAGAATGCTTTCATCAGGTTGGGCTGAATTGCTTAAACCAGTATGGTTTTGTTTTGGGTTGCATGGTCATTTATGCAAACATCAGACAGCTGCTTGCTCTTGTCTGGCCCACATAAAATTAGCCTAAACATAGGAGTCTTTAACTTGTGCCCTTTGATCTTGCAATTTTTAACAACTGAAAACACATCAGTAGTTAGCCATTTCAACCGTGCGTTGGAAATCG
This sequence comes from Echinops telfairi, assembly GCF_000313985.2. Classification (NCBI taxonomy): domain Eukaryota; kingdom Metazoa; phylum Chordata; class Mammalia; order Afrosoricida; family Tenrecidae; genus Echinops; species Echinops telfairi. The sequence continues at coordinate 8,198,520 of NW_022111365.1, read as the reverse complement.
GACACACACACACACACACACACACACACACACACACACACACTCACACTCACATAGTCCGTAGGTGGGAACTTGAGAACACCCAAACTGCAGTTAAAAAACACAAACCAATTTTATTTTTTTCAGTGGTGAATGGAAAAGTGAAAATGGAAAATAACTCTTAAATCACAGAAGCCTATAATGCTTCAGGACTCAAACTCGGAGCACTTGCATCCAGACAGGTTCCAAATGGGTCCAAGAAAGTGGAAGGGTTTAAGGGGCCCTGGTTGCCCCTGACTCTGGTTTTTCAGCTTTTTGTGGTCTACTTGGAAAGACATTTCAAAGCATACTGACTATGCCAAATGTAATAGAGAAAAGACTCTAACTCCGTTAATGGAATATTAAAGAGATTTGAAGTAATAGGTAGAGGGAACCCTGAAAATCTCAAGTGAAGCCACGGATCCAAGAGAGCAGGGATATGAATCATACATATTATGTTGTGTGTAGAATTACAAAATATAACATTCTGATTAGTTTATTGAGATCTATTAAAGTCAGGACAAACCAAAGTGTGATTTTGAGCATTATTGATTTGCTGAAAGGTACAGGGTTGAGACGGGGGTCTCATGTTTTGGAGAATAGAATACTAAAAATTACCTTGCCCAAGACATACAACTTCATGGAGATCTGAAACAAAGACTTTTGATAAGGTATCCTTTACAAACACCATGCTGCATCATTTCTGTTATTATCCTGACCACAGAGGAAAACATTTATTTAATTATAAGATTGATTCCAAAAGAGTGGGGCTTAAATCTGTGAGAACAGTTATGCTGAGTCTTTAGCGGCATAGTTCATCCATTTTACATTAGGTGAAATGTCTCTTTTGATTTTGCATCCATGTCAATCCTAACTTTTCTTCTGATCTTACCCATGATTATTGTATGTGAATTAAATTGACACTAGATATTTTTAACAATCTAAGTAGCATCTTCTTTCCTTTTAAAATAGCTTTTAAAATTCATTTGAATCTAGAGCAAGGGTAGATGGATCCAAGAATAGTTACTTTCATCTTTTTAAAAATTAGTTGTAGAATTTCCACTTCTTTAGAAAGCAAGTGCCTTTATGTATCAGCGAAGTCAACTGAAAAGTTAGAAAGACCGGGCAGTAAGCTATTGGTGAATTTCAAGTAAGAAGTAAGGAACCTAACCTAAGGGATTGACTATAGAAATGGAGAAAAAAAATTAGATTAAGGGAGCATTTGATACAAGGCTTTGTGCCTGAATGTTGAAGTTGATAAATGAGAAAGGAGACTTGGTAACTCTCAGAATTTTCTAATCTGGGAGAACAAAGCAGATTTAAACCAGATGATGTGGGCTAGGCCATGTACCTGTTGAATACCCAAGACATAGAGAGCCAGATCATTCTAATGGGGTCACCTGTCCGACTTTCTGCTTCATTCCGTTTCTTCATAATTAGGAAGACATTACCTACATAATGAACCCCCTCTAGAACAGAATGTCCCTTCAGTGTTGTATTTAATTCTAAACTCTTGCTCTTTCTTTGATTAAATATTAAGTCCCTATAGTACAGGCACTCTCTTTTGTTATTTGATTCATCTTTGCCAAATTTCTAGTATTGGAAACCTGGTTCAGTACTTAACAGGAATGTGCTCAGCAAATATTGGTTGAAGGAATGACTTGTCTGTAGGATTGCTATAATTATATTCTTTGCCCATTTTTATCAAAGCTTGATACTTAACTACCTGTTTGGTTCCCTTGCAGAATGAGAAGACTTTGGGACATTCCATGAGCCATTTGAGTAACATTTGTAAGGTATAGTGCCACTATCACATTGGTTTTAAAATCTGGATCTGTTCTGTTGTGTGTTTTCATACTTGTTTTAAAGATGTAAAGTGCTTGATTCATGTCTTTAATCTTCTCTTTAGAAATAACTAGGTATGTGGCAGTTATTTTCATATTAAGGAAGGATTTATTAACTGAATGTCTGTGGAAGCTGTTTGAGGTGGACAAGGTCTAATAGAGGAGAGCTTGTGGGAAGGAGGCGATCAAATGAAGCCTGGGTGCAGCAGCTGCCCTAGGTCAAAGTTCAGAAGGCAGGAGTGGGTGGTGGGGAGTAGGAAAAGAAACAAACACAGGGAGCATATGGACTAAGTGATATTCTTGAGGAGTTCTCTGCTAATTCTGGGCTTCTTCCCTCTCCATATGATGTTGGTAATCAGTTTTTCCAACTCTCTGAAGAAAGATGAAAAGATGATGGTATTTTTATTGAGATAACATCAAACTTTAATAGTGCCTTGGGTAAAACTGACAACTTTACTATATTGAGTCTTCTGATCCACTAGCTTGGGATTTTCTTCCGTTGGTTGAGGTCACTCTTGGTTTCTTGTAATAGTGTTCTGTAGTTTTCCTCGTACAGATCTTTTTTGTTTTTAATCATTTTATTGGGGCTCATAAAACTCATCATAATCCATCCATCCATTGTGTATCTTTTTGTTTTTTTTAGCCTGGTATATCCTTAGATATTTCAATTTGTGCTTGGCTATTGTGAAGGGTACCACCTTTTTGATCTCCTCTTCTCTGGTCCTGTTTGATGTGTATAGCAGTTCGATAGACTTCTGTTTGTTGATCTTGTATCCTGCCACTCTGCCATATTCCTCTGTTGCTTCCAGTAGTCCCCTTGTGGAGCTTTTGGAATTTTCCATATATAAAATCGTATCATCTGCAAATAACGATAGTTTCACCGCTTCCTTCCCCAGATGAACACCTTTGATGCCTCTTCCTTATTTTATGCTGTTGGCTAGGACCTACAGTACGATGTTCAATAAGAATAGGGACAAGGGGCTTCCTTGTCTGGTCCCCTTTTTCAGTTGATCGTATTAGTCTTTTCTCCATTGACTACCACGTTGGCTGTTGGTTTTTCACATATAGCTTGTATTATATTGAGGAATTTTCCTTCTCTTCCTATTTTCTTGTGTCTTAAATTGGTATTGGATGTCAAATGCTTTTTCTGCATCTATCAATGTTATCATGTGGTTTTTATCATTTTTCATGTCAATGTGGCAAATAATACTAATGGTCTTTTGTATGTTAAACCATCCCTGCATCACTGGTATGAATCCCACTTGGTCATTGTGAACTATTGGTTTTATATAGTTTTGTATTCTGTTGACCAGTATTTTGTTAAGGATTTTTGTGTCGATGTTCATTAGGGATATTGGTCTGTAGTTCTCGATTCTTGTGGGATCCTTGCCTGGTTTCGGTATCAGAGTTATACTAGCTTCATAGAAAGAGTTCGGGAGTTTGCCATCTTTTTCTATGTTCTGGAAGAGTTTGTGTAGGATTGGTGTCAATTCTTCCCTGTATGCTTGGTGGAATTCTCCTGTGAAGCCATCTGGCCTGAGGAATTTTTTTGTTGGTAATCCCTTGACAACCTTTTCTATTTATTCTATTGCTATGAGTCTCTTTAGATTCTTGACGTCCATCAGGGATAGTCTAGGGAGGGATCGTTTTTCAAGAATTTGTTCATGTCTTCCAAGTTGAATTCATTGGAGTACAGTAGGGTCTGTTGTAATGTCCCCTCTTTCATCCCTCATCCTTGCTGTTGAAATTTGTTCCTTCCTTTCTTTGGTTAGGTTTGTCGATTCTGTTTATCCTTTCAAAGAACCAACTTTTAGCAGCATTGTTTTTTCCCATAATTTTCATATTTCCCCCTCCTGAATATCAGCCCCGATTTTTATTATTTATTTTCTTTTGCTATTAGTAGGATTGTCCTATTGACTCTGCTCTAGTTGCTGTAAATTTTGTGGTGGCATAGCAATCATAAATGTCTCTTCCTTTTTAGTGTGTGCTTGTATTGCCATGAAACATCCTCTTATAACTGCCTTTGCTGTGTTCCATAAGTTTTGGTACATAGTGTTGTCCTTCTCGTTGGTTTCTAGAAATTTTCTGATTGCATCTCTGAGATGAGTCAGTACACACTCCCTTTGCAATAATGAGTTAGTCATCCTCCAGTGGTTTTCCCTTGTTTTCTTTGTCTTCCTTTTGTTGATTTCCAGCCTTACGGCACAGTGGTCAGAGAGAGAGGTCTGTATGATATCAATGTGTGTAAATGTATGCAGATTCGCCTTATGCCCCAGCATGTGGGCTATCTTCGAATAAGTGCCATGTGGGCTTGAAATGAATATGATTTTTTTTTTGTATTTGGGTGGAGAGCTCTGTAAATATCAGGTCAAATTGTCTAATTGTAGTGTTTAGATTTGTAGCCTCTTTGTTGAGTTTCTTTCCCTGTGATCTACCTTTCTCAGAAAGTCAACTACTATAATTGTTGAGGCTGTGATTTCTTTTTGCATCTTTTGGTGCATTTGGTTGACATATTCAGTGGGTCTCTCATTCGGGGAATAGATGTTTAAAATGCTTAGTGGTTCTTCCCTTGAGCAGTATATAGTGACCCTCCTTATCTCTTTTTATGGTTTGCACTTCGAGGTCAATTTTATCTGAGATTAGGATTGCAACCCCTGATTTTTTTGAATTGCTGTTTGGTTTGTTTTTCTGCGGCCTTTGATTCTCAGCCTATTTTTGTCTGTAACATTGAGATGTGTCTCCTGCAGGGAGCAGATTGATGGGTTGTGTTTTCTAAGACAGTCTGTGAGCCTCAGTCTTTTAATGCCTGAGTTAAGTCCATTGATATTCAGGGTTATTCCTCCATCTATGGACTCTGTGATGTCATTTATACCTTTTGTGTTGGGTGTTTTCCTACCTCCCTTTCTTATCAGTGTGTTGTGTGTGTGTGTGTGTTTCATTTTTTTACTTATTTCCACCCTTAAACAATGCTATCTTGGGGGCTGTTTTCTCTTTGTTGCCCTATGGGTGGGGTTGTTCTGTGTGGCGGTCTCTTATTTGTGCTTTCTCAGTGCTGTTCTTCTTCCCATACTGGGTTGGCAACGATCTTTAGTAGGCCTGGGTTTCTTTTAATGTATTCTTTGAGTTTTTCCTTGTCTGGGAAGGCTCTTCTATATCTATCTTGATAGATAATTTGGCTGGATAGAATATTCTTGGGTTTGCGTTATTTTCTTTCAATATTTGGAATATGTTACTCCTCTCTCTCTTGTCTTCATAGTGTCCGCTGATAGGTATGAGCATATTCTTACCCGTTTCCCCGAAAGTAAGACATTATGTTATATTAATTTTTACTCCCAAAGATGCACTAGGTCTTATTTTCAGGGGATCTCTTATTTTTCCATGAAGAAGAATACGGTACACATTTATTGTTTTATTAAAAGAGACCTCGCACTTACTGTCTGCTCCGGCTGCACTATAGCCAACAGTGAGCTGCATGTCGGCGC
>NW_022111365.1:8182607-8192305 GCF_000313985.2 Echinops telfairi | reverse complement strand
CATTGAGGTTGTTGGGGCTAGTTGCTGTTTGCCTTGTGTTATTTCCAAATGCCATTTTACAGGGGGTTTAAGAGTACTGGCTCTCTCGAGGAGGCTTGTAGGAATGCTTCTTCGAACTGCCTGCAGCTAATTGCACTATGGAATTTGCATACTGCTTTATACTCCTGTGGCTTAACTCTTTCCCCAGTCAACCAGTATTCTGTTATTTGGAGGGAAAGTTGGGTGGTCCCCTCAGGGGGTGCTGGTTGATTAGTTGTAGACCCGTGAGGATGGTGCTGTACTGTGTAATCTCACAAGAATCCATGGTGGTGTGGCTCAGGCAGCTTGCGGCACTGCAGAGGGTGTGCGGGGGTGCTTGCTGCAATAGGAGTGTCACAGAGGTCTGGTCGGTTGCTCGCTTTGGTTTAGAGCATAGCAAATGGTGGGTGGAATTGCTCTGGTCAGTTTGATCGCTACAGAGGATGGGCATAGGTTCCCGCAGTGGTATGGAGCATTGGTGAGTGTTGGCCGAGATGCATTAGGCTTTGTGAGGCACTACGGCAGGTGGGAGGAAGTTCCCTCTGTCAAGTGGGATCTCAGAGGATGAGTAGGAGATCCCCCAGCCTTGCAGGCAGGATTTCCCCTGAAGAAGGTGGGTGGGATTTCCCCAGCGACATGTTAAGCACTGCAAAGGGTGGGCAGACTTTCCTCAGCCTCAGGTTACGCTGCAGAGGGTGGAGCTCTCCCATCTGAGTGGAAGGTAGGTGTAAGTGTGCTTGGCTAAGGGGAGTGATCTGGAGGTCGGCAGTGGCATGTGAGAGAAAAGGGAAGAGAAAAAGAAAAAAAACCCCTAAACCTGCTGAGACTGTGGGGGACAGTGAGAAGAAAGGGAAACAAAAGTAACAATATAGCTGAACCCTGGTCCCTGACCATGAGGTTGGAGGGGTTTAAACCCTCTCCTGTGGCAGATGAGACTGTCGTGGGTGGGTGAATAGAGAGAGAAACAAAAGTAACAATATAGCTTAGCCCCAGTGCCTGACTTTGGGTCTGGAGGGGTTTAAACTCTGCCCTGGCGCATTGACAAGCTGTGCCTGTGTTGAGATAAAGCCCCTGGGCTGGCTCCAAATGAGCCCAACTCCAGCTGAGACAGTGGTTGGGCCAAGGTCAAACCCTAGCCAGCCTCAACTGTGGTAAGCCAAAAGCCCCCAACTTCTCAAAACCTAGTGGAGTTTATCTTTGATGCTCCTCCTGCCACCTGCAGTGTGGAATTTGCCTCTTAGTAACTGTCCTGTGCTGATTTCTGCAGAGTCCCTCTTGGTATGTGTTACTCAGTCACCATCTTCCCGGAAGTCCACAATGTTTATTTCTTAATATATAGTGTAGAAAACAACGATCTCAAATTTAAGATATTTATTTTTATCCAAGAAGAACAAGGTAATTGACTTGGATAAGTTGAATAGCATTGAGTGGCAACAGCCTGCTTCTTGTCTTCACTTAAATCCTGATAGAGAGCCCAGGGTTGTGTTTTGCTAATTGACCATTTGCACACATTCACTGGCTACTTCCCTTGTGCTTAGGATATATTTTTCTACTGACTGTTTACAGTTTAGTTTTTAGCCTAAAGTTTTAGACCAACAGTTTTCAAAAGTTTGCTCTAAAGTTTCCTGACCACCATGTATAAGGAGACAAGGTTAAAACCAGTTTCATAATAAAACAGTGCCTTTTTCAATGTCTTTTATAAGTGTATTATGGAGTTACCAGAGCTTGATGATGAGAGCGATTAGATCTTCTCTGAAGACTAATGGAATGTATTTTTTGTTTGTTTTGTTTTTAATCATTTTATTAGGGGCTCGTGCAACTTTTATCATAATCCATACATACATCAATTGTGTAAAGCACATTTGTACATTCATTGCCCTCATCATTCTCAAACCATTTGCTCTCCACTTAAGCCCCTGGCATCAGCTCCTCATTTTTCCCCTCCCTCCCCACTCCCCTTTCCCTCATCAACACTTGATAATTTATAAATTATTATTTTGTTATATCTTACACTGTCTGACTTCTCCCTTCACCCACTTTTCTGTTGTCCATCCCTAAGGGAGGAGGTTCTATGTAGATCCTTGTAATCGGTTTCCCCTTTCCAACCCACCCTCCTGGTATCGCCACTCACATCATTGGTCCTGAAGGGATCATCCGCCTTGAATTCCCTGTGTTTCCAGTTCCTATCTGTACCAGTGTACATTCTCTTATCTATTCAGATTTGTAAGGTAGAATTGGGATCATGATAGTTGGGGAGGTGGGGGGCAGAGCGGTGGTTGGAAGCATTTAGGAACTAGAGGAAAGTTGTATGTTTCATCATTGCTACATTGCACCCTGACTGGCTCGTCTCCTCCCTGTGATCCTTCCTTAAGTGGATGTCCAATTGCCTACACATGGGCTTTGGGTCTCCAGCCCGCACTCCCCTTCATTCACAATGATGCGATAATTTGTTCTGATGATGCCTGATACCTGATCCCTTTGACACCTCGTGATCACACAGGCTAGTGTGCTTCTTCCATGTGGGCTTTGTTGTTTCTGAGTTAGATGTCCGCTTGTTTACCTTCAAGCTTTTAAGACCCCAGACGCTATATCTTTTGATAGCCGGGCACCATCAGCTTTCTTCACATTTGCTTATTCACCTGCTTTGTCTTCATGTGCTTTTGTGCTTTAAAAACTCCTGTTTTAATTTTTAGTACAGTAAGTAATGGCGGCCATAACCTTAATAAGCATCCCTGTTTTCCAACCAACCCAAATATAATTAAATTCCCAGAGACATACATGTCCCATCACCTTATCTTGACTTTTATTCCCAGTAAGGTTTCCTTATCATTCTAGTTAATGTTTGGGTTGAATTGGGGTGACTTTAGCACAATTTTGTGTTGCAGCAACTGAATGGTTTCCCTCTCCCCCATCTTGAAAAGCTGACCCCAGCTGAGGAGAGGTGCCCTCTGACAACATTGTTTTTAAGATGTACATATATAGGGGATTTTATATGGTCCAGGATTGATAGGCAGGCTCTCTATCTCAATGCTTAGGAGGTTAGATTAAAAGATTGTATGACCTAGGAGCACAATCCTACCTTCATCTTTGTGTTACCCCTTACAGTAGTGTACTCATACCATATTTGTCCTTTTGTGTGTTTTCCTGGTCCCTCCATGTCATTAGTTGCTTCATCTCTGTTTTTTAGGGATGTATAGTGTTCCATTGTTCATATGTATCAGTTTATCCATTCTTCTACTGTTGAGCATATGAACTGTTTCTAGCTTCTTGCTATGGTGAATGAACTCTGCTTCATTGAATATGAGAGACGATGTTCCTGTTCTCGCTCTTATATCTTTGGGGTTTAAGAGAGAGTCATATGGTATTTCTATACCTAATTGTTTTATGCAGCACCATTATTGCTTTCTACAATGGCTATATGTATTTACAGGTCTACCACCAGTTTTGAAGGCTTCCAATCTCTGTTTCTCTCCAAACCCTCTCCAGCATCTCTCTTTTTAAATTGTACTATACTTATGTGTGTAAGGGTGTGTTTTGATTTGTATCTCCCAGATGGCTAGTGCACATAAGCATTTCTTCATGTGTTTGTTAGTTGTCTTTTGTGAATTGTCTATTAATGTCCCTGGTCCACCTTTTAATTGGATTATTTGTTTTTTCCCCTCTTGAAGTGTTGCAGAATTCTGTAGATTTTATTAATTAGTTCCTTGTCCATTCTGTCATTGCTAAAGATTTTTTTCCCAATACATGGGCTCATTTTACTCTGCATGAAATATTTTGATGTGTAAGTGTTTTATTTTTAATTGGCCCAGTCATCTGTTTTGTCTTCTACTGTGTATGCTACCTTTATTATATTTGGTTATCCATGTATACCCTACAATAGGCCCTTAAGTTTGTCCCAGTTTTCTCATTGATGATCTTTATAACTCTGGTGTATACATTCAAGTCTGTAATCATCTTGAGTTACTTTGTGCATGGAATGAGGTATGGATCCTATTTCATTCTTCTGCAGACGGAGATGCTTTTCCATTGTTTTCTAGATTTTACCTTGTTGAAGAGGATATCCCTTGCCCATTGAATTTTTTTTAATTTTTGCCCTTTATAAAAAATAATTTATTGATAAGCTTTTGTTTCTGGGTTTTTTATCTTGTTACTTTGGTTTGAGTGCTTATCATACTAGTACCAGTTTATTTTGAATATGGTGGCCATGTAATAGGTTTTGAGATTGGGTAAGGAAAGACCTCTTATTTGTTCTTTTTCCTTTCAGAATTTATTTGCTTATCCTAGCCTCTTCCTTCTCCATATGAAGTTTGTGATTCATTTTTCTATTTCTTTAAAGAATGATGTTAGAATTGGAAGAATATCCCTTCTACTCCTATCTTATTGAGTGTTTTTATTATAAATGGGTGTTGGATATTGTCAAATGTTTTAATGCATCTATTGATATGATCATGTGGTTCTTATTCTTTATTTTCTTTATGTGGTGGATTACACTGATTATTTTTCAAACGTTGGAATTACTCTTTGCATGCATGATATGAATCCCACGTGGTCATGATGAATTGTTTTCTTGATAGGTTGTTGGATTCTATTGGCCAGAATTTTTGCATCTATATTTTTGAGGTATATTAGTTTGTAGTTTTTTATATCAGTAGGTTCTTTGCCTGGTTTGCTAATCTAGATTGTGCTGGCATCATAGAATGAGTTTGGAAGTTTACTGTTGCTTTCTATATACTGGAATCGTCTGTGTAGAATTGGTGACAGCTCTTCCCTGAATATTTGGTAGATTTCAACTCTGAAGCCATCTGGTCCTGGGATTTTTTCTTTGGAAATTTTTTGATGATGGTTCATAGTTCTTTTGTAATGGGTCAGTTCAGGTTTTATACATTGTCTGAGTTATTTGGGTAGATTGGGTATTTCCAGGTATTTTTATTTCTAATAGAAGATAAAACTTGCTGTAGTACATAATGGTGTATTTCATAATACTGCATTACTATACTTTTTAATTTCATTTGCTCTGTTGTGATGTCACCCTTTTCATCTCTTAATTCTAGATATTTATATCTACTCTTTTTTTCCTACTTTGTTAAGTTTGCCAGTGATTTGTCAATTTTTAAAATCCTTTCAAAAAAGTAACCTCTGGTTTTATTGATTTTCCCATTGTTTTTGTGTTTTCCAGTTCACTTTTTTCTCTATGATTTCTTTCCCTCTTATTGGAGGGTTTATGTTGTTGCCGTTATGCTAGTGGAATTAAGCTGTTAATTTTGCATTTCTTCTCTTTTTTCTCCATGTGTTCATTGATTGCTGTAAGTGGCCCCATGATAACTTCTTTTGATTTGTCCAAAGGACCTGGCATGATGTGTTACCCATCTTGTTTCTTTCAAATAATTAAAAAATTTCATCCCAATCATTTAAAATAGTATGTTCAGTCTCCATGTGTTTTTCTTTCTATTCTTTTCTCTCTAGTGTTGATTTCTAGTTTTATTTTTTATTTATTAGTTGGGCTTTAATACATATAACGTATTCCATATTTCGATCACATCAAATATAATTGTATAATTGCTACCACCATCAGTTTCCAAACATTCTATTTTCTGAGCACCGATTTCTAGTTTCATAGCATTGTGATCTGAGAAAATAGAAGTAGAATCTCAATTTAGTTGAATTTGTCGAGGCTTGCATTGTGATCCTACATGATCTATTCTAGAACATGTGCCTTGGAGAAGAATGGATATTTTATTGTTGTTGGTTGGAGGGCTCTAAGAGGTTGAGCTGATTTATTGTGTTGTTTAGCTCTTTAGTTTCGTTGTTAAGTTTCTTTCCTGACTATTTGTGTTTCCTTTAGAATGGTGTGTTGAAGTCTACTATTATTGTCAAGCTGTTTATTTTTGCTTTCAACTCTGAGCATTTTCTTGGTGTAATTTGAGGATCTTTTGTTGGGTGTGTGTATATGTTTATTAAGGTTATGTTCTTTTAGTTAGTGTATTGTCCCTTTAATAATTATATAGTGTCCATTCTTGTTTTTCCTGATGTTTTTTTTGTTTTTCTTGATGTTTGTTTTGAAAAAAGAGATTACAGGCTCAACAATTATAGTTGGTGACTTTAATACACCACTCTCTGAAAAAGACAGATCATTGGGAAAGAAACTCAACAAAGAGGCTAGAGATCTAAATAGCACACTTGGACAACTTGATTTGATAGATATCTTCAGAGTGTTCCACCCACATGCAAAAAAATTCACATTCTTTTCAAGTCCACATGGCACATATTCGAAAATAGACCACATGCTAGGACACAAGTCAAATTTGAGTATATTCAAGCACATAGAGGCTATACAGACATATCTCTCTGATCACTATGCCATAAGGCTGGAAATTAATTGAGGGATAATTTTTATGGCTATAGGTTTCTTGGTTGTCAATTATTTTCTTTTAGAATTTTATATATGTTACTCCATTGTCTCTTGCTTGCATAATTTCTGCTGAGAAGTCTGAGCTTATTCTTATAAGTTTTCCTTTGTAGGTGACTGTTCTTTTTTCTCTAGCTGCCCTCAGAAATGTCTCATTTTCCTTGAAATTAGAGTTTGACTATCAGATGTGCTGTTTTTCCTTTGGTATCTATCCTATTTGGGATGCTCTCAGATTCTTGAATGTGTTTTCTCCTATTTTCTTCTATGATTTGTCATACCGTTTTCTCTGTTGAGTTTGTTTGTTTCTTCTTGTTCTTGGATCCCGGTGAGACATAAATTGTTTTTCTTGATAATATTCCACATCTTTCTCGGGGCTCTGATTTCCTTGATTTTTTATTGAATTTTTTCTCTTGTCAATTAAAGCCAGAGTCTTCCACCTCACTAATTCAATCTTCCTCTTCTTCCACTCTTTCTCAGGTCTTTCACTATGTTGCCTAATTTTGTTATCTCATTGCTTGTGTTCTGGGATTTCTTTTGGATTAAGGATGTTTGTTTTTCCATTTCTTCCATTGCTCTCATGAGTGCTCCCTGCATCTCTTGATAGTATGTGAACATAATTCTTCTGAATACTCTTATCTGGTAGTTTCATGGCCTATTCTTCAGAATATTCTACTGAGTTTGGGCGATCTTGGTTGCTTGTGTTTGTTTTTCTTGATTCTTTGGGTTTACTGTGGTTGACTGCTGTTTTCTTGGCATCTTATGAGTTCCTAAATCATGTAGAGGTATCTGTTTAGCTGTGTGGGAGCCATCTAATAGGAGTTTCAAAATATACAGTGATAAAATGGAGAAAAGAAGAGAGAGATGGGTAAATGAGGAAAGTGTGGGGAAGAAGAATGAGAGCAAAAAAAGTAATGATAATAACAATAAATGGCTGTTTGGGAAGGCCAACAACTTTGTAAAAATAATGAGAAAATATTTCAAGAGGGGTAATCATAATTTAATGAGTTTGATTAAAATATATTTCACAAAAACAAGGAAAAAAAGAAAATATATTTCACAAGGAAAATGAGAAAGAGCAGAAAGAGATAATGGGTCAGTGTTCAGGGAGACAGGGTTAAAGAGACACTCGTGCTGTAGCAGTGTGAATGTGGTCATGTCAGTACACTCAGGGGCAAGTGGGGAAGCCCTTGTTTGGGTGAGTGTGCCGGAATCTAAAGGACTACCTGTGTTTGCTGGTGGGGTGATGGGGAGGTAGTAGGAGGATGGGGTGGAAGAGGAAATAGGAGAGAACTTCAAAAATATAACTAGAGCATTATTATAGAACAAAAGCACAAAACCAAAGAAAATAATATGTAGTAGAAAGCAAAACCACTTGGTGGTTGAGGACTCCTGCTCTTTTATGTTACCCTGTGAACATGTGTGCTCTATGGGGGAGGTGGGCCAAGTGGATGGGGGAGGGCACCAAAGAACAAAAAAGGAAAGAATGAGGAAGGGGGGAAAATGTAAAAGCTAAAGCTTTTTAAACTTAGGTACCAATTATCTCTGCAATAAACTTCATATGCAAAGTTATCTCTCAGAGGCCCATGAATTAAGAAGTCGTCGCTTGTTGGGTTGCCTCAATGGCTGAGAAAAATCGGCTGTGTTGGGGAAGAGCAGGGCTCACAGAAGCAGCTTGTGCTGCTGGTCAGTGGGGAGGGGGGAGTGCTGATCTTTCACTTTAAGAAATTTGGATCTGTTTGGCTTTATGCTGAGATTCTCCCTGCCAGAAAGTAGACCTCTGGTAGTTGTGGAAGAGATCTTCTTGTGCTTGTTATCTGGAAGCCATCTTCAAACCTCTCCTCAAAACATCTGTTTTAAATATACTAATAGAGGTTGAAAGGAATCCTAGTAGGGCAGTTGTCACGTACTCAGCTGCTAACTGAAAAGTCAATGGATTGAAATTACCCAGCTGCTCCATTGGAGAAAGAAAAGGCATTCTGCTTTCCTAAAGTGGTCATCCTTAGGAACCTGTGGGGTGTTTCTGCTCTCACCTGTAAGGCTACTATGAGAATTGGTTCTACATTAGTGGGCTTGGCTTTAAATAGACAGGTCTCCCCAGACTATACTTAATTTCAACAAATATATATTGAACACCCACTGTATAACAAGCATTGAGGGAGGCCAAACAGTAATACCTTCTAAATTAAAATACTGTGCCCAAAACATCTTATTATAAATCCTGGTTAGTTTTGTGAAAGAAATGAACATGGTACAAGGATAGTGAATAGGGAGGAAAGTGCCTTTTTGAGACTTAACTTGAAGAAGGGCTAGTAACACTGGATGTGGTGCAAGAACATTCCTTGGAGGAATAAGAGTGTATAGCGCTCCTATCCGACCTATGAAAAATGCCACACATCTCAAGATGCAAAAATCTGAAATTCAGATAGCTTATAATATGAGCCCTGGATCACCAAAGGCAGAAATGAAATTCGGTCAAAAATGTATGATTATTTACGTAATGCCTTATATTAATATTAACCAATCTTTTATAGGCCTATATAAGTAATGGTAAGTGTTTTCCCAAACGGCAGGCTGCTCTTCCGTAGTTTACCCTCTAACAGAAGTGAAATCACCTCCTCAGAGACAGCCTTAAACCCGCCCTCTGCCCCAGTCATGAATTTCTATAGAAGTTCACTACAACACCATTGTAGGAGTGTCTGTTAAATTATGGTGGCTTTGGGGACAGTGCTATATGGCAGGTCCTCTGTCACTTTGCTCCAAAAAAGAAAAGCTGACTCTTAACTAGGGTGAGCCCTCTCAGAAGAATTGTGCTTGTTTTCTTTGTCCCCCAACTAACTTTATTCTACAGGCAATGGGGACTCCATACAAGTTTTTAAAACACATTTTCTTTCTCTTAAAGCTTTTTTGTGCGTTATTGAATACTGGAAAGCAAAGAGCAGAAAGCAAAGAACACAAGAAGCATGCAAAATCATTTTGATGATTTGATAATTATAATTTGACTTATCTTTTTACGTGCTATATATGTATATAAATAACTGAGCATGAAATGTTTAGCTGGTTGAGATCACACAGTATGGATTCAAGTTTTTTTTCCACACAGGGTGAAGATTCACAATGAAAATGTACAAATAAAGGAGGGATAAATGGATTCTAAACATTAGACACAAATGTTATGCCATTATTTGGGCAACCCGATTAAATGATTCTATGACCAGCCTTAAATTCAAATGACTAGTTTGATTTTATTTTTTGGAGCCAGTTTCTTGAAATAGAC
>NW_022111365.1:8179963-8181424 GCF_000313985.2 Echinops telfairi | reverse complement strand
CCCCCTTTCTACCCCACCTTCCCTCCACCCTCCTGGTATCACCACTCTCACCACTGTTCCTGAGGGGTTCATCTGTCTTGGATTCCTGAGTTTCCAGTTACAATCTGCACTATTGGTCTAACCAGGTTTTTAAGGTAAAATTGGGTACCTGATAGTGGGGGGTGGGGGGGTGGAGGAAGCATTTAAGAACTAGAGGAAAGTTGTGTGTTTCATCAATGCTGCACTGCATACTGAGTGACTGGTCTCCTCCCTGCTACCCCTCTGCAAAGGGATGTTTACTTGCCTACAGATGGGCATTTGGTTCCCCACCCCACACTCCCCCTCATTCATGATGATATGATTTTTTGTTCTTTGGTGCTTGATACAAGGGGTCTCCACTCTGCACTCCCCCCATCATTCACTATGATAAGATGTCTTGTTCTGATGATGCCTGATACCTGATCCCTTGGGTTTCATGATCACACAGGCTGGTATGCTTCTTCCATGTGGGCTTTGTTGCTTCTGGGCTAGAAGGCTGCTTGTTTACCTTCAAGCCTATAAGACCTCAGACACTATATCTCTCGATAGCCAGGCACCATCAGCCTTCTTCACCACACTTACTTATGCACACATTTGTCTTCAGTGATTGCGTCGGGAAGCTGGGTGTCATGGAATGTCCATTTAGTTGAGCAAAGTGTTCTTGTATTGGAGGAATACGTGAGTGGAGGCCCAATGGCTACCTTACTATCAAGCGTATAAATATGTGCACATAGATCTATTTCCTTATCATCATTTATAAATATATTTACATATGTACATGCCTGTATTTAGGCCTCTATGTATGCCCTTTGCCTCCTACTTCTTTCCTCTATTTCCTTTTGCTTTCTTCTTGTCCCACTGTCATGCTCAGCCTTAATTTGGGTTTCAGTAATTCTTCTCAGTTACATTGCCCTTGATCACTCCCTACCAGTCCTCCCACGCACACCTTGCCACTGGTTTCGAATCACTCGTTGTTCCCTTGTCCCTGGGTTGGTTAACACCACTTCCCTTCCCCCACTTTCCACTCTCCCATGTACCCCAGGAACCATCGGTCTGTTGTTTTCTTCTCCACATTGTTTTTCCAGCCTATCTTATCTAGATAGACCTGCATAGATAATAAAAATACATATAAAATCTCTACAGCGCTGAACAAAGTGACACAGAAAAACAAAGCAACAATGGCAGCAACAACAACAAAAAGCCAATGACATACAAAATCTGAAAGAAGAAAAAAAAAGAAAAGCCTGTAAATAGTTCAAGGTCTGTTTGTTGACCTTTAGGAGTGTTTTCCGGTCAAGTCTGATGGGGTGCCACGCCCAGGCTCCAAAGTCTATTTTTGATACTCCCTCGGAGCTTCCTTGTTCTGCTCCCCTTGCACGACTTTAGTGTTTTGCCTCGGTGTGGTCGATCAGCTCGGTCACACATCCCACACTGTGTCTCCAG
>NW_022111365.1:8172692-8174476 GCF_000313985.2 Echinops telfairi | reverse complement strand
AATTGGTTGCCCTTGCTTTTCTGGACATCCTCTAATTAATCTCCAGCTTTATGGCATGGTGAATAATATCTTCTGAATAATATCTATGTGTTTGAATTTACTCCGGCTTGACTTGTGTCCCAGCATGTGGTCTATTCTTGAAAATGAACCATGTGGGCTTGAGAAGAATGTGGGGGTTTTTTGCATTTGGATAGAAAGCTCTATAAATGTTTATCAGGCCCAGTTGCCTAATTACATTGTTTGGCTCTATAGCCTCTTTGCTGAGCTTCTTCCCTAATGATCTATTTTTCTCTGATAGTGGAGTTTTAAAGTCACCTACTATGATTGTTGAATCCGTGATTTCTTTTTTTCATCTTTTTAAAAGTGACAAAATTCGCTGAACCATTGTTGGGTGCATAAACATTCAATATGCTAACTGGTTCTTGGTTTACTGAGCCTTTGAGCATTATGTAGTGTCCCCCCTTGTCTCTTTCTATGGTTTGAACCTTCAGGTCAATTTTATTGTAGATTAAGATTGCCACCCCTGCTCGTTTTAAGTTGCCATTTACTTGGTTGTAGATTAAGATTGCTACCCCTGCTTTTTTTAATTTGCCATTTCTGCCAGCCTTTTATTCTTAGCTTATTTTTGTCTGTTCGCTTAAGATGTGTCTTTTTCAGGAAAAAGATTGATGGATTATATTTTCTGAGCCAGTCCTCCAGCCTTTTTCTTTTAATGTATGAATTGAGTCCATTGGAATTCAGAGTTATTATCGCAATCTGTGGATTCATAGTTATCATACCCTGTCTTGTGTTTTGGGTGTTTTCATGTCTCCCTTCATATCAGTGTTCTGTGTTTGACTGGAAAGTTTCTATCTTGTCTTCTTTTCCCTTTGAGACCCTGTTGTCCTGGTAATTGTTACTGGCATGTTTGTTTCTAGATGTAGATGGGCTATATGGTTGTCACCTGTTTGTTCTTGGTGGAGGATGATCCTCTGGCCATAATAAGTCAGCCAGTATCTTCCGCAGTGTTGGGTGTTTTGCAGCATATTCTTTGAGTCTTTCCTTGTCCTGGAAGATGCTTATCTCCCCATCTATCTTAATGGATAACTTGGCAGGGTAAAGGATTCTGGGGGAGGCGTTTTTTTCTTACAGCTTTTGAAAGGTGTTACTGTACTCTCTCCTCTTCTTCATGGTATCTGCTGATAGGTCTGAGCATATTCTTACCTGAACTCCTTTGTATGTGATTTTCTTATTTTCTCTTGCTGCTATTCAAATTTTCTCTTTCTCCTCAATGTTTGATATCTTTACTATTAAATGTCTTGGCATGTTCTTCTTGGGGTCTAGTCTAGCTGGTGTCCTTTCTGCTTCCTGTATGAGTGCATGGTTCTCACTCATTAGGGTGGGAAAGTTCTTCCAGAAATTCCTTCACTATCTTGGCTGTCAATTTGTGTTGTGTTGTGCTCTGGTAGACCGATTATTCGAACATTACTCCTATTCATAGCATCTGTCATTGATCTCAGGTTATCTTCTGCTTCTTTAATTTTCCAATCTGACTGTCTTTCTCGCTTGCTTAGGTCTGTTTGAGTGTCCTCGAGATCACTGATATGATTCTATGCCTCCTCAAGCCTAATAATAAATTCTGTGACCTTGTGTGTGGGTGGCTTCTGCTAACTCCTCTGTTAGCTCCTGTAATTCCCTTTGTTGTGTGGACTTCATACCCTCTGTTGTGGACTTTATCCCCTCTATTGTGGACTTCATCTCCTCTATCATTGCATCCTTATTCTACATTGCTTCCCTCCGCTCCT
>NW_022111365.1:8169817-8171688 GCF_000313985.2 Echinops telfairi | reverse complement strand
GCAAAGTCATGTTGTTAGGCTCCTTAGCAGTCAGGAACACTTTTCGTTTGAGCAGCTGGAGCTGTGAACAGGGCTGTGATGTGACGGCAGCCCTCCATGCTGGGAGGAACGTGCTGGGGCAGGCAGGCACGCTTAGCGCTCCAAGCCTCCCGGCGCTGTGAACAGCACAGGGCCCTGCAGTGGCGCGGGCCAGCCTGAAGTGGCTCTGGTGGAAATGCAGGGCCGTGGGTAGAAGTGGGATGGGCCCTGGAAGCAGGTGCGCGCCGGCGGGAAGTGCCCAGCACTGGCAGCTGAGAGTGCGCTGCAGCATGGCCTCCCAGGCAGGAAGCGGTAGCAAAGCTGATGGGAGCGGTGGGCAAACAGGGGTGCCAGTGGTGGGGTTCCATGCAGCAATGGGGGTTGATTGGCCCCAGTGAAGGTCACCCAGCCAGCCACAATAGATTGCAGGTCATTTACTGGGGCCCTGGGTGAATGTTGGGAGGGACCCAAGCCCAAGGGTGGATCGCTGCCATGTGGTGAGAGGGCAACAGCAGGAAAGGGAAACTTCTCTCCTCGTGGGGTCCCACGAGTGGGCAGCTGCTGTAGGGGGTCCTTCCAGAGCTGCACATGTCCCAGCAGAGCAGCCAAACAACTGCTGGTGTAGAGACCTGGCCTTGGGGTGGAGTGGGTCTATTGCTGATCGTGGCAGCAGTGGCGCTTCTAGCTGGGGTTGCTCATCCTGATGAGCCGAGATGTCCCAAGAATCAGATCCTGGATAACTGAGAAATTGTTGGAGCGACCTATTCACAATCTTTTCTTCCACTAACCAAATATACTTATACTATAATTAACGTTTATTTGAACTGATCATCATTAAAAACTCACGTGGGCATAGGGCTTTAGGTCTACTTTACGTAAGACTATGATCTATTGATATATTAGTAGAAAGTACTAACATTCATTGTGGTAATTAGGAGATTTTGTGTCAACTTGAAGATGTTTGAAAGTGTAAGAGTATAATCCAACCTGTCTACCTCCTAGGAGGTGTTGCCTTTTTATAACTGGGGGAAACTGGGAACCTCTCTCTCTCCTGCCCCTCACCTCCCCCTTCACTTTCCTGCTTCCTGGGACTCTGCTGACAACCCTGAGAGCTCTTGGCACCCTGCCATGTTTCTCCCCACCAACTTCAGATTCACTTGTCTCTACACCTTCTGGTACCTATGATCATTCTGCTTCCCAGTTCACCATTCTGCATCACCAGTATGTGGCTGCGTGAGTCTGAAAAGGGATTTATGGACTAGCATTGGACACATGAATTTGATTTGGACTGGGCTGGGGTGCCTTCTTGAAGTAAAATTGTTTCTTAATATAATGTTTTTCTTACACATAAATGAGTGCCACTGATTTTCTCTAGAAAACCTGGCTTAACACATAGAGTATTTTGTGATAGTTCAATCATATGAATAAACCCCCAAAATTGATTCACGTTTTAAAAGCATTTTATTGTGTTCTACACTACAGAAAATGAAGTTCACTTCCTTTCAAACTTTCTGTAATTTACTGCACACCTTCAAGTTAACCTTCACTACTTTTTGCCTTCTGGTATAATTAGACATTCTGCTTTAAGACAAAGCTGCTTTTTCTTTCCCTTACAAATTTGTTTTGGATTAATGTATGTACATAAGTACATAGCTCTGTTAATACCTCTATCTATAGCTTTGCTTCCTAGAAACTTCCTCTGTTTCCTTTTGCCTCCTCCTGCCCCACCATCACTTTCCCCCTTCTTCCACCTCTAAGTGCTTCCTTCCAGCTAGATTGCTGTTGCTCTAATACCGACAAGATCTCTACAACCTCTTAGTTATTGATTTTTTTTCTGTATTATTATTATTTTT
>NW_022111365.1:8168419-8169262 GCF_000313985.2 Echinops telfairi | reverse complement strand
GCTGGCCTTCATGAATCTCTCCACCCTGGTCCTGGGGGAGTTCTGGGGGCTGCCCCTCCTAGCCCAAAGTCTATTTGGGGGGCTCTTTTGGAGCTTTGTGGATTGACTTTGTCCTATTGCTGATCGGTTGTACTCCCTTCTTGGTTTGTCCCACTTCGGGGGATTCAGACCACATTATCTACTCACCGTGTGACCCCATTGTTGTCCTCAGTTGCAGTACACTCCAGTTAGGGTACAACATGTCTTCAGTTGTTACCGCCAGAACCGATCTGTGTTGCCACCAACACCCTACAGTCCTCTCGGTGCCTTAGCAGCTCTGTGCAGGGACATCCTTCTTTGGGCTTGGTGTGCCAATAAGGCTTAGTCTAGGCTAACTATTCCTTTCTCTTTTTCCTTCTTGGTTTGCTTCCTTGCAGGGGTAAGTTGGCTCCTTTCCCCCACTTGAAGGTTTAGTGTTGTTATCTGTCGCACATACTTCTAGGGAATGGGTCAGATTGATTCTAGTTGGGGCCTGCCCTGTAATCCAATCTTTTCATGCTATGGAGGTATCAGCCTATGTACATATATTTATAAGGCAATACACAGCCTATGTACATATATTTATAAGGCAATACACAGAGGCTGCTTATGGGCCTTTGGTCTCAGCTCATACCCTCCCTAAATATAAGAACACCTTGTGCTAACAAACTCGCATTTTGTGATGCTCAACACCCCGCCCCACACCCTGGCCCCCCGACACATGATCGTTGAAGACAAAATGAATGCATAAGCAAATGTGGTGAAGAAAGTGGATGGTTCCCAGCTATTAAAAGATATAGCATCTGGGGTCTTAAAGGCTTGAAG
>NW_022111365.1:8128739-8166813 GCF_000313985.2 Echinops telfairi | reverse complement strand
AATGTTTTGAGAAACGATGTACAAATGCGCTTTACACAATTGATGTGTGTATGGATTGGGATAACAGTTGTATGAGCCCCTAATAAAATGTTAAAAATAATAATAATAATAATGTCATAATTGATTTGTTATTTTAATAATAACAGTGATTTTTTTTGTCTTAGAAATGCAGTGATTTTTTTTGTCTTAGAAATTTGTTCTGTAAAAAACTAATTTTGTACTCATTATATTAGAACTTAGGGGGAATATAGCAAATGAAATGTATTTTCTGTCATCTTTAACTGGAAATCCCTATTTATAGTTCTTGTTATGATGTTAAATAAAAAGATCTTTGTAAGTAAAAAAAAAAAAAGAAAGAAATAGATTTTGTGTCAAAATTCATTATACTCATACATATAACTGGAAAAAAAAAAAGCCAGTCAACGTAGAGGAACCCAAATATCCTCACACCTGGGCCATCATAATAATAGAGAAAAGGTTGAAGTTTCAAGGATTTCATCTTATTTGGATCCACAGTCAGTGCTCATAGAAGCCACAGTCAAGAGATTAATGGCTCGTTGCAGTGGATAAATCTGCTGCACAAGGCCTGTTTAAAGTGTTGAAAAACAAGGAGTGGTTACTTTGGGGACTAAGCTGTGCATAACCCAAGCCATGGTATTTTCAGTTGCTTTAATACATATGAAAGTTGGACATTGAATAAGAAGACAAAAAAGACTTTGCATTTGAATTATGTTGCTGACAAAGAGTATTGAAAGTATTATGGACTACCAAGAGAAAAACAAATCTGTCTTGGAAGAAGTACAACCACAATGCTCCTTAGAGGCAAGGATGGTGTGTTAGTCTGGGTACATCATAGAAACAAATCCACAGAACCTCATATGTATAAGAGAGTTTTATATAAAAGTGCACATCAAGAAAACATCCAACCCAGTGCTTCCCAAGCTGACAAGTCCAACATTAACCCATGTGTCCGACAACAATCCACAAAGTCCTCCTCCATTTCATAAAACACACACTATGATGCCGACTGCAGGAGGAAAGCCGAGTCAGTGAACATGTAAGCATCTCAGCGCTAGTAGGGGTTGCAATCAGTGCTGAACAAATAATCTCAGGCCGTTTGTTTTGCTGCTCTCACATTGCTTAGAGCCTGCCAAAACAGACTCATTGATTTAATGATTAACGAGACTCCCAAGAAAATACAGGGAAAAAGAAAATTTCATATGGACAATGCTAAGTCAAAAAGTAGTCTGGAGTTCCAGTTCATACATGCATACAGGTTTTATTACAAAGAAAACATGTTTAAACCTGCCTCTGCTATTAATGGATGGCTGCATATAACTTCTATTAGTAATACAGTTGTCTTAGTTTTGTTAGGGTGCTTTCAAAAAAATTACACTGTGCTCATTTTGTTGTTGTTGTTTTTGTGGGGGGTTTTTTGGGCCGGTTTTCTGAGTTCCATGCTGTCAACACAATTGACCACTAGCATCGTCAGCTTTCTCCCATGAAGGAATTTAGCTTGGTGGACAAGGAGAGCATGCCCCTGTCCCTCAGCAGTACCCCAGTCTGGCCAGCCAGGCAGTGAGCTAGAGAACCCCAACACACCTGGCACCAGTATGGAAGATGAGCTATTGCTGAAAGAGAATCCCTGCCACCTTGCCCTGTTTCATAGTAACTACCATGATATTTGGAAGGTGTGCAGGAAAGCTGAGGCTTCCTTTTGGACAGCTGAGGAGGTGGCTCCTTCTACGGACATTCAGCCCTGGGAAGTCCTGAAGTCAGGAACGAGAGCTTGTATATCACATGTTCTGACTTCCTTTGTAGCAGGTGATGGAATAGTGAGTTAAAACTTGGTGGAGTGATTTAGTCATGAAGTCCAGATTACGGCGGGCCCCTATTTCGATGGCTTCCAAATTGCTATGGAAAACATACAGTCAGAAATGTATGGTCTACTTATTGATGCTTAGATTAAAAATTCCAAAGAAAGGGAATATCTCTTCAGTGCCATTAAGAAAATGCCTTGTGTGAAGAAGAAGGCAGATTGGACCTTGCATTGGATTGGAGACAAAGAAGCTACCTATGGACAGTGTGCTGTGTGTTGTAGCCTTTGCCACAGCGGAAGGAATCTACTTTCCTAATTCATTTGCATCAATCTACTGGCAAGGACTAATGTCTGGCCTCATTTTCCAATATACTTCTTAGCAGAGATGAGAGTTTGCACTGTGACTTTGCTTGCCCCATGTTCAAACACCTGCTGCATAAACCTTCGGATCGGAGAATACAAGAAATAATTATTAATGCTGTTAGGATAGAACAGGAATTCTCGCCAAGGCCTTGTCTGTGAAGCTGATTGGAATTAATTTTGATGACAGTACATTGAAATCGAGGCAGAGAGACTACTGCTGGAATTGGGTTTTAACAAGGTGATCAAAATAGAAAATCTTTATGGAGAACATTCCCCTGGGAGGGAAGACTAACTTTTTTGAGAAGATAGTAGGCAAATAGCAAGCCCAACAAAATTCTTTTATCTTGGATGTCAGTTTCTAAATGAACTTTGAAGGCGTGCTGTCATCTTGCTAATTTTTCCCCTCTTCCCATACAAAAAGATCAGCTACTCCAAGTTTATCAACCAGCCACCCCATATGAATTGACCCGTCCCCCAGATAAGAACTACATTTCTTAATGGCATCTTAGAAACTGTAGCTACCTTAAAACCACTATCACAGACTACTGGGTTAGTGTGAGAGATGGAGTTCGTGTTTGGTTTTTGCCAGCAGGCTAATTACAGAGGACTTTCCTGGCCCCAGCACCACCACCAGCAAGCTTGGCTGTAGAGGAGGAGCTGCTCGAGCTAATTTCATTTGATCCAGCATGATTCAGCAAGTCAGGGATGTCAAAGACCACCGCCTCAACGCAGATTTTAAAGTTTACTTCATTGACTCAGTAATGAAGAACCCTGGCTTTCTTCAAAGAATTAAAATATCTTGATAACAATTTTATAGTCAATCCTGTGCAAATAGGTGGTTTTTTAGTTCCTGTCATATTAGACTTACTAGTTTGTATATAAAGCTGGCACTTTCCCTGCAAATATACCTCCTATTGCTGATGTTGAAGTCTGGTTTAGCCTAGCTTTGTTTGTTTCTGCACCAAAAATACATACGAGGCATTCTATTTACCACTAGTTGGGAGTCAATTCCAAATTCACTAGGTGACTGAAAGGGGTTAAGCTCGTATAAACAAGACATGCTATTTGTAAACCTGGCTTTCTTCAATGAATTAAAACATCTTGATAACCATTTTATAGTCAATCCTGTGCATGCCTTGCTTTTAGCAACCTGAAGCCACAAAGGAACTAAGCTATAGCCCAACTCTACACAGAGTTGTAGTTTAGTGTCCTGTAGAAAGAGCTCAAAGAAGACTTTAGTTTGTTAAAGATTCCTCTCTCGGAAAGAAGCTTAGAATGTAACTCCTTAGGAATTGAGCTGTGTGCTGGGTCTGATAGTTTTGAAGAGCAGTACCTACCATTTTATTTGTCAAGTTGTATTTCCCACCAACTTCTAGGTATAATCTAAGGCAATACTTTAAACTGGTTTTCAAACCAGTCTTCAACTAAAATGACCCATCCTTTAGATCTCTTAGGCTAGTACTAAAATAGACTCCCCTAGAAGTTGTTTTTGTTTGTATGTAAATGGATACTATGGAGATTTACTACAGGTCTTTTTGAAATTAGAAAAATCTTTTTTTCTATGAGTCCTTTTAGATTGACTTCCAATTCATATTTTGTAACATAGACTCAGTATTAGCTTGAAGTCCACCATTGATTAGATAATTGCTCAGTGCAATTATTTCTAACATTTAGTTAAATCTGATTGTTGCCCGTTCAGGCTTTATTTCAGGAGGAAGTATGTCTAAGATATATAATAGTGTGTATATTGAATCATCTGCTTCTGTGTACACCCTCAACATGGAACAGTTGAGACGTGACATGAAAAATGATTGATGATCTACATTGATCAGAATTTTTGACAGTTGGGCCACTAGCCTGTTGCATTAATTTTCATTAGCACTTATTGTGCAAATAGATGATTTTTTAGTTCCTGTCAGATGAGATCCTTTCTATCTTAAATTACTGTTTTCTAAAGTTAGTAAGCCTTCATGCTTGTGCTATGCTAAAATGTAAAAACATTTGTCCTTACAGTGTCATATCCAGGTGTAGTTTAGGATCAGATTGTAGTATTCCACCTTTATGTAGCTCAAAAATTCTGCCAACTCAGATTTCATACACTGTAGTATGAAACATTGCACAGTGTTATATAGTTAAAATTTGTACCAGTTCCTTGAGTGTGAAAAAAAATTACAGTCGATACAGTGGCTTCCAAGGGGATCTGCTGGGCCTGTTAAATTCAAACAGACAGGTGAGCTCAGAAAGTTATGGCAACTGTTTGATGAGATTCCAATGGGGTAATCTTGATAGGTTTTCTCAAAGGACACAGGACAACCACAGGGATTTATTAGGGAAAAGTTTCAAGAAAATTGAAATCAGATTGGTGAGGAAATTGCCCAGGAAAGTTGCACCAAAGAATGTGTTTGCCTCGTGACTGGGTCATTCTTTGAGAGTAGCAGGAGCTGTCTTAGGAGACTTGTGTTGGGGGCCCTACCCCCATTTACCCTAAAGCCCTAATCTTACATCTTAAGACTTCTTTTTGTCTGCCGCCCCCACCACCACCGGAAAATAAAATGGAAAAGATGCAAAATTGGAGTTGTTCAAGGATGCTGTTGTAACTGCTGTCTTGACATGGTGTAAATGGAAGAGCACAATTCTTCAGCAGGGCTAGACAGATGGAAACACCACCTTCAAAAGTGTGGGGACCTGGAAGAAGGACATGTCAAGAAACAATAGTTTCGCATTTTCATTTTTTGGTTTAATAAAGGTGTGGTAGTTACATAATCTGTTTGAGACTTATGAGTGAAGGGGTGGAGTTTAGCCTGTCAATCAGGTCACAGCTTGATGACTTCATTTGGAGGCACTAAGGAGATAAATAGCTCCCTGGAGGTGGGACACATGCCTACTTCCTGCAAGACATTATTGACAACGAGCCTGATGGAGCTATGCTGATGCAGCCAGAGCTCTGGAGCTGGAGGAGCCACGTGGAGACCCATGCCAGTACTGAGAAAGTTCTACCACCACTGGATCCACAAGACTTTCTACCCACTGGCCTGTGATCTTCCTGCATTTGGCATCATTGCATAGGCGCTGCATGAGTCTGAAGAAGAATTTATAGACTGGTAACGGACATATGGGCTAATATTGGGTTTATGGACTTGACCTGGATTGGGCTGGGATGTTTTCTCAGTATTCAATTGCTCTTGTATATAAAGCTCTTTCTTATACACATATAAGTGTCTATGAATTTGTTTCTCTGGTCAACTCAGAGTAACACAAAAGGTTTCTATGGTTTTTAGCAGCGTGTCTTTAATTACCCTTGTGTATGTAGTATGTGAAATTTTCTTTCCCCTTATATTTTCTTGGTCTCACACTACATAA
The DNA here is from genome assembly GCF_000313985.2 of Echinops telfairi. Classification (NCBI taxonomy): domain Eukaryota; kingdom Metazoa; phylum Chordata; class Mammalia; order Afrosoricida; family Tenrecidae; genus Echinops; species Echinops telfairi. The sequence goes on along the minus strand of NW_022111365.1, from coordinate 8,161,271 downwards.
AGGCATAACTGTCCAATGAGGTTAAGTGTTGCCAATTCCTTAAAGAGAGCACATCAGCCCATTGACCTACCTGGGCTGACAGGGGTTGGATCTGAGACTGGAGTTTGAAGCTATTACCTTAATTTTTTTATTGCTCTCTTGATCCACGCCTGTGTCTTAAATCCTCATTGGGAGATTGATTCCAGGAACAAATCGAGCTCTCTACAATCACTGAATCTGTGCTTGATGGTTACTCTAGCATATGGATCTGTGCCAAGGAAGGTATGCTCTCCTTGAGCGGTGACAGAGGGAGCTGTGGCAGGGTTGGTGAGTGGCCCTTTCTGAGTATGTCTACCCAAGGTAGGAAGCAGCCCGAGTCTCTTAACATCACCCACGGTCCTGGCTATTTGTATTGATGTTTGTACCCAACCTAACATCAGAAGAGGGGCTTTTAAAGGAATGAGGTCTATGAAAGAGTCTTCAGTAAGGACTACCAAATGGGCAAGGTTAAAGAAAGAAATAAAAGAAGCACAAAACAAGGAATGTTGTTGGGTCTATGCTTGTATATTGGCATGGCTTCCTACACTCTTTGAACTTTTCTCCAACTTGACTTGTTCCTGACCCCTCAGAGGCCCTACCTTATCTTCGATGTCAAATTTAAGTGCTCTTGCTAATGGCTTGATTCTCTAAATTTTATTGATTGTTCTTTTATATTCAGTATCCCAATACCGGGGAGGGAGTGTCTGTGCCCAGCCCCCTGGTAGGCTTCCACTTGATCTGCAGTGGTCATATGGTCAGTTGGTTTGCCTTCTGTGCAGAGGGCTCTGTCAGGGATTCCGAGGCCTCCTGGAGCAGAGCATGGCATGGTCTCTGGAAGGCTGTGAAGTGTGAGAAGCTCTTGGTTCCTGTCAGCCTGATCAGGGTTGTCTTGGGGACTATTCGACTATGCTGAGGAAGGATAGTACTGTACAGGACTTGCTTTTTGACTTACCTACAAATTAAGTTTTACTTGCTATAGCAGTGAACCAAGTTACTGGGCGTTCTGCTATTGCAGATTCCTTGGCCCAGGTTCTTTCACCTGTACTTCCCCATGCATAAGAAGAAAATAGCGGTGATTGATTTGATTTGCTTAGATTGTAAGGACCTAATAATACTGAACAGATCTATGATACTGATGAAGTTTTAAGAAGTTTGGCGCCTTCCAAAGGCTGACTGGAGCTGTGTCATTGCAGGCTGGGAGCCCCCCGCTGGCAGCTTCGGCTCCGGTGACTGCCTTCTCCCGTACATCTGCTACACCGTCCAATCAGGATATGTGCAGGTAACCTCCGCTTCAGAGGCTGTTGTAGCTAACTGCACTTCTGGAAATAAGCACTCCATCAGGAGGCTTCTATTGCTTGATCAATATGTGGACATTAGCTTCATTACTTCACTTTGATGTCTGTTTCATTACAATTGTTCTCACTTGCTGTGCTTTATCCCACTGTTCTGCATGCAGTTCCAGTGCAGTGCTTTCTGAGTATTGTCATCACAGTCACGTGGAGTCTGCTGTTGTCTTGAAAGCTCCTTCATGCCAGAGTTCCCTAACACCAGGGCTCACAATGACAATTATCTGTAAAGACACGTCACAGGTGTCAACGAGAAACTCCCGTGGTTCAGAATGGGTCCAGGCCTTGAAGCCTGCTAAGAATACTAAAGCCAGAAGAGCACTAACATTCTCAAAATCCCTAAATGATATGGACGAGAAGGCCCAGGACACTAAGGGAAGTTTTGACTATGTGGAAAGAACTTGTTCTGAAGGAAAGTTGGCCCTCTTTCAGGAGCCCTGTCTCAGAATTAACATGTTCAGTCATAAAGAAAAAAGAATACCAAACCGAAAACCTCATGGCAATTCTAAATATTCTTGTGTTTCATCCCTTTATGACAAACATTCACCTGCTTCAGAGGTAGAAGCGGGCAAGCGGATCATCCATGTCTCACTTTTGGAAGAGAAAGCAGATGATGAGGCCTTGTCCAGGAACAGGCTACTGTTGCGGTACCTCTTCCCACTTGGCATGAGTGCCAGCAATCTGCACAGGCTCCGTGAGCTGGAGGGCTGCGCTGCCCGTCAGAGCACAGCTAAGTCCTCCAGCAAGCTGGCTGAAAGCACGGGCTTCTGCTCTGATGATATGGGCGACGACGATGTCTTTGAGGACAGTGTGTCTGCAGATCTGAAGAGCAGGGCCCTGCAGGCACCCCTCTGCTCAGTCGAAAAGGACAGCGACCTGGAATGCTCTTCTCCCCTCTCAGAAAAGCACCTCCCCATAACTTCTGTATCCACATCAGGGGACGCCTGCAGGTTGGTGTGCCAAGAACCACCATTCTGGCCATCTCTGCTTTCCATACCTCCCTAGACTCATTTTAATATGGAAAGTTTCAGGAAAGTGAAGTGGTAGAAGTTTCAGGAAAGTGAAGTGGTAGATAACTGTGGGTTAATTGTTTTCTCCAGGATAATGGAGTTGTCATATGTTTAGAAAATCCAATTTTTATGACATAACCCATGAAAGAGGAAGAAGCTACACATATTGGAAGGCCAAGCTGGCTCTCCTCACTAAAAATAAATGGGTTTTGCATAAAGAAATTAGAAGAAAGAAAGTAGTATCTTCAGCTTCCCAGCTTGATGGTGCAGACTGTAAGCATTTTTATTTTGCCGCCCATCCCAGTCTCATCGGACGTGTGGCCCTCCGATGGTAGGGTAGGTGTAGGAGCAGGCAGTCTCCAGAAGCTCCTGCCTGCCTTTTACTGTGACTGCATCTGCTGCTACTAAGGTCTTGGCCTCACCACCCATCTTTATTTTCCCTTGGAGAGATCATTGGGTTTTGTACAGTGTCCCAAATCTTCTGGAATTAGTTTTGTCACTGTTCTTGTGCCTTTTCCATTCTGACCCAACCTCCTCAGTCAGCCTGATTCCTCAGCGGCTATCATTGCCCAGGATTGAATCAGAAACCCATTTTTAAAAAACCCACCTGAAAGCCGAGCAAGGCCAGTTCCTTTCAGGACTGGTGCTTTTCAGATGCCAGAAAACACTCTTCTGTTTCTCAAAAGCTTATTAAATTCTTATTAAACACGGTTTGTTGCTACATCCTGCTGCAATGCACCCTTGGAAATAACGGTTTTAAATTCATTCATGTTTAAATTAAAAACATTGCTATGTTTAAAAAAAAGATTACAGCAGCTGGTAATGGGATCCATTTAGTTGTTTAGAGATGCTCTGCTCTTTCTATCTCCTGGGAAATAACAGATGTATGAGGATGAGGTCAGTGATTATAGCTAAAAGCAGATTTTTCCATTTTTAAGTAATTATAATATTATTGGAAGGTAGGGAGTTAGGTTTGCTTTACATTGAACTTTCTACTCATTATTTTAGCATTTTATGTTCAGGGAAATGTTTCCATGTTGTCTTAAATTCATCTTTCAGCAAAGTTCTTCAGTCTTACCAAGAATGACTCCTTTGTCATTTCTTACACCATTTTTCCTCTCCATTGCAAAATGTCATCAGACTTTCCATGTTGGTATGCGGTAAGCTAGAAGTGTGTAGTTTGTAGCCTTTTTCCTCTTTTGTGTTCGTTTATTTTTGTGCTTGTAGTTACTTATGTGGTGTATGTTTCTGAAATTAACTTTCTATGGAAATGTCATTTTCCCCATTGGTGGTGATCCCCTCTTGATGCCTGTTTCCTCCAACATAGGATTTGCCATTGTGAGGGTGACGATGAAAGCCCCCTGATCACTCCATGCCGCTGCACCGGGAGCCTGCATTTTGTGCACCAAGCCTGCCTGCAGCAGTGGATCAAGAGCTCTGACACACGGTGCTGTGAACTCTGCAAGTATGAGTTCATCATGGAGACAAAGTTGAAGCCTCTGCGGAAAGTATGTGGAAAGACATTCCTTGGCAGGGCTTTCACCCTCCCTAACATGCGTGTCCTTGAAAGAGTTAGCATCTGGGACTCAGTGAAGCTCTAATGTTTATTTTTTTTAAGTGGGAGCTGATGTGCACATTGAACATTGTTGAGGACATTGCTCTGTGCTGTGCGGAGTTCCTAGTCTCTCTTACGAAGAAGCTCTTTCCAACCAATCTTGGTGTTTTCTTTTCCCTTAACACTTAGATTACAGGTTTGTCTGCCAGTAACTTGGGGCCTAATCCCAGACTATTTTGTGACATCTTAGTCAACAGTTAACATATTAACTATTCCTTGTATAATTCCTATCTGTTTGAGATCATGTATTAGAGGTCCCCAGTACTTAGCACAGTGAAGACTTATTTGTACATACTTAAGAAGAGTATTTGTTGAGCTAGAGGGTGGGATGGGATACAAGACGAAACTACAGCTAATGTGAAATGCAGTTCTCTTCGGGCCCCATATACATGGCTCCTATATGAGAACAGCTTTATCAGTGGTACTCATCTGCTTCTTAATATTATCTCCTCAGTGACTCCCTCTGTGTACCCAGCATGTAAGGCTCTATTTGGAAGAATAAGACTTTGTTCCTGTCTTAAACGCTTAATGTATAAAAGGCAACGTGGTGTGGTGATGAGGAACCTTAGACGTTCAGAGAAGGAACCAGTCCTTGGAGAGCTAGCGTGCCAGGGAAGTGGAGTGATGTAGCATCAAAGAATGTTTGGGTTTTGAAGCAGTTCTTGAAAAATCAATAGGATTTAGAGCCAAAATGAAAGGAGTTCAGATAGACCAAGTTGTGTAAGGAGAAAAGCGTAAGCCCCCAAAATGAGGGGTGAGTATCTTGGGGGGATGTGAAAAGATTTAACTGAATGGGTCTTAGGAAAACAGCAGGTCAGGGAGTAGGGGCGACTGGTGCGTGAACTCTGCATTTTAAGTAGGAAGGTAAGTGAAGATGTTGTAAAAATCATAGGGGAAAGCACTCTGGCTGCTAGAGAAGACACAAACTACTTAAAAATGTTTTACCTGTTTAAGGTAAAAGCCTTCTAATTTATTTGTCACCTACTGTATCCTGGTTGTGTAGTGGGTTACACATTGGGTTGCTAATTTCAAGACCAGCATTCAAAACCACTAGCTGCTTCAAGGGAGAAAGATGAGGCTTTCTGCTTTTAAAAAGATTTACCGTCTCGGACATCTTCAGGAGCAGTTCTACTCTGTCCTCTGGTGTTGCTATGAGTTGGGATTGATTTGATGGCAGTGAGTTTGGAGTTACTCTGTGCTATTCTCTCAAGTGAGTTTTGTGGCCTTTTGACTAGGAAAGATCATCCATGAAGCTCTGTTTTCAGTTTACCTTGCAGGGAACCATCTGGGAAGAGACAGTGACTAGGATTAGCAAAGGAAATGCAGAGTGTTTACACTTGTTCTTTCTCTCTACATTTATGTGTTTCTTCTGATTCGGAAGCCAGTAAATGAAAGATAATCTGGCTATTTGGAATAAATTAATGAGCTCCTAAAGGAGATGAGACTGGCAGAGGCTACTTACCGTATATCAAGAACCCTTAGCATCGATTCCAAGCTGTTGCTGCCAAAGTAGCAGAGGACCAAAGAGTGAGCTCCTGCCATTCACTTTCACAATGTAGTGTAACCCATCTGCTAGTGTTTTGTGGCTTCATCACACACCTCTTCCCTTAACCCATGCCAGTTAGAGTGACTTAAAGCATGGCAACTGGGTCTGGGACCAACCTTTCCCATTTTCAGGACTGACACTCTTTTAAGTTTTTTCCTCAGACCTTTTAATTTCTGCTTGCAAGGATAAGCAGACAAGGGAATTGCTGGTGATATTTCATGACGCATCTCAATCCCAGCTTTTTTTCATTGCATAGAAAGTTGGCTGCCAAAAGAATACCAGTATCTTAAACCTGGTTGAATCAGAGCTTTGTATGTGGTTGAATCCAAGATGTTAGGTGTTTGGGGAAATTCATTTAGTCTGGAAGAAGGTAGTCTTGTCCACCTGCAGTTCTCTCACCACATAGCCTTCTACCTGTAGAAAACCTGCGCCTCATACTTTGCTCTGTTATCTTCCCAGTGGGAGAAGCTTCAGATGACAGCCAGTGAGCGTAGGAAGATCATGTGCTCGGTCACCTTTCATGTCGTCGCCATCACCTGTGTGGTCTGGTCTTTGTATGTGCTTATTGATCGGACTGCTGATGAGATCAAGCAGGGGCAAGCAACAGGTACGTGTACTTACATGGGAACTCATCCCGGATTATATGGTCACATGCTGGGATGAGCTTGTCAAGGTTTCCTGAAGGGAATGTCATTAGGGAGCATCAAGTATCCTTTTTTTTTTTTTAAATCATTTTATTGGGGGATCATACAACTCATCACAATCCATACATCAATTGAATCAGGCATGTTTGTACATATGTTGCCCTCATTCTCTTCTAGACATTTACTTTCTGTTGAGCCCTGGGTACCAGCTCTTTTTGTCCCCTCCCCCTCCTCCACCCTCATAACCCCCTGATAGAATGTACATTGTTATTGTTTTCATCTCTGACACCGACCGCTGTCTCCCTTCCCCCATATTTTCCGTTGTTCCTCCCCCTTGTAGAGGGATGTATGGCTACGTGTCAATCATTGCCTCAGGTGTCCTTTTGAGCCATTTCTCTTGTGGTGGTTTAAGAAACCCAGTTAGAAGATACCAACTCTTAAAGTGTAAGAGTCTCTAACAATTACTTCCTGGAAGTGTGGAAGGGAGCGGACAGTGCCTTCCCCTGCTGTGATGCAGCAGGCTTTCACAAGTTTATCTCCTGGCTATGGAAGTGCAGGTTATTTACGCTTACACCAAATCTGCTGATTGGCTGACCAAGTTTGTTCTTTTCCAGGAATCCTCGAGTGGCCCTTTTGGACTAAGTTAGTGGTTGTGGCTATTGGCTTTACCGGAGGACTTCTTTTTATGTATGTGCAGTGCAAAGTATATGTACAATTATGGAAGAGACTCAAGGCTTATAATAGAGTAATCTATGTCCAGAACTGTCCAGAAACAAGCAAAAAGATTATTTTTGAAAAATCTGCACTAACAGAGCCCAACTTAGAAAACAAAGAAGGACCTGGAATCTGCCGTTCGGACACAAACTCTTCTTGTTACACAGAACCCGAGGACACTGGAGCAGCCATCCTTCAAGTCTAACCACACGGAAAGGTTGTCTTTCCTGGACATCGTGAAGAGCTGAAAGAAATTGTTTACTGCCAATTTTGTACCTTTTCTTATGTCGGTCAATAGCATAGACTGGGCAGGTGACTATTTTTAATGGCGTCCCTTTTTCTAAATCCTCCTTAATGACCCTGTGGGCAAGTCCTCCCATTGGCCACACACAGCCAGCTTCAGCTCCGCCATGTGCTCTGTGGGCAAGGAAAATGGAAGATAGGAGGTAGGAGTGGATGAGTTCCTGGTCTTACTCTTGGGCAGATGAGAGAATGCAAGGCCACGATTGAGGAAGAGCAGAAGGGTGTTAGCCAGGCCCTGGGGAGCAGCCTCTTCAGGTGAGCGGCCGTCCTTAACCTAGGCTTTTTAGGAATATCTCTCCATGGAGAGGATTTGCACACACACACTAATGAGCCCAGAAGGTGGCACGGAGACAGCTCCCCAAACACAAAACGTGTCCGCCTTGCCTTTGCTGATGTTTCTCCAGCTAGTTCTCGCAAGCAGACAGGGAACCAGGCATTCTACATGTGTGGAGTGGGGTTGGGGTGGGGTGATTGAGTCACTGAGAAGATAGCACTTTACAAAAGAAAATCTTTATTTTGTAATATGTGTCTGGTTGAAATGAAACTCACAAGAATGTTTCATTTAGAAACATTCCCTTACAATCTCTTTTGCATTATAATTTGAAATACCTGTTTTGCCTTATAAATTCTAACAGACGTGACATCCCCTCTGTTCCCATAGAAATGGCATGATTATAAACAGATCAGGCTTCATGGGGGGAAATGGATGCCACACAGCAATTTGAGCATCATTGTATGGTTTTGAACCTGTTTTACAGAATCCTTATTGTACAAGCTTGCCCTCTTTGTTTCTTTTTCATTTGTCAGCACTGAGAAAAGGTGTTGAGATCTAAATGGAAGGAAAGGAAGTAAATAATTATGACAAAGTTGAATATTTTAGCAATCTCTCTTCAGACAGAGGTCTCACCCGTGTGTGCTAGATGTACAGTAACATGTAAGCATGCACATCCTGATCTAGAGGCGTGTATACTGAAGGTGCTCCTGTGCACCTGCCTGCCTTGACCGGCTTCTGCAGCCATGTCTGGCATCTGCTGTGAAGTCACTGGCCAGTGCAGAGAAGTCGAAGCGCCGATTCAGGGAGAGGACTAGCAAGTAGTCAGCCAGCCAGCTGTGCTGGTCCCTGGCAACCCCACAGCTGCCCCACTATCCCTTTATTGCCTTAGCCAAACTGAGCAGAAAGGATTCTGTAGGGCAGTGGTTCTCAACCTTCCTAATGCCGTGTCCCTTTAATACAGTTCCTCATGTTGTGGTGACCCCAACCATAAAATTATTTTTGTTGCTACTTCATAACTGAAATTTTGCTACTGTTATGAATTGGGCGACCCCTGTGAAAGGGTCGTTTGACCCCCAAAGGGGTCATGACCCACAGGTTGAGAATCGCTGCTGTAGGGGCTCTAGCCAGCTATTGATCCATTCTGTCATCAAGGATGACAAACACAAATTGTTATCATCAAATGGCCCTTGTTCCTTTAAAAGTATGCTTAGAATTCTGTTTTGAAAACCCAGTTTTATCATGCAGTCAACTAAAAGGCATCTGCAGGCAGGAGGGCAGCAGGCCTTGCATCATTAGAACATAAACAAACCCAAAGGCTACTCTTCAGGTACCCCGTGGAGTTCCCGGGGTCCCAGCCACACCCCAGCTAACCTTTGGGCACCTACTTATCCTCTTAACAGGTCAAGATAACTTACTTGCTTTTCAAATATGAAACCTTAGAAGTCATTTTGAAGGCAGGAAGAGGCCAGGGGCTTCTCAGCTCCCAGAGAGGGTTTGTGCTGGGAGGGTTGAACCACTGTCCAGCCTGGGTGTCTGCATCAGTCAAGCCCTGCTCCACACAATCTTTGGAACCCCAGTCGGACCCCTTAAAATCGGTCAGTCTGCTCTCTCTGTTTCCCTCATCATATCCAGTCCTTTGCCTGTGTTTGCTGTGTCTCAAGTGCAATTACCAGTGTCCCTTCTCAGCCTGCTAATGGCATACAGTTGTAAACTGCCCACTCAGATGAGAGGAATCCCAAGTCTGCTCTGCAAGGCCTCTTCGGAACTGACTAGGCACAGCCTGCTTCTGTACATTGTCCTTGATGCACTCGTGGTCAGGCGAAGCCCGGGTTCAGTTTTTAATTGTGAATCTCACCTCCTCCCCTGCTTCCCCCAAGAGCCCCTTTGTGGTAAACTTGGATAGCACGGAAGCCCTCAATACAGAGGCAGGTATACTTAAGCAGGGATATTTCCTGGGCTGCTTGCTAAGTGTAGCTGGCACCTACCTACCGTATGGCACAGGTACCTGTACTGTTGGTATCTGCCACCCACGCCAAACAGTCTTATGTGAAACTTTCTCATCTCTTTCCAGAAAGACTGTCCACCCTTTCACCATTGCTGGCCAGGTTCGTCAAAGTCCCTGCCTATGACACACAGCCTATCCCTGCCTTTCTCCTATTTTTGCAGGCTGTTGTTGAGCTTTTCTGTCATCACACACAGGCCCTGGTACATTGTGCAGTGCTACCGTCAAATGGTAGCAGCAGACCTCCTGGGATTCCTTTGATCTCTCTGCCTCAACTCTTCCTCTTTTTGCACCTGAATCTGTGTCTTGTGAAAATTCCAAGTGGCAGTTGCTTGAACAATCGAGAAGCTGGCCTCAGTGTACATGGATACTTGCAGGCCCATCAGTAGGAGAGTGAGCTGCCTCTTTGTGATTGACCTTTGTCCACTGATAAATTACAGAGGAACTAGAGAGTGTCTGGTTTCATTGTGTTAGCAGTCATTTGGTTTATGTTTTAAAGTTCATTGTAAGAAATTCCTGGAAACCCTGTAAAAGCCAATTTCCTACTGCAGGCCTTTACTCTCTTCCCTTTTTGTTGCAGTTCACTATTATCAATTATACAAGCCTAATTTACAAACCTTCCTGTGCACCTACCTCACCACAGTTGGACAGGCCCTAAGCAGCTGAGCCAGTTTAAGAACCTCACATAATCCCTGTAAGTTTGAGAGCTGCCTCTGCTACCTTGATGGTAGGCCATAGGAGCTGGGGACAGGACCACTAGGAAGTTGTCTGAGGTGTGTCCCAAGCCCTGGTTCAAGGAGGGAAGGAAATCAATGTCATTGATGCAAATATATATTGAATTAAGTTTGAAATATGCAGCTCCTGCCTCTCACCCAAGGACAGAGGGAAACATAAGGACATACAAATACAGATCTTCATTTCGGAAGTCTTTCAAGTTGTGCAGCTGATCACTTACTTAGATGCAATGTTTATAGAAAGTTGATTGTTAATAAAATACCAAATTAACACTGGCTTGTGTGGTGTAATTTCTAAAAGTCACTTCACATTTGTAATCTGAATGTCGAATTTTTTTATCCTTTTGTGTCTGATCACTGTGTCTCAGTATTACCACTTGAAAAATTCTTTGTATAGGCAAGTGGTTTGTGCTATACTAGGGGTGTCTAATTGCAGCAATAAAGCATTTCTTTTAAAAGGTGGTTTGCACGGGAGTGTTTTCCTGAAAGGACATTGAGTATGATGGTGAGCACTCCAATGGCTCCAACTAACTGCCTCTACAGGTTCTGTGGTCTCACATAGGGAAAGAAAATCATACAATTTCTGGAGATATTTAATGAACCCACCTGTCCCTGTCAGGAGAATGGCTAGCTCCAGGGTCGATGGTAGGGGGTCAAGAGGGTATGCTGGCCATGGGAGTGTTTGTGTCCACCCCACAGGTGTGTCTTCTGCTCCCCACCCAAGAAGAGCCAAACTACAGGTTCGGATGTCCTAGACAACATGACTGTTGAGCAGTTGACAGCTTGGTTGGATTTACTCATAGGTGTAGTTTACTGAACTGTAGCCTAGACGAGTAAAGACCAGGGAGCCAACAGGTTGCTGTGTGTCTCCTGGTTTTTGAAAGGCAGCCCTAAATAGTGGCAGTTTCCTGGTCCTCACACCTGTACGCTTAGCACAGGGCTGTGTGCTAGGAGGGCTCTGAATATGTTTTAGAGCTATGACCACATATAGTGAAGAGCGAGGCAAGTATGCTTAAACTACAGGGGATGAGCTGGGGGAATTGCTTGGAAATCACACTAGTAGGCTGTCGGTACAGAGGAGCTAAGCTGGAGTATACATTGCCAAGTGTTCTTGCTTGACACTTGGAAGCCAGGGCCATAGTACAGAATCCTCAGCCCCCCCCCCCCACCAGTACTGGAGTAGATATCTCAAGACTTCTAGTGTCTGATGTGCCTCAGAACTCAGCGAATTAGTTGGGGAGAAGGGAAGGGCTTAAGAAAGGACTCTTTCAGAAAGAATGAGAAGAGGAGCCTAAGTGAGTTCTGAGTTTGGTTGAAGAGGCAGCAGATGGGGTCTTGCTACAGACAGGCATGAAGCAAAACTTCCCACAAATGATGGAGGCATCAGCTGGCCTGTCATGACCCACCTCCAGTGGTAGACAAATTATTGCTCTCAAACAGCCACCTCTTGTGAATATTTTTAGTGGCACACATCCATGTCTGTTTATTTACATTTTGTCTCTGACTTCTTTGTCTGCTATGGTCACAGAGTTGACATCCATAACTTTCAACCACTCAAGATCTGCTAGTTTGACCCCTTATAGCTGAGGAAACGTGAGTCACGGGGAGAAGAGTTACTCAGATTCCCCCTCTGAGTCTGAAAGGCTGGGCAGAAACTTCAGAACCTCTGACTCCGAGTGCTCTCACCTCCACCCTTCATTTGAAGTCTTAACCAGTTTCTAGGCTGCCTGGGAAGAAATGCCACCAATTTCCCACCCACTTCTGCATTCAGCTGTGGTGGGACCCAGACCTTAAGTATGTATCGGGGTCTGTAGGCTTCTGGCATCATTTTTGACGGAAGAAGGAGGGCATGGAGTTCAAGAAGCAGGCCTCAGCCTGAGCAGTACTACTGTGTATCAGGCTTAGTTCTGGACAAGCTTTGCGGGGCTCCATTTATGTTGCTGTGCTTCAGTTTCATCATCTGTGGAAGGAGGCTGATCTGTGGATCCCTTGACGGTTGGCTTGGGGAAATGAGGACTGTCCCTTGTTTGGAACTGAGTTGGGTGGTGGTGCTGGTGTCATCCTGACTGGGGACTTCCCAAGCCCTTGGTCATGCCCAGATGCCCCAGTCAACAAGAAATGCCCAGCTTGTGTAGCCAAGGAAACGAAGCACATCCGTGGAATTCCCAATGTCTGGTTTCTGCTGTGATAGGCAGTAGGGAGCAAAAAGGAGCCTGGCAGGGTTGGCGCTCTACGGAAAGTTAAGGTTGAGATGGTCGTTTATGGACACTCAGTAAGCAAGGGTGGGGAAGTTTTGCCTGGTGGAGTCATAGTGGGTTTTTTTGTTTTGTTTTTGTAGAGGAATATGTCTATGAGTTGAGACAGGAACAGCATGTAGGAGAAGTGTTTTAATTTAACTTAGGGAGCCCTGGTGGTGTAGTGGTTAAGCATTGGGCTATGATCCATGTGGTTGGCAGTTCAAAACCACCAGCACCTCTACAAGAGAAAGACTGGGCTTTTTGCTCCCCCAAACAATTACAGTCTTGGAAACCCAGAGAGGGTAGCTTATTGCTTCACCAACCTGCTCCACCCCACTCCCCGATAATGACCAAAGTCTGTTTCTTTTGGTATGAAAATCTTTATCTTAACTTTTATAACAATGCTCTCAGACAATATTTGTCCTTTTGTGGCTAACTTCACTCAGGATATAATGTCTTCCAAATCCATCCATATCATGAAGTGTTTTAGTTTCATCATTATTTGTTGGCGATGCATAGTAATGACAGCCAAAATTGTTAATTCATCCGACAGGGATTTATTAGGACACCAGCTATATTGCAAGACAATAGACTAAGCATAAATAGAATAACAACAACAAAATTCCTGTCCCTAACAAAAAAACAAGCTATCCCGATCAGTGATTGGGATGTGTTATTACTACCTGGTGAGGATTCTGAGCAACACACAGGGCAAGACACCCCACAGGCCTGCTCTGTATAGGAAGGTTCTCTGGGGGATCAAGACACTTATAAACAAGTTTGAGATTCACAAAAGATAGAGTGGAGAAGACACATAGGCCAATTTGACCAACCATGAGACAGCCTTTGGTTTAAAATAATTCCACCCTATAGCGCAATACTTAAGAATCTTGCTGGGCCATGAGGGCTAAGCTGCACAGGAAGCCTGTCTTTAGGTCTGGGTACCAAGCTCAGCCTCAAGAAACAAAGACTTTTTAGCAAGGGTTGGCACTACTGGGCCACTCAGATGGCCACACTGTTGGGAATTCGGTCTGGAGACAGGTAGTAATAAGGCAGCTTCTTATTCTTGTTGCGCTCTGCGATCACACTGACGACGGTATCCAGGTCCTTACGGAATCGGGCCATCGCCTCCTTCACGGGCTTCTCAATGAAATGCTCCTCTGGATACATGCCCAGGAACAGCTGAGGCCCAGTAGGCAGGAAGACAGACAAATTAATCTGTGACAGGGCCATATAGACAGACAGGCCTTGGAAGCATTTCCATGGACCATGATTTAGGGAGTGAAGGAGACAGTATCTCTCGATCTCTTTACCTACCAAGAATGCGCTGAAAAGCAACTTCCCCTTGAATCAGATTTCCATAAGGAAATCTGGAGTGGGTTCTCTTTGGCATATGGGAACACCCAGAAGTCTAATGGTTATGCCTAGATACTGGGGAGAAAAGCCCATGAAAAAGTTTAGTGGATAACTGAGGGTGTGCGCCCCTGTTATCCTTGCAGTAACTGCTAGTGCAGAGCCCTCTGTATTCTGCCTGCCCACCCTTCTGGGCCCCTCCTAGTGCCTTGAAGGTCAGGATTCCTTGCTCTGAGTCATGTAAACTTCAGGTTGAGGAATCAGCTTAAATTTGATGGCAACATATGGGCTACACAATTTCCAGGTCACCCTCTCGCCCACCTCCCAACTAAGGAAGGACATGGACAGAGTGGCTCCACCTGGGACTCACCTCATTCTCCTGGAACTGGCTCAGCGCCCACACTGCACCCAGATGCCAGCAGGAACGGCCACGGTCTGGCAGAGTCTCCACGATCTGCTCAATGGTGACCACACCCTTAGCTGTTGGTGGTGGGGCCCGCATGGTCGGGGGTGCATTAGGGATCCAAGAGCACCAGTCATACTGTCAGGACAACCACACACACCATTGGGCACCAGCAGCAAAACCCAGATTTATACCCTCTGTGACCACCGAAGTGGCCACCAGCTTAGCAATTGCTGCCTTTGATTTCCTCCTGTCTGAAGGGGTCACCTCCTCTCCTATCTTACTCTCTCACTGTCTAGCACTTAGAGAGGCCTGGCCTTAGCTTCTGAGTCTATGCCTGGACCAAAATCTTGTCCCTTGCATCTGCTCACGGGTCCATCCACAACTTTCTTAGCCCCTGACTGGCCAGGAAGACCAGAACCCTCTTCCCTACCTCAGGAATGAGTTTAGGTGACTATGATAGTTACATAATTTTATGTCAACTTGAAGATCTATGAAAGTAGGAGTGGCATCCAACTTGTCAATCAGGTCACAGCCTGAAGGTGCCTTCTTGGAGGTTTGCCCTTCTCCTCTTCTCTCTTGCTACCTTCCCCCTCCTGCTTGTTGGCCACCCTGGTGAGCTACTGGAGCCTTGCCATGCTTCCATCAACCTTGGATCCACCTGACTTTGCACCCACCAGCCTGTGACCTTCCTGTATTCTGCATCATTGAATGTGGCTGTGTGAGTCAAGTATGGACTAGTACTGAACTTAAGGGTTTGAGTTGGACTGGGCTGGGATGTTTTCTTGATATATAACTACTTCTTGATATAAACCTCTTTCATTTATATATATGAGTATCACTGGATTTATTTCTCTAGTCAACCCAGCCTAACACAGTGGCCTTGGCAGTTTCAGTCCAGAAAGGCCACCTCCATAGAAAGTTATTGCCTTCCCTTACCTGGCCGAAGTTCACTGCTGCGTGCTGGGCTGAAGCAGTGAAGATCACCACTGTCAGGTACTCGGACAGCTTCTCCCTGGTCTTGATGGACTTGGGGAAGCCTGAGGCAGGAAACAGACCAGCTGGGGGCATGACAACACACTTCTTCTGGGAGTGGGCCCTTGGCACTGAGGGTTCAGGAATGGGTGAGAAATTTTGGAAGCAGACACTGATGGGAGGGGACAGAGATCTAGGCTAGTTTTCCAAACTTTTGGCCTTTGATCCGATCTCGTTCTCAGGGGCTGCTGGAAGCTGTGCACCCTGGGCAAACCCCATGAGGCACATTGGTGGACAGAGGACCTCTGGAGACTCAGGCCCTATCACCAAGAATCAAGGCCAACTTTGTCCAAGAAGGGTCAGGATCAGAAAAAAACAGAAGAGAGAAGATAACTGGATGTGGTCCTTACCCGAGGCCTTGTTGCCCCGTATGCCATACACATAAACATCCTTCACAAAGTCCTGAAGCTCCTGATCCTCCTCCACCACTTGGTCGCTCTCATAGTAGATGCCCACCACCTCAGCCGTGAACCTAATTTAAGAGTAAGGTGTCAGCCAGGACAAAGCTGTGTCCCCTGGGAGTCAGGGCAGGACCCAAAACTAGGTCCAAAATTGGACTTCCCCTGCCCCATCAAAACTTCCACTCCTCTATTAGTACTGTTAACAGAAGTAGGTGCCCCTGCTGTGGTCACTGAAGCACCTGGCCTGAACACATCCCCTTGCCCATATCAGCCCTTCTTCCAATCACCTCTGAGCTTATGCTAGAGTATCCTCTCTCCCTCCTCCCTGCCCCCACCTCCCCCATTCTGGCTCTCACTCACTTCTTGATTGCTTCCCACACCAGCAAGCCATCATCCCGGTAGAAGTAGTAGGGAATATCCTCTGTGCTGTCCATGCCCCGGGCCTTGATGGCCTCAGGGAAGCAGAGGGAGGTGTAGGTCAGCTCCTGCATGGCCCGCTGTACCATCTGCACGTGCCCACCGCCCCCTGTGGCGTTGGCCTTGAATGGAGGGAGAATGCACCATAAGCTGAGGCTATCCCCCATTTCCAGTCCACAGCTGACTCCCAGACCCACGAGAACATGGAGAAATTGTACAGGGTAGTGGAGTAGCTGAGACTGTAGTGGCAGGAAAGAGGGGATAAGAAGACGAGACAGGAAGAAAGTTTAGCTTAGTGAAACTTCAGGGTGACTGAGATGCCAAGGCAGTCAGGGGAAGGCGTTTCAGGGAGGCAGCTTTAGACCAAGGTGATGGAGAGTGTTGACGTGGCCAGATGTGTGCAGATGTGTGCAGAGACTGGGATGCAGTTACAGGAGAGGTGAACTCCCACTTTGAGCACTACAGGTTGTGGGACTCCAGAACTGGTTAGGCCTGGTTGGTAAGGCCTTCAGGCCTGTTTTGGTCTGAGGCACAAGGGTGACCCACTGGGCTAAAGGAGAGTACCAAGGCATGCTTCACAGACCATAAACGCTGTTGAGATCTTGTGATGGTATGCTTAAGGGAGGACTGAGAAGATACAGAGGAATCTGGGTCATTCTTCAAACACACACACACACACACACACACACACACACACACGCACGCACACGTTGAGCAGGCAGTCAATTAAATTTTTAGGGAAGGACTTGGGTGCTATCCATGGTGGTCATGTGATTCAAATTGGATCTGTTGAAGTTGTTCCTTAGTATTTTGTTGGGTACTCCTTGAGAGGCAGGTAGAAAAGGGTAACCTCTGTGATAAAGGCCCTACCTCCGAAGCCCCTTGGGGAAGCCTGTATACAGCTGGGACAAATGAGGCCAGTATTTGAGTGCATGGAATCACTTTGGTCTGAATCTCCCTACAGCTCAATCATTTCTAAATATATGAGAATACTGTATGTATTTTCTAACTTTAGCTGCTTTGAATTGGATTTTGTCACCTGCACACACACACACACACATATATATGGCTTAACTATAGTGACTATCTGTACTGGTCCACTAATTGATAATTGATTTGGGAGAGGAGAGTCTCAAGGTCAAGAGCTGATATGAGGGTCCAGGCCTGGTAAGGTGGCTGGCGATTCAAATCAGGGTGTACTGAGAGGATTTGAAGGCGAGGAGGGATCTGATGCCTGCTGAGCAGGGTGAGTGATGGAAGCATAGAAGGCCTGGGAAGGACAGGTGGTGGAGGTTTGTGCTCAGTATGCAGGGCACGTTTAGGACATACTCAGTCCGGCTTGTTGCTCAAGATGTGGGACAAGTCTAGACAGTGGAGCCAAGTGGAAGGGGTCCCATTCATAAGAGCTCAACAGGCCATGAGAGGAGGGAAAGGTCAGAGAATCCGGAATGAGAACCATACCATGAACTTGGAAGAGGAGAGCTTGTTTAGTGCCAAGGGCTCTTAGAGATGGCCACAGAGCTGAGGACAACCTCCATCCTCTATTCTTTCCAGACCTCCACCATAGTGGAGACTATGTGCCTTGTCTCCTGATAATGAATTAAGGCCACATAATTCTAGGGTGGAGAGTGCGCCAGCTAGGCAGGGCTTTCTAGGATGTTGGTCATGGGACACCTACCTTGTCAAAGAGACCGTACTCACAGATGAGCTGCTCACGGGCCTTGGTGTTGATGGCAATTGTAAACCGCACATGGGCTACCAGGAGCTGGTGGAAAGAAACCCCTCAGAGGGTTCAGCTAAGGCCTCCTAATGAGAGGCCCCCATGGACCCTCAGAACCCACCCTCCCTGGTCCACTGTGGAAAGATGGGGTAAGGGAAGAAGAGCAAAGTCAGTGGAGGTCACCACTTGGGTTGAGTAGATGGTGACAATGAATTTGTGTGCCTTTTCACAATTTGCTTGGGTTGGAGCTGTTATCTTCCTCAGGTGGTTCCAGATGAGGAGAAGGAAACTCTCAGGGGTCTCTCTCAAGTCCTCCACCCCATCCCCAGGTACCAGGATAACATCCCTATTAGGTAAAATAGTACTTGCTGTACCTTAAAGATAGGGTGCACAGCAGGCAGCTGGCGGTACATGGCAATGCCGAAAACCTCAGATACCAGATGTGTACGCAGAAGGTGAGTGATGGTCTGGTGGACATGGAAGTCACTGGAGCGCACCCAGATTTTGGCCAGAAGCCAGTCGTATTTTGCATCCGAAGGAAGAAAAATGGGGTTTTCATCTCCTGGAACTTGGTTGAGCTGATACATTAGAGAAAGAAAATACAGTGCAATATTTTAGTCTACACAAAGGGTGCCCTGGTGGTGCAGTGGTTATGAGTTGGGCTGCTAACTGCAAGGTCAGTAGTTCAAACCACCAGCCACTACGTGGGAGAAAGTTGAGACTGTCTACTCCAGTAACGATTACTCTGAGAAACACATAGGGGCAGTTCTACTCTGTCCTTTGAGATGGCTTTGGGTCACCACTGCCTTGCAGGCAGTGAGTATAGGTATTGGTTGGAGGCCTGGTGGCAGAGTTGGGCTGCTAACCACAAGATCAGAAGTTCAAAAACACCAGCTCCTCGGAAAGAGAAAGATGGAGTTTTCCATTCCTGTAAAAGTGTACAGTCTTGGAAACCCACAGGGTGGGTCTACTCTGGCCTATAGGGTCGCTAGGAGTCAGGATCGACTTGATGGCAATGAGTTTGGCTTTGGTTTCTATGGCTGTTGGAAATCTTGGACCCTCAGGAAATTCCACAAGAATCAAAAATCTATTGAATGATGACTTTCCAATTATGAGAGGAGGGTAAAGGCAGGCAGAGGGCTGAGATATCAGCTCCCTCATTCATTATCTGTGTGACCTTGGATAACCCAAGATGTGTTTATGTGATCTTCCACATTCTGAGATAAGAAGGAACTCCTATCTTCTCTACTGTTCCTTTGGCTTCTACTATGTTGCCTGCTCCCTTCTAATTTTCCTCCCACTTCCCTGGCTGCTGCTTCTTGCACTCTGTTATGGGATTGTGTCCCCCCAAAAGGTATGTTCAAGTCCTAACTCTTGGTACTGTGAACATGACCTTGCTTATGAATATAATCTTAGAAGATATTATTAGCGAGTACAGTGTAAAATAAACACACAGAGGGCAGATTTCCATGAGAAGATGGAAGTGGTAACAACTTTTGTGGAATGCCAAGGATCCCTGATTGTTACTAGAAGTGAGGAGGAAGGCTTGGAATACATTCTCCCTCAGATAGAACCAGCTTGACTGACACAATGATTTGGGCTCCTACCTTCCAAAACTCACTGCCATAAAATTGATTCCAACTTACAGTGACCCCATAGGACAGGGTAGAACTACCCTGTGGGTTTCCAAGACTATAACTCTTTACAGGAGTAGAATGCCTTGTCTTTCTTCCAGGGATTGGCTGTTGATTTTGAACTGCCAACGTTGTGGTTAACAGCCTAGCTCCTAACTACTATGAATAATGAAACTACACTGAATAAGGAGGACCCAAGAAGAATCAATGAATTTGACTTATGGTGCTGGCAAAACATATTGAAAGTATCATGGCCCATCAAAAGAACAAACAAATCTGTCTTGGAAGAAGTACAGCCAGAATGATCTTTAGAGGCAAGGATGGTGAGACTTCATCTCACATACTTCAGACATGTTATCAGGAAAGACCAGTACCCAGAGAAGAACATCATGCTTTGTAACGTAGGAATATTGAAAAAGAGGTAGGCTCCCAATGAGATTGATACAGTGGCTGCAAAAATGGGTTCAATCATAAGTACAATTGGGAGGATGGTGCAAGACTGGGCAGTGACGTGTCCCATTGTACATAGGTTCGCTATGAGTCAGAACCAAATCAAAGGCAGCTAACAAAAACAACATCTTCCAAAACTGTGAGATAATACATTTCTGTTTTTATAAGCCACTCATTTTATGAAAGTGGCTTTGAAAGTGACTTTGGAGTTAGGTAATGGGTAGAGGTTGAAAACATTTTGAGACAATTGGTAGTAAAACTCTCAATTTCTTTGATGAGACTTTTGATAGGATTGTGGATTGATGGGATTTCAGATGGTTTTCAGATTCAGTTCTTTTCCTCTCCACAAGTAATTGCCATCCTTGTACATGTACCTTTACATATTAGTGTTTTTATTTCTACTAATTTGGTTACTAGAGAAGAGGTTGCTGAGCTAAAAAGCATGTAAATGCTCGATTTGAATAGGTAGTGGCCTCCTGCTTATCACAAAGGCTCATTCGCTTGGGGCACACCTGGGCAGTGGTACCAGCTGTCAAATATTAAATGCTTCCAGATAGTGGCATGAAATCATGGTCCAGAGCCCAGAGCCCCCTCGAGTTGCCCTCCAATTGCTTTGACCATACTAATACTGCTCCCAGGACCCATCGTCAATCCATCGAGTCATCCAGAGACGTAAGAGGGTGTACGTGGCATGGTATATGCTTGGAGATCTGCTCAGGGCCTGCACCTAGGTGCTAACCAGCTGGCGCTAGGTCCATCCAGTTACGAACATCAAACATCTCTCCTGGCAGCAACAATTCCTAGGTGTGTTCTCCTCCAACTCGTTCCCAGATAGAAGTTGGATATTCTCACTATTGTTTTTGTTTTTTTTGCCTACCGAAGGGGAAAGGAGTGAAATCTCATTACTTTAATTTGCATTTCCCTGACTACGTGTTCATCATCCATTTAAACTTTTTCTTCTGTGAACAGCCTACTTTTTCCCCTGAATTATTTGTCTTTTCCTTATTATCAAAGAAGTTATTTGTATATTATATCCATCCATTATCTTACTTGGGCTGCATTTATTTTTCCCAATCTATCATTTATTTGCCTTTGACTATCGTGTATTTTATCATTCTATCATTAAAAGAATTACATGATCAACTATGTCTGTTTTTTTTCCTAGATAACTTATTGGTTTTACTTTTTGTTTTATGAAAACCTGCCCCAGGCTTACTGGGTGAGTCAAGGATGGTGGAACCCTTCCGGCCTATGACCTCTCAGTTGTGGAACAGAACTTAGCCCCAAGTTACAGTCATCAACCATTTAAGATAAAAAGGCTGCCATTTCCCAAGGGCAGAAGACTAGGAAAGGAGGAGGACTAAAACAAAAAACACTGAGAAGAAGCAGAATAAGCAATGGGACATTGAGGATATTGAAATAGATGATGAGGTGAAACAAAATGTGTATAAATTGTTGAATGGAAAACAGATGATCTGCCCTGTAAACCTTCACCCTAATCACCCAAACAACATTTTAAAAAAATTAAAAGTCTCAATTCCCTACAATTCATTGCTCTCCTAAGTTCTCTTTTAATTTTTAAAAAACATATAAATCTTTACTTTATCTCGAATTATCTTTGCAAATGGTATGACTTTGTAAATGCTATGACATATAGATTCAATTTAATTTCCCCCTTATATATAGGCGCTCTGATAAAAACCAGTTGGCATCAAGCTGATGCTGCTTTGGGGCAACCCCATGTACGTCAGTGCTCCGTGGGGTTTTCAGCGGCTGATGTTCTGGAAGTCGATTGCCAGGTGGCTTTTCTTCCAAGGTACTTCTGGATGATTTGAACAGCAGACTTTCTCATTAGAAGCTGAAGGTGTTAACTGCACCGCTTAGGGACTCCTTATGGAGCAATTGTGATAGCACCATTTAAATACCATAGTTTTCCACTCAGTTGAAAACCACGTTCATCATATATTAAGTTCCTGTATGCGGGAGTCTATGTCTGGACCGTTTAGGTAGTGTTGACTAATCTGTGTCTGTTCATAGGCAGAACCATCGACTTTGAACATCATCCCGAGAGCATCCTTCTGATTCAGTAGGGAAAGCTTTCCTTTTGTGTTTCTTTTTCTCAAAACTTTTTCCCTAGCTTTTAACTTTTTTTTTCTGTGTTAATCTTCAAATTATATTTTTCGGATTTCTTATCCCTGACAGGTTCCAGACAGGGACTTCTGCGTGCCAAGGGAATGGACACTCTACCTACTAAGAATGAATTTTCTGTTTGCTAAGGATATGGACCGTCTGCTTGCAAGAAATGAACATGCTGTTTGTTAAGGAGTAAACATTCTGCTGGCTAGGAAAATAAACAAAGGACCCGGAAGTACCAAGCCTGGTAAAAGTCTCAACATTGAGATCAGGCTGGGTGGGCATCCTGAGACATTTCACCCAAATTTTATACCCTGAGATAAGATTCAAGATATCCTGGCACAAAATTAGGATACATTCAAAAGAAACATGTTAAAAAAAAAACATGTAAGAGGCTCAAGGATGAATTTAATAACTAAGAAAGCAACTTGTATGGAGCTGCAATCCCCCATCTCCTTTGAAAGTGTCCTCTAAAACGGAGATGTTTTTCCCTGGCTCAGCTTCCTTCGCACCTCACAAGGCGGACCACTTCATTCTTTGGAAGTATCCCTATGATGAAACAACCTTTATCTTTTCTATCGTGTGCATGTGAGTGTGTGAACTTGGCTCCTTACAAATTAAACAGGCAGAACTTGCTAGTTCCCCTATGGATGGCAACCTGGAGTTCTCTGCAGTACCTGGTGTTCCCCCGCAGGACAGAACATCACAATCCCTTCATTAATAAGAGAGAGACAACCTGATTGAAAATTTGGTAGTGCATTAAGTATAATAAAATTTGCTAGAAATGATATTTCTATGCTGTATAAAATTTTCTCATTTACTACTACATAATGTGTCTATTGAAATCTCATTTTATAGTCTTTAACGATTTTTAAAAATATACACATAGATATTGCCTATGATTGTTGATGTTTCTAGTGGTATATGTACTAGACACCTTGATCATGTTCTCCGTTCTTTTACAAGATTTTTATTTATTTATTACGTATTATTGTTATTAGGTGTTGCCAAGTCTATTTTGACTCATACTGATCTGATGTATGGCATCCTTACAATTGTTCCTATGTTTGAGCCCATGGCTGCTGCCTTGTGTCAATCCATCTCGTTGAAAAACAAACTCACTGCCATGGGTTTCCAAGACTGTCGCTGTTTAGGAGAGTAGAAAGCCCAGTCTTTCTCCTGCAGAGCGGCTGAGGTTTTCAAACTGCCAACCACCCTTGGCCGGAGCCCAAAACATAACCAAGCAGGCCTTCCCTTTGTTTGCTGACATTCTAGTTTATCCAATATGATGGCTTTTTTCAGGTTCTTGTCACTCCTGATGACACGACCAAAGTACATGAGACAAAGACGTGCCATCTTCGCATTTAAGGAACGTTCTGTCTGTACTTCCATCATATATTTGTTCATTTTTCTGGCAGCCCACGGTATATTCTTTGCCAATACCATGCTCAAACCAAAACTAAACTCTGCTATTGAGTCAATGCTGACTCATACTGAACCGAAAGGACAAGGTAGAACTGCCCCCATTTGAGTTTCCCAGGCTATAACTCTTTATGGGAGTAGACAATTTCTCTTGCAGAGTGCCTGGTTTTGAACAACTGAATTTGTGGATTTCAACTCAACACATAATCACTATGCTACAAGGATTCCCAGTACCATGCTAGCATCTCCTAAACAGCATTCAGTAGCAGCAATTATATCAAAATCCCTCTCTTATTTATGATTGTAATGGAAATGGCTTTGTTTATCCCTTTTGAATTATGTTTCTTTATCATGTGAGTAGCTTCCTTCACATACTACTTTAATCTTTATTATTTATGCTACTAAAAATTACTACCACCACCTGTCTGTCAGATTGTCGTACTGTGGTGGTTTCTGTGCTACTGTGATGCTGTAAGTTATGCCACTGATATTTCAAATGCCAGCAGGTTCACCAAAAGTGAACAGGTTTTGAATAGATCTTCCAGACTAAGAACAGACAATGAAGGACTCTGCTCCTCACTAAGGAGAAAGAAGCAACTGAAAACCTTATGCACAGCTTCGAAACATGGTCAGACACTGAAGGCCTAAAGAAGGGAAGGATATTGTTAGAGATAGGGCCAGAGGATGGGCCCCTCAGTTCCAAGGGCACTCGAAATGTGTCTGAGGAGGAGCTGATTTCTCGAAGAGGACTCTAACATGGTGCCATGAATCAAAAAATCATATAAGCTACTATAAGCAGGGAATAACAAAATCCAAAGGAATGGCACAGCATTCATTGTCAAAAAGACATTGCAAAACCAACCAGGAAGTACAATGTCTTCTGTGACAAGATTATATCCATCCACCTTCAAGGACATCCAACCAAAACAACTATCTGTCAAATTTATGCACCAACCACAAATGCTAGTGATAATGAAATTGAAGAATTTTACCAATGACTTCAGTCAGAAATCTATCAGGCATGCAATCAAGATGCATTGGCCATTATTGACGATTAGAATGCAAAAATCGTAAACAAAAAAAGGAAGGAACAGTAGCTGGGAAATAATGGTCTTGTGACAGAAATGAAGCTGAAGATCTGCATGATAGAATTTTGAAAAACCAACGACTTGTTCATGACAAATCTCTTTTTCAATAACACATAAGGTGATGATATCCTTGGATTTCCCCAGATGGAATACACAGAAATCAAAGTAACTACACCTGTGGGAGAATATGATGAAAATGATCAAAATCAACAGCTTAAAACAGACCGTGGACTAATTGTGGAACAGACCATTGAATTGCTCACATGTAAGTTCAGGATAAAGCTGAAGAAAATGAAAACAAGTTCATAAGATTCAAAATATGATCTTGAGTCGGTCACAGCTGAATTTCAAGAATATCTCAAAAGCAGGTTTGTGGCCTTGAACACTAATGACAGAAGACCTGTGGGAAGAAATCTGGATCATTCATGAGGAAAGCAAAAGGTCATTAAAAAGACAGGAAAGAAAGAAAAAGATCAAAGTGGATATCAGAAGAGACTCTGAAACTTGCTCTTCATTGAACAGCAGCTAAAGCAAATGGGAGAAATGATGAAATCAAAGAGCTGAATAGAAATTTTCAAAGCGAAGCTCAAAAAGACAAAGCCAAATATTATAATGAAATGTGCAAAGACCTAGAATTAGAAAAGCAAAAGGGAAGAACACACTAAAACATCTCTAAAACTGAAAGAACGTGAGAAAAACATCCAAGCCTTGATTTGCAACCTTGAAAGATTCTATGGGCAAAATACTGAATGAGCATCAAAACAACATGGAAATAATACACAGAGTCATGTACCAAAAAGAACTTGTCGACTTTCCACCATTATAGAAGGTAGCATATGAACCAGACAAACGGTGATGAAGGAAAAAGTTCATACTTCACGGAATCTATTAGCCAAAAACAAGGCTACAGGAATTGGTGGAATACCGATTGAAATGTTTCAACAAGCTTATGAAGCACTGGAAGCACTCATCTACGCCAGAAAACATCGAAGACAGCTACTTGGCCAACTGACTAGAAGAGATCCGTATTTGTACACACTCCAAAGAAAGGTGACCTAACAACGCTCAAACTATAGAATAATATTATTGATACTGCAGGCAAGTAAAATTTTGCTGAAGATCACCACCCAACAACAGTTGAAACAACACATTACAGGGAACTGCCAGAGGTTCAGGCCAGATTCAGAAGAGGATGTAGGACAAAGGATATCATTGCTAATGTTTGATGGGTCTTGGCTCAAAGAAAAACACAGAAGAAATATGTTTCCTTGTGTTTTATTGACTATTCAAAAGCATTTGAACATGTGGATCATAACCAACTGTGGATCGCCTTGAGAAGAATTGGAATTCCAGAACACTTCGTTGTGCTTCGGAATTGTACATGGACCAAGAAGCAATTAGGTGAGTACAACAAGGGAAATCTGCCTGGTTTAAAATCAGGAAAGCTGTGCACCAGGGTTGCATTCCCTCATCATACTTGTCCAACCTGTGTGCTGATCAAATCATCAGAGAAGCTGGCTGATATGAAGAAGAATGTGGCATCAGGACTGGAGGAAGGCTTATTAACAACCTGGGACATGCAAATGATACAAACTTGCTTGCGGAAATGGAGGAGGACTTGAGACACTTTCTGATGAAGACCAGGGATTGCAGCCTTCAGGATGGATTATGACTCAGTGGCATGAAGACCCAAATCCTCACAACCAAACCAACAGGTAACATCATGATATAGAGAGAAAAGATTGAAGTCATCAAGGATTTTGTCTTGCGTGGATCCACAATCAATGCTCATGGAAGCAGCAGTCAAGAGATCAAAGGATGTGTTGCATTGAGGAAATCTGCTGCACAAGGCCTCTTCAGCATATGGAAAAGCTAGGTGTTACTGTTAAGTAGCTAGATGTAGGGATTGGGGGGTTGTCCCTCCCATGCCTGCAAAGGCCCCCATAGAAGAGGTTTGAAATACATCAGGCAGTCATTGAAACCTATGAAGACCCCCAAACTGAGCATGCTCAAACTCAAGCCCCGCCACCACTACCCACCCTCCCACCCCCAGCCAGGTGGGAGGTACACCTGGGCACCCAAACTAGGCCCAGGCTCATCACATCACTCTGCCAATGGGGTCAAACAATACCTTCAACCACTCCTCCCCCAGCTAGGGGTGGGCTAGAACAAAGACAGGGAGCTTGCTCTGGCTCTCCCTTTGTTGCCCTCTTGACTTCTCACTCCCTTGCCCCTTGCTCTCTTTTACCCTGCTCCTGGTCAACAGCAGGTGGAGGGTGAGGGTCTCCCTTCCCTGTGTGGGCACACATGCACCTGTTCCCGGTCAACTTGGGGCCCGCAGCCTCTTGGCTCCCATGCTCTGAGTTTCTGGGCCCACATGCTGGTAGCCTCCAGAGTTCTTGGGATTCTGGCCTCCCAGGATCCTCCCCACCCCAGTTCTGCATGTGTGGGTGCTCTTTTCCACATTGTGAATCCAGTTGTGAATCCCAGCACAGCTTCCACGTGGCATGGCATGCCTTCCAGAAATAGCATTTGTCCTTTTGAAACAGTAAAACCTGAAACTTGTCCTTCATAAAAACCCACTTGGATCACGAAATGTGCTTTGGCATGAATTCTTCAAGCTTGCGAAAGAACCGAGGTACAACCCACTCCAGAAACCTAACATTACTTTGAGGACTAAGGTGTGCCTGACCCAAGTCATGGTGTTTTCCATCGCCTCATATGCATGTGAAAGTTGGATATTGAATAAGGAAGACTGCAGAATCAATGCATTTGAATCAATATTCAATATTGAAGAATATTGAAAGTAGTATGGACTGCTAAAAGGACAAACTGATCTGTCTCGGAAGGAAGCTATAGTTCTCCTTTACAGGCAAGGATAGCATGGCTTCATCGTACATATTTTGGACATCTTTTCAGAAGAGCAAGTCTCTAGAGAAAGACATCATGTTTGGTAAAGCAGAGGGCAGAGAAAAGGAGGGCAGCCCTCAAGGAGGTGGATTGACACTGTGGCTGCAACAATGGGCTCAGGCATAGGAACAAGACTGTGCAGTGTTTCATGATTTTGTACACAGGGTCTCTATGGATTGGTACCAATATGATCACACATAATAATAACAACAGCAACAAAGATTATTAAATTTCCTTTTAGTGTCAGCAGATACAATCAAACTCTTTCCTTATTAGTAAATTAATTGTGCCGGTAGTTTTTCAGCTATTGAACAATCTCTGTAGTTCAGGATTACTTGCTTATAACATATTAGTCATATAACATATTAGTCACTTTTGCTGATATCATTTCAGATTCTTTTCCAAAAATCGTTATTTGTAAGTTAGATTAGCTTTCTGTTTTCTTTTAGGTCCTACCAGGATCAGATTTGGGCACTAAAGTTATACGCTCTCTGTAGAATGAATTTGGGACCAAAAAAGCTTAATAAGCACAGAAGTCATCTGCTACCTAAAGATTGGCTGCAGCTCAGCTCAATGTCACACGGATGTCTCATTAGTGCTAATCAGCGTTCCCATTCCTTCTAAGGAAATTGGTCAATAATTTCTTATAATAATTTCTATTTTTCTAGGTTATTATCCATTACTTCTAGTTTTTCAAATGTGTTGCCTATTATCAGTCTACTCTTTATCAGGGATTAAGCCTATCTTTTTATTCCTAATCTTGTATAGTTTTGTTCCATTTTTTCTTTATTTCATCAGCTTTCATTTTTTTCTTTTTGGATCTTTCAAAGAGCAAGATGGCATATTTATTACCCTCCAGCTTTTCTTTTACATGAGTATTTATAGTTTCCAAAGAATTTCTATTCAAATTAGCCAATCTGTTAGGTAGCAAGAAACAGCGACTGGAGGGTTGTCCCTCTCCATGCCTGAAGGCCCCCTACAGGAGGTTGGAAGAGAATCAAGCAAGCGGCAGTATCTTATCTCAGGGCAGGTCTCCCATAGGGCAGTTTCCTTAGTCAGGAGTTTCTCTGGTGCATTTTGGGGAGTTGAGAGCTTTCTGCTCCTCATGGAGACAGCCTAACCCCATGAAGTACAAAAAGATCAAACATGATTCCTTGCTTTTTTGTGTCCACTTGGCACAACTTTCAGCCACCTTCTATAGGAGATGTGAGGCTGAGGTATAGACAGATTCCCATTCCTCCAGAAACATGGATGGAGCCCACAGAGAAGCCAGGAAGGATCTACCTGTATTGCGATGGGTACCATCTTGTTGTCCAGATTCTTGTACAGCAAGCAGATGGGTGCTGCCAGGAACTGTAGCGTGCATGGGTCTGTTTTATTGGCATCAATGCCATCCAGCAACTCAAAGTCCACGATGAAAATGTTTCCTTGCTACAGGAGGAAAGAAATCCTTTTCTGACATTGATTATGTCATCATCCAACATTTCACATTTTTGACAATAATGAAAAATATACTATATGACTATTTTGTTCATTAACAGAATACATCTAGCAGTAATGAACATGTATGTATGAGATGAGATGGCTATGATTATGTGTCAACTTGGCTGGGACATGATTCTCATTGGTTTGGCAGTTTTGTGATGATGTAATTTGGCAGATATATAATGATATGATTTGGTAGCCATGCAATGATGTGATCATGTTCCATTTTGGATGTGATTATCCTTCATTTTCATACAATGTATATTGTTGCATAATAATCTCACCTTTGGAACATAATCATGTCAATATGTGAAGAGAAGGCATGTGTCTACTTCAGTTTCATCCAGAGATAAACCTAAGAATCAGGCCTCAGGGAGGGCAGAACAGATTTTGGAGGTCCTATGAAGTTAAGGAGAATTCAAAGCTTATGTGCTTTGTCCTTACTCAAAGGCCAAAGTTAGCAGAGTCACAGAAGAGTTTTCATGAGTTGGGACGTCCTATGTGTTGATAAAATAAAACCCAAACCAAACCCATTGGCAATGAATTGATTCTGACCCATAGTCATATGGAAGCAGACTGTTACATCTTTCTTCTGAAGAGGACCTAATAGGTGCAAACCAGCACCTTTTCAATTAGTAACTGAGTGTTAACCATTGTGTCACCAGGGCTAAATAGTCGTGGCCAATTCCTTTTTTATTGTACTTGAAACCTACTTGACACTCATGAGTAGAATTGAAAGCTTACCCAAGTGTGGTAAGTTTGATAAGAGGAGAGCAGATAAGAAAAGAGATGAACAAAAAGCAAATACAAGTGTAGTGCTACAGGACCCCATTTATATAAAGTTCAAAACTACTCAAACTAGTCTCAAGGTTCACAAGGCAAGGTAAGAGTCAAGGATGGAAGGAAGAACCTGGAAGGGTGATAATGGGGGCCAGGGAGCCTCGATGTGTTCTGGGTCCTGATCTGCCATTATTTGCTTCAGTGAGTTATTTTGTGACAATGGGTCACATTTGCTGACTATTGTGGACTTGTTTATGTCTCAAAGAGATATATTGAAGACCATTTTCAGATGTAGTTAGTTTAGTTAATATGTGGTCATACAATAACAAACAAACAAACATAAAAGACCAAACCCACTTCTATCAAGTGAATTTCAAATCATAGTGATCCTATAGCCAAGGTGGTTTCCAATGCTGTAAAACATCATATCTTTATTTTGCAGAACAGATGGTGGGTTAGAGCAGCCAACCTTTTGTTATCAGATGAGCACTTAACCACTGTACCATGAGAACTCACTTACTAGAGTAAGGCGGGTCCAACTTCAGTAGGACTGGCGTCCTTATAAAAGAGAACAGATTCAGAGACATAGTCACAAAGGGAAGATAGACATGTAAAGGCAGAGGCTGATTAGAGTGATGTTATAGCTGCAAGTTAAGAAACACCCAGGCTTCCAAAGGTTGGAAGAGGTGAGAATGGAGCTTCCCTTGTATCCATTGAAGAGGGTGAGTCTGGTCAATACTCTGATTTTATACTCCAAGCCTCCAGCACCATGAGATAATAAATTTTTGATGCTGTAAGTCAGCCAGTTTATGGTATTTGTTACAGTAGCCTTAGCAAATGAATATACTACTCTCATGGTTTATATCTTTTCAGTAGTTATAATTTGCAGAAGGTAGAGAATATCAGAAATATGGTTACTTATATTTTATTGACTATGCTAAGACATTCATAACAAATGTGTGTGGACCATAACAAACTGGAAACCATTGACAGAATGGAAAAGACCTAGAGTTAGAAAACCATGCTCAACATATCTTAAACTGTAAGCCTTCAATGAAAAAAAAATTCACATCTCGAGTTTCAATCTTGAAAGGGTCTATGGGTCTATTGAATGATGCAGGAAACATGGGAAAAATACAGTCACTGTACCAAAAAGAACTTGTCAACATTCTACCATTTTGGGAGGGAGCATATGACCCAGCAGTGTTGTGTTCTGTTGTACATAGGGTTGACATGAATCGGAATTGACTCGATAGCACCTAATAACAACAGCATAATTATACTTCAATTTTTAAAATAAAAGCTTAATATAACTATAATTTGGGTAATTCTATCTTGCGTCCTCTAGAGGGAGCCAAATTTGCGAGTTTCCTTTAGTCAAGTTGGGTCATTGCTCAGGGCAGAACTTGAGTAGTTTCGGTAGATGGCATGGGAGGAACCCTTCTTCCAAAGTTATTTTTGTTTCCAGCAAGTTATGATGAAAGTGCCGAGTCCCAGCTGGGGGCCATGTCAGGACCAGCAAAGTCAGGAGAACTTACAGAGGTAAAGTTAGGATGAAGGCATTGGTGGTTCATTGGTAAAATTCTAATATTCCATGTGAGAGATGTGGGTTTAACTCCCAAACAATATATTTCATGCACAGCGCTATCTGCCTGTCAATGGAGGTTTGTTTATTGCTATGATGCTGAATACCTTTTAGAGTACTCTCCAGACTTAGACTAGAAAAGAAAGCTTTGCAATATATATTTAAAATTAGTCAGTGAAACTATATGGGCCACAGCAGTCCAATCTGCAACTGGTCATGGAGATATCATGGGAATAACATGGGACTGGGAATATATCATTCCCTTGTGTATGGGATTGCCTCCAGTTAGGAGCAGACTCAGGGGTGGCAACAACTTAAGTTTGCAAAGATAGGTCAAGAGATGTTCAAGTGAAATATATCCATTTTATGACTTTTCTTGCAGAAAGCACTAATGGGCAACTATGCACATTTCTCATTATCCCCAATAGGGTTGTCGAAGGCTTGTCTCTGAAAAAAGTGATGGTGGGTCAAAGACAGGAAGGTTCCTCCTAGTGTGCCTGATAATCAGTGGTGAAATCCAAGTAGTTCGCTCATTTGAGACCAGGGTAAGGAAAAAACACAAAGGGAGAGTTGATTTTAGGAGAGCCCAGAGGTGGAGACCCACCAGTCCATGGATCAGCAGACTGGCTTCAGACTCTAACCAGCTGGAACTGGGCTTTCAAAGACAATATAATCATCACCAACTCTTGAGCAGCAGAAGTGGCTGGCACAGTTGACTGCCATGATGGGCAAGAGATGCCTTGCACCAGAAGACCTGGGGTTTGCTGTTCTCCCAGGGCTGCTTCTCCCTGCACTTTGGTTTCATGCTTCTTGACAATGGGATGGACCCTGTTTCCCACTTGGCTGCTCTAAGTTTCTGTAGGAGACCCGTTTCCTCCTGTCTAGCATACCTGTTCTCTTCTTTGGATAATTTCTGGTCAGCATATTCCTTCTTCTGCCCATAGGGATTGGTTTAATGAATTATTTTATAACTCTAGCTGGGCCTATGAACACTAGTGCTAAGGCAATTACTGGAACTGTAGGAAAAAATTAATTTCCTTTTTG
Organism: Echinops telfairi; assembly: GCF_000313985.2. NCBI lineage: Eukaryota > Metazoa > Chordata > Mammalia > Afrosoricida > Tenrecidae > Echinops > Echinops telfairi. The sequence goes on along the minus strand of NW_022111365.1, from coordinate 8,128,968 downwards.
GAAATGAGTGGTATTTTCTGAGTTGGTAGAAGATAAGTCTATGCTGTTGGTCATGATCTTTGTCTCACAGAAACAGGACCTGCTTATGAAAAGAGTCGATGGAAGAAAGAGAATTGAGAAACAGAAAGAAATAATGCCCTGATCTGAGGCCTGATCAGTTTCAGCTGATTATTGTCACTTGAAATTATAATACTGATATAAAGTCAAGGAACTAAAACAATCTTGAAAA
>NW_022111365.1:8119256-8127764 GCF_000313985.2 Echinops telfairi | reverse complement strand
TGATGCACCTTTTCTTTACATAAAACTCTCTTATACGTGAGTCGCCGTGGATTAGTTTCTCCAAAGTACCCAGACTAATACAATGCCCCAGGCATCCTGCCTGTCTCCTGCCCGTGCATGAGGAAGAATGCACAAAGATGGATGTTCAGTTCTTTCCAATTCTAGATTCTTTGGTTTTTAAGGTTCCATGATTCTCTGATTTGAAATATGAAGCCTATAGCCATTGCATTGATGTTACTCCATGCCAGCAATGGAATATATAGAGAAATACTACTCTGTGTGTGTGGTGTGAGCTGTCATGTGACCTGGTAGTGGCCTGAAGCTGGAGTGGGTCTACTAGGAGAGAGCGAGGACTGCTGGAATGGAGGCAGGGACCTTCTACTAGGCAGCTGGCCCGACCCCAAGTCAAGTGGGCAAGGTACTTGGAGTTGTGCCCACAAGGAAGGTGGTCACACATAGTCAGGTGCACAGGGAGGCTGAGAGCTTTGCCTACACATGGCAATGTCCATCCCTTTTTGGCTGGGCCTCAAGGCAGGACTGATAAAGCAAGACACATCAAATGGAAACACACAAGCCTCCCCATCTCCCCATTCATTAGTCGCCAGGGGGCAGGTAGGGCTGGGTCTGTTGCCAGGGAGCCCAGTTGCTCTGGTTTTGGTGGGAAGGGACTCATTGAGGGGGCCATGTCACACCAGATCCAGGCAAGAGCAGTTTAATCAATTTCTGTCTTAAGATTAGGTAGCGATGGGACTCGGCAGGGTCTTTGTTGCAGGTAAGGGCTTGAGACACAAGGCTGGGAGAGGGCAAGGGCAGTAGCAGATGTCATCGACTGTCCTGTTCACCAAGTAAAACATCTCATCAATTCCCCCTACCCACTCCCTTGCTTTTCTTGTTTTGGTGTAGAGCATGACTTTTTCTCCAATTTGATACAATATGTGTTGCATAGAAAGGCAAAACTGAGCAGCAGCTCTTTTAATTAACTCTTACTATTGAGGAGCCTTGGTGGCATAGTGGTTACCTGTTGGACTGCTAACCTCAAGGTCAGCAGTTCGAAACCACCGGCTGCTCTGCAGGAGAAAGATGAGTTACTGTCTCAGAAGCCCATTGGGGCGGTTCTACTAAGCCCAATGCTTAGAATCTCTATGAGTCAGCATTGATTCGCTGGCAGTGAGTGTTTTTCAGAGATTGTGTTCTGGGTGGTGTAAACTGTTAAACACTCCACTACTAACCAAAGGGTACGGCAATTCAAATTTAGTTAGCCTCAGAAGACAAGCCTAGAGACCTGTTTCGGAAAGATCACAACCTTGAAAACGCTATGGAACGCATGTACTTTGCACACCTGAGGCCACTATGAGTCGGAATCAACTTCACAGCATCCAATAATAGCTGCACAATGTTTCCAGATCAAAGCACTATAAAGAATGTCACCCGATTCCTACCTCAAGATACTATACACAATTTGCAGCTGCACCCAGGCAACTCCATGGGTACAGACTTCAGGGAAGGAAAAAGAAATGACTGTTTCATGGAGAGTAGCCAATCTCACCATCATCAGATGAGCCGGGAAACGAGTCCAGGGCCAGTAGAAAGTGCTTTGTGTCTTTCTGAGGTACAAATGAGGCCATCTGACCTTGGACCTCTGGCAGTGGCTGCTTTCCCAGCCAACAGGGCTTACCTCTACCTCCTGCTGTAGGGTGAGCTGTCGCTCCAGGCTGCATTCCACCATCTCGGTGGTAACTGGAAGCTTCTCCGGCAACTTCATGCACTGCTGAATCAGCACAGGGTTACACCCATTCAGGAACTGGTAGCCGAACATGAGATCTTCTTGCCAGTGATTCATGACCCGTTCTAGAGAGTAGAGTGAGCTATGAGCGGAAGGCAGCACAGACCACAGCTCCTACTGCCTTACTGTGACATCTTGGCCCAGCAGTAACTCCAGGGGTCCATATCTGTCTTGAGTGCTTCCTGACAGCCAGAGGCTCCATATTGAACAGCGTGTCCCCTGCTCATCACCACACATCATCTGTCCAGGTTACTTAGAAGGCTCCTGGAGCACCCTCTTTCCAGAAGTCAGACCTTCTAACTCAGTATGAAGGACTCCGACAGGGAAGGGAGCGGAGGGGAGGGGAGAAGAATCATGGGGAGGAGCTTGCATAGGAAGTTCTCCCCATCTATCAATATATAGTTTTTCAACATATAATCATTGTTCCATAACTTCTATTTCCTTACCTTTCTGGTTATGTTCTGTCCTTCTTAATGCCATTAATGTAATTATTGTGCTAGTCTTCTAAATAAATATTTGCCCAGAGGAAACCAATGTTACTGTTATAAGAATGTTTAAAACACAAGATTTGTTCAGCCTCAACTCTGTTTAGAAGCATCATAAATGATTTATTCTTGTGAAGAAAAAAGTTGCTATTTCTGACACTTTTGATGAGGTTCAGTGTGCTCAAACCTGAATGTTCCAGAAGGATAAGCTACAGGAGAGGAGGGTGACCACAGTAACCCATGTCACAGGACGTCCAGCCCTGCCTGGAATGGACAGAAGCCTGCAGCTGGCCTGCATGGCTGACTCATCACTAGGTGGGGTAGGGAAACCCTTTGCCAAACTCCAGGCCAATCTCAGAAAGAAGAATTGTAAACCTTCTCCTCATACCATGAGCAGCCCTCCAAACGTGTCCTCACCTGAAATAGTGTTGCTGATCTTGACGAAGATTTTCTCAAAGTCAGCAAAGTCACTCCAGGAGGATTGAAACATGTGCATGAAGCGGTTGATGAACAGATTCTCCATCCTGCGGATGGGAGATATGTCATTCCTGTGCCTGTGGCCAGGCCATACCTCCTCTGCAAAGTCTTTTCACTCCCAGGTGTCACAGGGCCTGTAGACACCCTGGGACACTGGCAGCCAAGAGACTGGAAAGTTCCAGGAAACCACCCTCCATCTGTCTTCCTCCTCCTCCACCTCACCTGTAAAAGAGAACCAGGCTCGGCCCGCAGAACAGTGCACGCATGTACACTTCCATTCATTCATTCATTCAATCATTCAGGCATTCCTCCACCTAGTAGGTTAGCTCATGTGTGAGCAGTCAGGAAGAGAGCTCAATACCTCCTATGCAGATATACTCCCCAGTCTCCTGGAATTTGGGTGAAGTAGGGGCAGTTCAATTCAGTTTAACCTTCACTTATTTCTGCCTAATCCTGGGCATGTTTGGTGATAAGGATATAAGAAGTTTCCAAATGTTCATTACACAGGATGGCAAAGCCAAAACAGAAATCAGGAAACCACTATATTAAAAATGCTATCAGTACCACCTTGACTCATTCCTCCTTTGGTGAGGCACCTTGTTTGAGCTGCACACATATAGGAAAGCTATGGGAGTCTGACCACCCAACCCTGCAGCATTCAAAGAACTGAGGTTTGGGTCTTAAATACAGAATAAATTTGACTGACAGGGCAGAGTCTGGGGCTTGTTATGGGCCTCCAAGGTAAAGTATGTGATGTCCTAACTTGGTCACTCTGAAGCACCCTGAGAAACCCAGGGCCAGGAATCCACAGACATTCAGGAAACCCTGTCTCTCCTGGGGCCTGTCATCCTCAGGGAGGCATCCTCAGGCAGAACATCATGATGACCTAGCAATTGTGCACATTGGGTCCAGCAACTTGGAGCTGCACAATAGTGCTGGTATCGTACTGCGATCCACCTGCCTGTTTCATCTATCCCAGCCCCTCATAGGGATGACAGGAGAGCTTCTTTTGCATACCTGTTTGCTGTGCCTATCCATGTGCCTACAGTATTATCACTGTACAGCAGCAGGTTTGGGCCTGGAGGCATCCGGCTGTCTTTTTCAAGTCTTCGTTGCCCCTCTTTTGCCTAACGCCCTCTGACCTCACCACCTCCCTTGTTAGCTAAGGCTGTTGACCATCCTGTGACTCATGTCCTCATTGTGATGTTAACATCACTAGGGAAGTGGAATAGAATTTGTTTCTAAGAGAAAAGAATTCTTTCCAGTCCTCAAAAGTTACTGGGTGCTTTCAAAATGACTCAGCTTCAGAAAGATGCCCCTGAAAGAGGTCTTTTCCTAGGGTTCCTGCCTTAGTGACCTTGTGGGGAACCAGCAGCGTGTCAGCCTCCAGGATCACATTTCCCCGAGTCTCTTGGACCTCAAAACATAAAACTAAAACTGAAAATAGGGCGGAATGTGATAGCATTCAGAGGAAGCCACAGATCCAGGATGAAGTGAAGTTAGGAGGAAAATATTTGTATGTCATCTAGGGGAAAATACTTCTGCATATAAGCAGCCTATTCAGGACTTCAAGGATGGGCGATAGCACAAAAGAGGAACCTGTGGCCTGAACAGCCATTAGTTGCCCCAGGTCGCCCCAGCCTAACTACTAGCCCCAAGCCACCTCTGGGCTGGTCACAGCAGTGGACCCTGGACTGGGGAGGGGGAAATTCTAGGACCCTCACTTCCCTTTCTGCTTCCCTTCTAGCAGCTTCTTCATTTTCTATGTCACAGTGTGGCTATCCGAAGGGGGTGAGAGCAAGGCTTACAGAAAAAGGCTGGCCCTGTTCCAGGCTGAGCAGATGGCTCAGAGGAAACAAGTCACCAGTTACCCCAAAGTGGCAAGAAACAAAGCTGTTTGGGCCCGACCCTAACAGGGAAGGGCCACATTGGTCACTGAAGCTATACCTTTCAGGTATTCACAGGCAAGAGTGGTTTGGCCACGGAAGAGTGGTGCTGCCTCAACAAGCCACATCCAACGGGCCCTCTCTTTTAACCCTCAGCTCCCCTGATTTCTTGGAAGCATCTGGCGACTGATCTTCCCTTCCTGTAACTATATAAACTGCAGAGCCCCTATGGTAGTTACATAATCTTGTGTCAACTTGAGGATATTAAGAGTGAGGATGAATGTGATGGTGGAGAGGTGCATATCTTGTTTCTTGACACTGTTCCCACGAAGGATGAAGATAAACACTGTCCTTGTTGAGAAGCTTTCCTGTGTGGGTTCTCGTCGGTGGTTCATGAGGAGAAGCTGGTGTTTCACTCTTCAGGAAAAGCACAGCCCTCCTTCCAGGTTCATTCTTCTTCCTTCCCTCCTATCCTTTCATTGTTCCCTTCATCCATCCATCCATCCATCCATCCATCCATCCATCCATCCATCCAATCATCTCTTCTCCCTCTCTCCATTCTCTTTTCTAGCCACCCACCATGACTAAGCAAAAGTGTTATTTCTCACTATTGTAGCACCATGTTCTTCTGAGCTCACAGCTTCTCGGTCCTTATTCTCTCTGCAGAATGGCCTCTCAAAAAAGCCTCTGCTCTGCTTTTCCCATCCAGCTCTACACTCTTAACAAACCTACATGCCCTTACGCAAAACAGTTAATTCCTGGGTGGAGGGTGAAACAATCACCATGATGTTTCTAGATAGCTATTTGTTGGGCATTGTTCCATTATGAATTCAAATGTTTGCTTTTAATTTTTCTCCCCAGTTTGATCTGGATTGTAACAGGGGAGAAAAACTGCCCAGTTTTGGAGACAAACAGACCTGGATTCAAATCTTACTCCTGTCAACTCCTACAACTCCTACATAGTCCTTGACTTTAATCCACCCGAGTTAGAATTTCCCTCATCTGGAAGTTGTTAATAATAGTCCCTTCTCCTAGGATTTCTGTTAGAAATAAAATAGATGACTCACCTTAGAAAGCATAAATGAAATGATTTCTTATTTTTATTAGAATTTTTTTAATAGAATTAATAAATGAAAGCCCCTTTTTATTACATACCCAAGGGGATTTCCTGCAGAGAATGGTAGAAAGGTGGTGGTGGTGACGGTGGCAGTAGTAGTAGTAATAGTAGTAATATGTAAGAGTTCTTTCACCATATCCAAGGAGGGCATGGCTTTGGTTCAGGGCTGGGAGTGTATACTGGAAACTTGCCAAACCATGGACTCCTGCTGCTTTCCTTTGAAAACCTTAACCAAATAAGTTGCCCTTCTCCAGGGAGGCAGCTACTCAGGTATGCAAATGTTGCCACAGGAAAATGAGCAGGCTAGTGTTTCTTAACCCAATCTTCATCCTGGACATGCTGAAGTCACCCCACCCTTACAGTTCTAGTAAGTGTAAATCCTGACAGAAATGGTTATGAGAATCCCCTAAGGTACCAATCGCAGGTTTCCATGCCCCTCTGCTGATCCTGGGGTGGGACCAGGGAGTCCTAGATGTATCTCATGATTTTGCAAGCTCTTTAAAACACTCTATAACAATTGAGTAAAGCTGCATAGCATCTCTGCCATTTGCTAGAAAGGAGCTTGGGCAAGGTATCTGATCTCATTCCTCAGTCTCATCACGTGTAAAATGTGGAGAGTCACTGTGCCAATCCTATGGAGTTGCTGTGACAAGTATATGAGGATCAGCAGTGGCACCTGGGCTATTACCATTCAGAGACCCCACCTGGACAGCATTCACACTCAAATTGGCATAGAGGGAGTCACCTGGTGGCATCATATGAATGGAGGTGGAGGATTCTAAATACAGACCTGATCTCAAGCCTGAAAAAATATATATATCCCAAACCATTTTATTAGGAGTTAATCCAGACATCATACCATTCCATACTTCAATTACATCAAGCAATATTGTACAATTGCTACCAGAATCCGTTTCAAAACATTTTCTTCCTCCTGAACTCCTTGATATCAGCATCCTTTTAGGCCCCACTTCCCCCCAGGAAACCTTATTAATTTTTGTCTCTAGAGGTCCATCAATCCTGGGCTTCATACACCGAAAAACAGAAAAACACATAACAAAGATTCAAGCAGGCTTTCCACAATGACAAAATATGTCAGAGATAAACCCCAACATGAAAAAAGGAAGAAAAACCCATGGAAAATATTGAAAACCAGATCAAGGCTTAAGTGTCTCACAGGGGAGATCAAGTGACCAAGTTTTAACCATTCAAGTCAGGTTTATCGTACTAATCTGCTCTAGTCATCCCTCCAATACTCTCTATGTAGGAACCAGTTTATTCTCTCAGTTAGGGTTAGAGGGAAATCACCAGAAGCGTGTAGATCCTGCAAATGTATTTTGGGTTTCACTGTCAGCTATCGTCTTCTGCAAACCAGAATCTCACAATTTAAGCTCAGATACTATCCCTTCCTTGGGCTTTGGATCATAAAATTTACAATACTTGGGTCATGGATGTTGGTGTGCTTCTTTAATGTGGACTTAGTTGACAGGCATCTCACTTAGATATCTGCTTTTTGGAAACAAGTCTTCAAGACCACAGACACTGTTCTATCTGATGGCTGGGCAGCATGTAATTTCTTCACTGCACTTTGCTATAGCACCCATATCTTCTGTGTTTCCTTCCTGAGGGTTTTGTATTGAGCAAGCAGGGCCATGTCATAAGCACTAATTGTTCTTAAATTGGAGCTAAGATTAAGTGTAAAGGGCTGAAAATATTGTTTGGCTGTTTGGATAATTTTACTGAGATACAGACTATCCTGTGACTGTGTACTTGTATTAACAAGCCAACATAAAATTTGGTGTGTTTGGGGACAGTTACTTGGCAGAACCCAAGACCTACTTGCCACCCTGACCTTTGCTGGAGCTTCACAGAGCCCTTCAATTGTCATGAACTTACGCTTTGGAGTAGTTCAGAACAAAGTCCACTCCTTTCTCACTGTCAAACTGGATATCACGAGGTAAATCCTTATGGCATTTGGCATCAATACTCAACGGGAACCCAGGGTTCCACTCCATCCACCTGATCATGGAAAAGGAGGAGAAAATCAAGATAAATGTCTGGCTTTTGCATTGCTACCCTCAGGCGAAGGTGGCCTGTGTCATGACGTTGTGATATGTGGTATTTGATGGACCTACTATTAGGTCAACATGTCACAGGCTGATCAGATACCATAATGGTGCTACCAGGGGCATGAACTTTGATGGGCATCCTTTGAGTATCACAGCAGGAGGACCGAGAATGCCTAAACCTCAGGCTGGCATTTATTACAAAGGTTTAGAAATGGTAGGCAGACCCTGGATAAATAAGGGAAGAAGGAAGTCTCAGATAAGTGCATTTGTTTGAGGTAATGTCTCCCACTGCACCACCTTGCTGACCACGGAAAGGAGAAGTGGTCTTGACTGCTCCGTCACACTGGCCCTAGGCATCCCACATTCCATTGGCTTTTTGCATGTGATGCCTGGAGGAAACGGGACAGTTGTCATGCCTTAGAGTTGGGGCTCACAAAGCAGAAATGAGTCTGAGAACGACAACCCCCTCACCCTCCCCGCTGCCCCCGAGCTTAGACCAGTGGAGGTCTTCCCTTCTCTTAACCTGCTAGCTAGTCACAGGTTCAGCGTTTGCTATCATCATAAGAAAAAAAAGTTATTTTCAAATAAACTCTGTCTCTTGGTGACTGTGTGTCAGAGTAGAACTGTGCTTCTAGGATTATTTATTTATTTATTTGCTTCTAGGATTTTTAATGGCTGATTTTTTTTTTTT
>NW_022111365.1:8108372-8118556 GCF_000313985.2 Echinops telfairi | reverse complement strand
AGAAGAGTGATGAAAACTGGGGACAGAGGAAAATAGTTATTCCAATGTACATTGAGCCACATGAACATCAGTCTCATGGACCAGAAGTCCAGACTAGATGGTGCATAGATACCTGGAAGGTACCTAAAAGGGATCACATTGAAAGGTCCTGAATAAAATGGAACAAAAATGTGTAGCAAAACTCAAAACCATAAAAGAGGCTAAAGGACCTCCAAGTAGAACTGTGGTAGTACATAATCTGCTGTCAACTTGAGCCTATTAAGAATGAAGGGGTAGAGATTAGCTTGTCTATCAGGTCACAGCTCGATGACCTCATTTGGAGGCGCAAAGGACACAAATAGCTCTCTGGAGGCGGGACACAGAGACACTCCCTGTGAGACAATCCTGTTGACAAGTCACATGGAGACACACTGATGGAGCCAGAGCCCTGGAGCAGGAGGAGCCACATGGAGACCCACGCCAGCGCTGAGATGCTTCCACTGTCACTGGATCTACAAGACTTTCCACCCTCTGTCCTGTGATCTTCCTACATCCGTCATTATTGCATGGCTGGATGAGTCTAAAGAGGAATTTATGGACTAGTATTGGACATATGGGCTAATATTGGACTTATGGACTTGATCTGGACTGGGCTGGGATGTTTCTCAATATACAATTGCTCTTTTATATAAAGCTCCTTCTTATACACATATGAGTGTCCTTGAATTTGTTTCTGTAGTCAAGGCTGGACTAACACAAGGACCCCCAAGTTTACGGCCCTTGGTCATCCCTCTGGTCTGAAATTGAACTCCTCCTGTGGATGTATATATGGGGGAAATTATTATTCGATCTGTATGCTGAGCAAATAATCAGAGAAGATGGATTATATGAAAAAGGATGTGGCATCAGGATTAGAGGAAGGCTTATGGACATCCTGCGATATGCAGATCACACACTCTTGCTTGCTGAACATGAACAGAATTTGAGACACTTTCTGATGAAGATCAAGGAATGCAGCCTTCTGTATGAATTATAACTCACTGTGAAGAAAACCAAGATACTCACAACTGGACTAGTAAGTAACATTATGGTAAACCGGGAAAAGATGGAAATTGTCAAGGATTTCGTCTTGTTTGGATCTACAATCAGTTCTCATGGTACCAGCAGGCAAGAGATCAAAAGCTGCATTGCATTGCATACATCTTTTGCACAAGACTCCTTTTAAAGTGTTGAAAAGCAAGGATGCTACTTTGAAGACTAAGGTGTACCTGATCCAAGTCATGGTATTTTCAGTCACCTCACATGCGTGGTTCTGGCAAAGAATACTGAAAGTACCATGGTCTGCCAAAGAACAAACAAATCTGACTCGGAAGAATTATACAGCCAGAATGCTTCTTAAAGGCAAGGATGGTGAGACTTCATCCCCTGTACTTTGGACATGATATCAGGGGAGACTAGTCCCTGGAGAGAACATTGTGCTTGGTAAAGTCGCAGGGCATTGACAAAAAAGGAAAGCCCTCAGTGAGAGGGACGGACACAGTGGCTGTGTCAATGGGCTCAGACACAAGAACGATGGTGAGGATGGCCCAGGCCCAGGCAGTGTTTCGTTCATTCGGTTGTATAACTGACTCCAAGGGCACATAACAATAACAAAAGGGGAACCATAACACTCTTTGAGGTGCATACACCTAGAACAATAAACTATTTGGGGTTAAGGGGCAGCATTTACTCAAGGGCAAATTTCAGAGGGATTAAGAAGGAAGGAGAAATGGCATTTGGAAATGGAGGAGTGGGATGGGTACTATTCCATTGACAGGATTTCAATTCAATGAACAAGATGAAGCAGAATGCGTATGACTCACTAAATGTAGAGCTGAAGGTCTCTGTCAATTTTCACAAATTCACAATAAGAGTTTAAAGAAAATCTAAAAATATATCCATGGTGTAAATAATGGAAAATGGGAGAAAAGCACCATGGTTTAGATAACAAGTAGATAATCACCTAATGAAAAGCTACTTAACTTGCCTGTGGTCAAGGGGATTCTGGTTAAAATAGCAATAGGGTCTCCCTCAGGAATTATTGGATTGTCATACTGATTATAGACCAATGCTATTAAGTATAAAGGGTTAAAAGTGTGCTTTCATATACAATTAGTAGGACTGAAAATTACTGCAGCATTTTACGGATATATGTTTTCCAGTGTCTCTCAAAATGAAAAATTCTGACTTGACTCAGGTATCAAGTTTTGAGTCAATTTGACAGTGATTAAAGTATTGTTACATAAAGCTGTTTGCCCAAGAGTACTTCTTGCAATTGTTTTCAAAACCAGGAACACACGCACATATAGGGAAACAAGCGAATGTCTGTCAATAGGGGACTGTAGCACATTCACATAAGTCAAGAATTGTGTAGCAATTTGAGAGCTCAGAAAACAGTGAAATACTATTTTGCTCACATCAGATGAAGAGGAATTAGAATGTCTTAAGATATGCAGCACATTAGTGATATGGGGAAATGGCAACTTTCAAGAGGCTGCTAGATGTGTAAATTGGCAGACGTTTTCCCCTAAACAATCAGCACACCTGGTGAACTTAAACCTGTGTGTGGCCTGCATCTCTGCAAGCCTACTGTTAGGAATATTTCCAGAGCAGCTTCAGTAAAGCTACTAGGAGACGTGAAAGGAAGCTCATTGCAGTTCTGTTTTTAATAGATAAAGGTTAAAGACAGTCCAAGAGTCTGTCAATAGGATAAGTAAGTAATCTGTTCACACAGTGGTACCCTAGATAGCGGCTAAAATGAATGGACCACATCTATTTGTATCAACTATATGTTTTAAATATCCAATGCTCAGTAAAAAGTCAGTCATATAATGATTAGATTAAACGGTGGAAATTAAACACTGCTGGAACTCACACTATCGTTCAGTGTCTACTCGTAGTGAGAGGCCTGGGTTGTGAAGTATCCCCTAGATGGGTCAGTCCATCTTGTGTGCATGATTGTCCAAGGCAGGTCGGCCGATTGCTAGGCTTTCTGCCATTTCTTAGCTGCTGCTTTTCTTCAGAATTTTAATCTGAAAACCTGAGCATTCATGCGAAAGAGGAAGCTACAAAATTGTGCAAGAAGATCAAAGTTCAGTGTTTCCTGAACCCAGAGCCGAAGAGGAAGCAGAAGGGGCTGAGAAGGACAGATGAGAGGAAGGAGGAACACAAAAGGACAATGAGATCTAAGACAGGGCCCAAATATTGCACCAGCAAACCCCTCTGCCTATCTCTCTTGGCCCTTCTCTGACTTAACTACTGGAGCCGGAAAGAGAACATGATCATTATTTGGATATTATTGGACGACTAGTCACTAAAACACTCAATTAAGAAGCGCACACCCGAAAGCCACCTCTTTGGGTAAGGAGAGTGCTTCCTGACAGGAGTGCTGAAGAATCTTTAGTCTTCAGTCACTGATGTCAATTGTTCTTGCAGAAAACTGGTAAAAAAATATTGACCACGGTTCATTACCACATGAATTAAATAATCAATGCTTGTATTATTGCTTGTATTGTGAATCTTCATGAAAGGAATATTATCAGCAATTTTCCAAACTTATTTTACTTCAAGACTTTTTTTTTTTTTTAATAGACGAGATAGTTTGACATTAAAATTCTAGGGAACACTTTGAGAAATGCTTTAGCAACAAAATACCTGTAAAATAACAAAATCAACATATGATGAAGGAAAATGTATCAGAGTTTAATTGTGCTCGCCTAATTTGTAGAAGACTGGGGAAGACAGTGGGACCCCAAATCCACCTGCAGAGTACCTCATTGAATTTAGTCTTTGGCAAATTCCTTGTGGTCACAGTCAAGGGATGTGAACAGTGTTGCTAACTGACAAAGATTATTGTAAACTTGATTATAGTAGATCAAACTACAGTATAATATGATACCTGGTTTGTTGACCTCCCTTTTGACCCAACCTGAATTTGCTCTAGGTTTAACTATTTCTTTCTTGTTCCATGAAAGAAAATTCTTCTCTGGCTCATTTTAATATTTCTTGCGTTTTTTTCTTTCTTACTCTATTTTAAACTTTATATTATTATTCCTTTCTGTTAGGTTTCCCAGTTTACGAAGCACAGAAGGAGCACATGCTTAGAGCAATAACTGACGCAATGGCTTAGTTGAGACGGGGAAGGAAGGGCGAAGGGAATCGAGGAGCAAATAATGAATGCAGGAGGTGGGAGGGAGCACTAAGACTGATTGTGATAATGTATACACAACTCTTTATAAACACGACTTAACCATGGAGGTGTAAATCACAAATATGTGATTTTTCCATCTGAACTATTTTAAAATAGTCTGTAAAATTAATGTACTTTGTCACTAGTTATTAATACCTTAGCTTGATTAGGGGAGCAGTTCTAAGATTTGTTGTTTACAAACAAATACATGACACAAATTAGCCTAATAGTTTAGGAACTTCTTAACATCGGTGCTATTGAGGACACTTTCTCTCTAGAATGGTAGAAGCTTGCCAACCACTTGCTGTGGGGTTTGTGACACAGGTCGCTGAGGCTGACAGGATAGCAGAGGAAGGACTGAATAAATAGCAGCCCTCAGATAATGTTGGTGATCTTTTCTGAGTGTAAAGTTCTAAAAAGGATGCCTGAGGTGAGAGCCTTGCACACAAATATTCTTAATCAAATTGTGACTGTATATATCTGTAACATTACCCATAGCATAAAATCAAATTGCTTTCCCAATATTTGATGCCGAAGAAATGAAAGTTTTACTTTTTAACTTTTAATTCTGAAATAGTGTATGTTTGTATACGCATAGTATGTGTCTACTATCTGTCCGTCAGTTTGCCTTATGGAGTGGCTTCCCTATTGCTATGATGCTGGATACCAGCAAGGTCATCCTGGTAGACCAGTTTCAGACTAATATAGACAAGAAAAAAGGACTTTAAAATCAGCCCAGGGAAACACTGTGGATCATAACAGATTATTACCTAGTACAGTGCTGGAAGACGAGTACCCCAGGTTGGAAGGCTACAACAATGGAACAAAAACACCCGGATGATAACAAAGGGCTGGGGCACATTTTGATAGGTTGTACATATGGTTGTCATGAGTCAAAGTTGGTTTGAACATAACTAACAACAGCAATAATTATAAGTCGGTGTATGCATATATGTAGAAAAATGCACAAAATGCCAGAGAAGGCACCAGCCAGGTCAAGAATCAAAACACTGCAAATACCCTATAATGATGCCCCCCAGCCCCCCACACTCATATACATTTCTCTTTATAACCTTTCCCTATCCCATGTACCAAGAGTAATCTCCATCCTGGGTTTTATGATAATAATCTCCCCATTTTTTGCTTTTTAAAATGCTTCCCTAAATAATACAGTTTGGAAATTTTAATGAACCGAACAGACATTTTTGGCCTGTTTCTTTTCCTTCAGCATTATTTTTGTGACATTTGTCCATGCCATGTGCTTATTAATTTTCATTGTTGTGTAGAACGTACCATAATTTATTTTTCAATCTACTGTTGATGGCTGTTGGGCTATTTCTTCTTTGGGGATATCATAGATAATGCTGCTGTAAACATCCATGGGATATCTCCAGAAGACTATGTAGACCAATGTGTATATCCAGGAATGGAATTTCAGAGAGATGGATTATAATACGGCATCGATTTTACTAGATATCATCAAATTGCTTTCCAATAGAGGTGGGTCAATTTATACTGCGACCTCCAGTATGTATGTGAGTGGTCTTTTCCTCTACATACACTTGGCGATTGCCATGATTTTTGTCTATCTGGGTGTGTGTTTGTGTGTCTAATAATTGTTAACTATAACCTTTTACTTTAAATTTTTTGTACTAATGAAATTGAACACCTCTTTGTATAGCTGCTTCTCATTTTTTGTGCAATACCCGCTAAAAATTTCTTGACCATTTTCCTACTGAACTTCTTATTGATTTGTAGGGGTTCTATCTATTATGGACAACAAGCCATGTCAGTTACATCATGAATTGTCTTTTCACTCTTTGTGGTGTCTTTTAAAGAATTGTAGTTCTTTATTTCAAGGTAGCTGAACTTACCAATAGTTTTCTTTTCTGGTTAATGCACCTTGAGTCTTGTTTGAAATATCTTTTACCTGGAGGCTATGAAGAATAATCTATATTCTAGGTGTTTTAAAGTTTTGCCTTAACATTTAAGTATAATAAATCTCAGAGTTTTCTTTATTCTTTTAAAAAATAGTTTGGTCCGGAAAAAAAAAATCTTAGTGTCAATTAGGTGAAGGTTTACAAAGCAGATCATCAGTTTTACAACCAACAATCCAACAATACAGCTACTGAATCTTTTTCATCACAACTCCCTAAATACACCACCACTCATCCCATTTCCTTTCTGTGTTTTCTGTCACCACTCTGCCTTCTCTCCTAACCCTTCTAAATTTTATCCTTGAACAAATCTGCCCCCTTGATCTCAAATGACTGATGGTTCTGTGTGGTTTTATTGTTCCTCCTCACTGCCCTTGAGTCCCTTCTAGCTCATAGTAGCCCTCTGGACAGAACAGTGCTGCTGTGATGAGTTTCTGAGGCTATACATCTTTACTGGGGCAGAAAGCTTCATCTTTCTCCCGAGGAGTGGCTAGTGGGCTTGATCTTGTGCTTAGCAGCCCAAAGCATAACCCCCTACATAAGCAGGACTCACTGTTCTTTTTCTAGACTGTTTATTGTAAAATGAGTTTTCTATATGACATGAGGTAGGGTTCAATTTCTTCTTTTTACTTTTATCTTTGACTTTGTCTTCCTCAAGGCCAACAGCTCCAGCACAATGTTAGAAACAACTCTTCTTTCCTCATTCAGTAATAGTGCCCTCTGTAATGTAGGTATGTATATGTGTGTGTGTGTGTGTGTGTGTGTGTGTGTAATCACATGTCATCAATATATGTTTGAGTGTGTTTGAGGCTTTTCTGTTTCATGAGCTGTATGTTTTTGATGAAAAGGGAGATAAGTTGGCAGTAATTCTGAGTGTGAGGGAATTTCTCAATGGTTCCTGAGCTGCAATGGGAAGGATAAGAAACTAAGACATGAAAGTTGCCTTTGGATGTTGTTGTTGGGTGTTGTTGAGTGGACTACAATTCATGGCAATCCCATGCATTACAGAGTAAAATTGCTCCACTGGGTTTTCTTGGTCTTTTTATAGGAACAGTTTAGTAGGTCTTTATTCCATGGCATCACTGAGTTAAACCAAGGGAGCAGCATTAGGTTTGGCAGCCGATCACAAACTGCTTCTACACCCAGGCTCCTTTTTTTTTTTCCAATTAATTACAAATTAGCAAAGAGGTTTGATCAAATAAATTCCCACAGGCTACTGCTAATGTTGGGTTAATATTTTGAGAGAAATTTCTCAGTATAAGAACTTATACTATTTTATTTAGTTATTTCATTTATGATCATCTATCCTGGTGGTATAGTGGTTACAAGTTGGGCTACTCACTGCAAGGTCAGCAGTTTGAAACCACCAGCCATCTCATGGTAAAAAGACAGGGCTTTCTACTCTTTTTAAGAGATCCAGTCTCAGAAACTCACAGGTGCAGTTCTAACCCATCCTCTAGGGTCACGATAAGTCTGCATGGACGTGATTGTAGTGAGTTGGGTTTTGGGTTATCCTAATACAAGGCTAGGTTCTCTAGAGAAGCAAACTAGGGAAATGATATGGATAGAATTAGGTAGATATGTAAAACCCATTGATTTAAACACAACTCATCGAGATTCTATAAGGCAAAATAAAATTGTTTCATAGGGTTTTGGAGTCTATAAATCTATATAGAAGCAGAAGAGTGGCTGGTGGGTTTGAACCACTGACTTTCCAATTTGTAGCGAAATGCTTATTCCACTGTACCACGAGGGCACACATGCATGTTATCTAACTATCTGTCTATCTATCTATCCATCTATCTATCACATACCCACACACATATATACATACAAACATGTACACATTAGGGGGCTTCAAAAATTTGTAGGAAAATTCCATTATCTTTCAATATAGTACTAAGAAAATGACTATTTTTCCATTTCTTTGCTTTACTGAGGAGGCCTGATGGTATAGTGGGGTACACATTGGGTTGCTAACCACAAAGTCAGCAGTTTAAAACTACCAGTCACTCCACAGGAGAAAGGTGAGGCTTTCTACGCCTATAAAGAGTTACAGACTTGGAAACTCACAGTGGGAGTTCTATTCTGTTCTAAGGGTTTCAATGAGTTGCCATCAATTTGATGGCAAAGATTTGGGGGGTTTTTTTGGTTTGTTTTACTGAACTAAAAATAAGACAATTTCCCTACTACATGTTTCTTTCTATGTTAAATTAGAAAAAAATTGTGGAGAAAAGTGGAATAATCACATAATCACACCAGGATTGTATGTGGGTTCCAATTTTTCCATATCCTCATATATTTATTATATTTCTTTCTTATTATAGCTATCCCCGTAGGTGTGAAGTACGATCTCATTGTGGTTTGCCCTGGTGATGCTATGAGTTAGGCACTGAGCTGCTAACAGCAAGCTGACTGTTGAAGCCCACTAGCTACTGTGTGTGATAAAGATGAGTCTGTTCGTTCTCATAAAGGTCTAGTCTCAGAAACCCTGTATAGGGTCTCACTGTAAGTTGGAATCACCTCAAGGCCAGTGGCTTTGGTTTTGGATTTTAAATGACTAATGATACCAAGGATCTTTCATTTGCTTATTGGTCATTGGTACATCTTCTGTGTAGAAGTATCTATTAAAACCCCTTAACTTTAAAATGAAGTTATTTGTATTTTAATATTAATTTATCAGAACTTTTTATATGCTTTGGCTATAAGTTTTGATTTGCAAAACTTTTCTATTATTTGGTGGCTTTTCTCTGTTAATATTTTAAACATACAAGTTAAAATCTATTTCATAATTTTCTTCCTCTTATTACTCATGTTTTTGGTGTTATATCTAAGAAATTAACGTTTAGTCCACAGTTATGAAGACTTACTCCTAGGTTTTCTTCTACAATTTTTAATATTAGATATTAAAATTTTGGATCATATTTAGATCAATAATTAATTGTGTTATTTTTACCATTTTGTGTGAGGTAGGGGGTCTATACTAGTCAGGTTTTGTGTTAATTTGTCTGGGTCAGCAATCTCCATGGTTTGGCAGCTAATACCTAGTAATCCTCCATGATTTGACCTAAGACAAAATAATTGGAGACACTTAGTTCTGTGTGTGTGTATATATATAAAGATATGTATTTATAGTATATATAAAGAGAGAGTCTATAGTGCATGTGTGTGTATAGAGGCTTATAATGACATATAGTATATATATATATATAATATAGATAGATAGATCGAGAGAGAGAGAGAGTGAGAGAGATAGATCTATCTATAGATATGTATGTCACTGGTTTTGCTCGTCACTAGAGAAGCCCAAGACCAAGACAGGATGCAATGTCACTCTTTGTATGTGGATACGCAGTTGTCCCAGCACTATGTTAAAAGACTGTTCTTTTCCTGCTGAATTAATTGTCTTGGAGCCTTAATAAAAAATTAGCTGACCACAAATATAAAATTTTATTTTGGGGTTCTCAGTTGTATATTTTGATCTATATCGTTATGCCAGTATCACAATGTCTTGGTTAAATCTGCTGAGTAGTACATTTTTATACAGGGAAATGTGAGCTCTCTATTAAGTTTTTGATTAATAAATCTAGAATGTATTTCAGTTTGTTGGATGTTTAATTTATTTCTACATGTTTTGTAATTATTAGTGTATAGTCTTGGGCTCTTTTAAAATTTATTTATAAAATTTTATTTCCTTATGGTTCTATGGTAATATAATTTTTTTAAGTTTTCATTTTCAGATGTTTATTGCTAGTATTTAGAAAAAGAATTGATTAATTTTATTATAATCTTGTATCCTTTACTATGTGTATTTATTAATCCTAATTCTATTTTAGTAATTTCCTCAGTATTTTCATTATTAAATATGATATTCTCTTTAAATGTATATAGCTTTGCTTGTTTTTCTTCAATTTGAATGTTTTGTAATTCCTTTTGTTGTCTAATTTCCCTTACTAAAGCCTCCATTACAAGTTTAAATATATGTGGTAAGGGTATACATCCTTGCTTTTATTAGGTTAAGAAAGTCTTTCTTTTTAAGT
>NW_022111365.1:8105864-8108272 GCF_000313985.2 Echinops telfairi | reverse complement strand
TGAAGACTTACTCCTAGGTTTTCTTCTACAATTTTTAATATTAGATATTAAAATTTTGGATCATATTTAGATCAATAATTAATTGTGTTATTTTTACCATTTTGTGTGAGGTAGGGGGTCTATACTAGTCAGGTTTTGTGTTAATTTGTCTGGGTCAGCAATCTCCATGGTTTGGCAGCTAATACCTAGTAATCCTCCATGATTTGACCTAAGACAAAATAATTGGAGACACTTAGTTCTGTGTGTGTGTATATATATAAAGATATGTATTTATAGTATATATAAAGAGAGTCTATAGTGCATGTGTGTGTATAGAGGCTTATAATGATATATAGTATATATATATATAATATAGATAGATAGATCGAGAGAGAGAGAGAGTGAGAGAGATAGATCTATCTATAGATATGTATGTCACTGGTTTTGCTCGTCACTAGAGAAGCCCAAGACCAAGACAGGATGCAATGTCACTCTTGGTATGTGGATACGCAGTTGTCCCAGCACTATGTTAAAAGACTGTTCTTTTCCTGCTGAATTAATTGTCTTGGAGCCTTAATAAAAAATTAGCTGACCACAAATATAAAATTTTATTTTGGGGTTCTCAGTTGTATATTTTGATCTATATCGTTATGCCAGTATCACAATGTCTTGGTTAAATCTGCTGAGTAGTACATTTTTATACAGGGAAATGTGAGCTCTCTATTAAGTTTTTGATTAATAAATCTAGAATGTATTTCAGTTTGTTGGATGTTTAATTTATTTCTACATGTTTTGTAATTATTAGTGTATAGTCTTGGGCTCTTTTAAAATTTATTTATAAAATTTTATTTCCTTATGGTTCTATGGTAATATAATTTTTTTAAGTTTTCATTTTCAGATGTTTATTGCTAGTATTTAGAAAAAGAATTGATTAATTTTATTATAATCTTGTATCCTTTACTATGTGTATTTATTAATCCTAATTCTATTTTAGTAATTTCCTCAGTATTTTCATTATTAAATATGATATTCTCTTTAAATGTATATAGCTTTGCTTGTTTTTCTTCAATTTGAATGTTTTGTAATTCCTTTTGTTGTCTAATTTCCCTTACTAAAGCCTCCATTACAAGTTTAAATATATGTGGTAAGGGTATACATCCTTGCTTTTATTAGGTTAAGAAAGTCTTTCTTTTTAAGTGTTTTCTTGTGTGAAGACATAATAAATGATGGGTGTGTTTACCCAGGAAAGCTCCTCTCTTCTACATGTTAAAAGGAATGGAATTAAATAAGAATTTATTTTCTCAATCTTAATTTAAGTCTTTTAAATATTCATTCAATCATTAGAAAACTCAAGATTATGTAGAAAACACAAAAATTCAAAAAACAAAATCAAAATAAAAACATAGGTGTATACTTGACAAAAGAACAAAAGTAAAATACAACCCAAGAAGACCCTTGGAATGTAACAAAAAACCATTTGCACCTTAAAATTTAAAATAAGAAAAATAAATGAAGTAGATTTTCTTGAAAATATGTTGAGTGAAATATGTCAATCACAAAAGGACAAACATTGTGTGAGCACACTGATCTAAAATAAGCAAATATAGAGAACCCTAATTTTATTGTGCTTACTAGAGGCAGGAAGAGGGAAAGGAGGCAGCTTTGTTTAGAGGTACTGAGTTTCTTTGAATAATGG
The DNA here is from genome assembly GCF_000313985.2 of Echinops telfairi. NCBI lineage: Eukaryota > Metazoa > Chordata > Mammalia > Afrosoricida > Tenrecidae > Echinops > Echinops telfairi. The sequence goes on along the minus strand of NW_022111365.1, from coordinate 8,106,597 downwards.
TAGAATAATTCGGAAATGGATGGTGATGATAGTTGCACAACTTGGTGAATAGAATCTATGCCATTGAACTGTACATGTGAAAAATGGTGAATTGGCAAATGCCTTCCTACATTTATTTTTACCACGATAAAATGTTTTTGAAATAGTGAAGGGTTTTTGAAACCCTTCGAAGGGAAATGAGAAGATATTAAGATAAACTCAGGGTTTTGTTGTCTCATTCCTCTAAATACCACTATGGTTGATTTCAAAATCCCCATCACCCACCACCATCTCTCCCTAGAGAAGTAGATAAAGCGAAGCTTGCGGATGTAAGGAGTTACTGCAGGGAGCTAATGTTGTGTTGACTTGCCAGCAGTGAAGGGCCAAGAGCTATATGAATACCATGTACTTGAGACAGAAAGAAAGCATGATCTCAAGACCACTGTCTGATAACGTAACTCACCGATACAATTTCTGCCGTGTTTCCAGTTCTTTACGTCTGTGCTGCTTGAGAACGTGAATTTGGTCATCTCTGGCCAATTTTGCTGTGAAGAAACGAAAGTATAAGAGCCTAAGCAAAAACAACGATGCCAATATTCATGGCCCCTTCTACATATTGACTTCTCCATGTTGACTTTAGATGCATTATCTTACGTAAGCCCCAGAACACTCTCCCTAATTCTATGGCAAGGAAACTATGGCTTGGGAAGTTGAATAGCTTTTTCTTTGAACCCTGACCAAAGTCACACACTGG
>NW_022111365.1:8090973-8105764 GCF_000313985.2 Echinops telfairi | reverse complement strand
TAAGCAAAAACAACGATGCCAATATTCATGGCCCCTTCTACATATTGACTTCTCCATGTTGACTTTAGATGCATTATCTTACGTAAGCCCCAGAACACTCTCCCTAATTCTATGGCAAGGAAACTATGGCTTGGGAAGTTGAATAGCTTTTTCTTTGAACCCTGACCAAAGTCACACACTGGCCTCAAACTCCATGCTTTTGGTCACTTGCATTACAAAAGACAAATCTCTTCCATCATCCTCCTGACAACTTACTTGCTGAGTTGTTATGATTCCTGTACCTCAGTGATCCCTGAATAAGGTCCAGGCTCAAAAAATGCATATGTGCCCATCTGTGGCCTGCCTATGAATTTCCACCAAGGGCTTTTAACGGCCTTCATTCTGCAAAGAAGCATGGAGCCCAGGGACAGTGTTTCTGAAAGGCATTTAATGGTCCTTGGTGGATTTTTAAAAGGTATTTTTGGAGCAGTTCATTGTTCTTCCCTGTGTAATTCTTATGCTTTTTAATTCCACAACTAGTATTAAATGGGTTTCAGTGTTGTCTTGAGAGAGTGGCAAGAACTCACAGTTCTCATGTGCTGGACTGCTTATTTGAAAATCTGTGACATAAGGTCCAGTACACAGACTCCAACACTGTCCAGTTTCCTTTGGTGCCTACGTGGAGAACTGAGAAAAAAGCTCTGTTCTAAAACAATATAATGACAGAGATTGTGGGTTTTAGAAAAGATACAACTGGGTTGGACTTGGATTCAGTCACTTAAAACTATGTGACCTTGAGCAAGCCGCCTTAGTCTCCTCATATGTATAATGGGGACAATAGTTACATATATATCAGAGGCATGGTAGGAGTTTAATAAAATAATACATCAGAGCATGACAGTGCTGAGCACACATACTTTCCTAATAAGTGGGAACATGTTTATTATCATAATTCTTATCATTGCACTAGGCTGGAGGTTTCCTTCCCTTTCCTTAAGCCTGGACTTTAGGGCATCTGATCTCTCAACTTGCTCTGCTGCCAAGTCTCATATCAGAAGTGACACAATTGGCTAAGGGCAATGTCTCATTTCTCTGGACCTTTACAACAGAAGAGGCTTTGCACCATCAGTCTCTTGTTTAAGGTCAAGTCAGTGAACAGAATCACGCACAAGTGGGAGGAGCCCAGAACATTTCCCTCCAGAAATGGAAACTTTCAGGTGTCTTCCCAGCTAGCTACTAAAAGTTTCTGACTACGCTCAGTATCTGTACTTATCCCATGGCGGTTCTCAAAATACACTCTGACCTGCTCTGGCCCACAGCCCTTCTGGACCAAAGCAGCTCTAGGGGTTAATATTAGTTAGTTCCCATCGAGTTGGATCTGAGTCATGGTGACTGTGTACAACATAACAAAATGTCTCTTAGTCCTGCACTATATAAAAATTCTTGGTATGTGAGTCTATTGTGGCAGCTGCTATGTATTTTGAGTCTTCCAACCTAGGAAGCTCACCTTCCAGCACAATATTGGGCAATATTCTACTGCAATCCATTGAGTTTTCATAGGCTGACTTTCAGAAGTAGATCATTAGGCCTTGTTTCCTAATCAAGCTTAGCCTGGAAACTGCTGAAACCTGCCCACCACTGAAACACGCTAATATTTTAACTAAGGCCCACGTTTCAAGATGACACTCCTGAAATTCTCTTGGGCATGCCAAGTCAGCTACTAAGGGAGGTTTAAGGCTAATGAAACCCAAAGGAGTATCCACCATGGTGCTGACAGCTGTTATTGTCTGTAGGGGCCCTGCTTTAGTCACTTTCCATCCATCATGTCTTGTCTACCTCAAGGAACTGGATTTTTTTCCAAACACCTTGGCTCTGAAGACTTCTACTTCTCTATCCTCCCTAGTATAAATCCGAATACATAGATCACAGCGGTCATGCTTCAGTAGGTGAATGGCTATATTCCTTTCCTCTTGGCTCTAAGAGTGCTGGGACACTCCTCGTGACTGACTGATGTAACTTCCAGGAACATGGCAGGATAACAACACTTGAATTGAGTAGAACCGAAAGAAGATGCCAAATGATTGAAAACAGAATGATACAGAGTGTCTTCATGAAGCTGCACCCAAAGCTGTCATCACACAGATGCTCTGGATGCCAGGGACCACAGAACGTGCTTCTGACTTTTATGTAATGTAGAGTGAATTTGAGATTTAAAACTTTATCTTAATTTAGCAATCAAATCACCTATGAGCTGGGTCCTCTCATTTCCAAGTTTTCCAAAGTACTAGTTATTGGACCATTTGGTGGACTGAAGATGACCACATATTTACGACCTTCTGTCAAAGGTGGGATCTGTGTCCTCTCCCCTGAACCTGGGTAGGCTCTGTTACTGTTCTTGTTGTTTTTTTTTAACAGGTTCAAACTTTTTAATTAAAAAATTATTTTATTGGGAACTCTTACAGCTCTTATAACAATTCATACATCAATTGTATCAAGCATATTTATACATATTTTGCCATCATTATTTTCTAAACATTTACTTTCTATTTTTTTCCCAATCACTTTATTGGGGGCTCTTACAACTCTTGTTACAAACCATACATCAATTGTATCTGACATATTTGTACATATATTCCATTGTTCTTTTCTAGATATTTACTTTCCATTGCGCCCTTGGGATCTGCTCCTCTTTTTCCTCCTCCCTCCTCCCTGCCCCCAATCCTTGTGGCTCCTGATAGATTGTAGATCGTTAATTATTTTCAAATCTCACTCCGACCACTGTCTCCCTTCTCCTCTGCTTTCTGCTGTTCTTCCCCCTGGCTGGGGGTGTGTGGTTATGTGCCATTCATTGCAACCGGTGACCCTCTCCCTCCCCACCTCTCCCCCCCTACCCTTTTGGCATCTCTAGTCCCATTCCTGTTCCTGGGTTCCATGTGTTGTGAGTTTTATCTCTTGCCTATACCTATGTATATGCTCCCATCTAGATTGGGAGGCAGCACTGAGGTCATGATAGCGGGGTGGTGAGGAGATCTCCAGGGAACAGAGGTATAGCGTGATCCATTGGTGCTCTACTGCACCCTGATTGACTCACCCCCTCCCTGCGACCCCTCTGTGGGGGGATGTTCCATTGTCCATAGATGGGCTTTGGGTATCCACTTCAACTCCCCTCCATTCTCACCAATGCTCTTTTGTTTGTTTGTTTACTGTTGTAAATCTTCTGATGCCTGTTGCCCAGTCTCAGTGACAATTCACGATTGCACCAGCTGGTGTGCTTCTTCCATGTGGGCTTGTTGCTTCACTGTTGGATGGCCACTTGTTTAACTTCAAACCTTTAAGACCCCAGACACTGTATCTTTTAGTAGCGGGGTACCATCCTCTATCTTCACCACATCTGCTTATGCACCCAGTTTGTCTTCAGCAATCATGTAGGTGGGGGTGGGGGTGAGCATCACAGAATGCCACTTTGTTAGAACAAAGTGTTCTTGTATTGAGGGAAGGTATGAGCCGAGGCCCAAGGCCCATCTGCAGCTTCAGTGTATTGCCTTATAAATATAAGTACATGGGCCAGTACCACTGTTGTTATGGATTAACGTATTTGCTTAAGTGCACACCTCTGTTAATCTCCCTATCTGTGCCTTTGTTTCCTAGAGCTTGCCTCTGTTTCCTTTTGCCTCCTCCTGCCCCGCCATCACTTCCCCCCTTCTTCCACCTCTTAGTGCTTCCTCTCCACTAGCTTGGTGTTGCTCTAATACTCACAGGATCTCTACTCTCTCTTAGATGCTGGTTCCACTTCCCTAGTTGTTCCCCTGTCCATGATGCCGTTCATGCACCACACCCTTCTCCCCCATCTCCTTCTTCCCCCTCTACCTTCCGGAGCCATTGACCCCATTGCCTTCTCCCTGGGCTTCCCTCCTATGGTCCAACCCATATAATCAGGTAAGCCATCATGTCCTAGTCCGAACAATAAGAAAATATATGGTTGAAGAAAGAAAAGGGAAGAGAAAAAGATGGGAGAAGAGAATAAAAGAAAAAAACCCTACATAGGTCCAGGTCTGTTTGCTGGTCCCCCTGAGACCCTCCCCACTGGTCCTGAGGGAGATCACGGGGCTGCCCCTCCTTGCCTGAAGTCCATTCTTGGGGCTCCTCAGCCTTTCAACAGACTCTAGAGAAGCTGTACTGTGCCTGTACCAGGCCAAGGTCTTATGAGATCAGAAGCCAGCCACCATCTGAACAGTGAAAGTACCCTGCAGTACACTCTGTGCAGCAGCTCATGACATGTGGAGAAGAAACCTTCAAGAATGAGATGTCATGGGGAAAGAAAAAGGCAAAGAACATGGGAAAAAGTGCTCAATTTGTGAGAGAAGAGGTCTTAGAAGTGAATCCAGAAGCCCTGCTGACTCAGCTGATGCCACATAAATCATAGATGGTCTGCCTTTATGAGCCTTTACCACATTCCTAACCTACAAAGTCACGGTTGGTAAAATAAATAGTTGTTTAAAGTCACTACAAGAGTTACACAGCAATAGATACATGGAACAACATGGAGAACTTCTATTTATCCCCCCAAAGCCACCCTCTGTACCCTGTCTTCCCCCAATGGCAACTGAAATGGATTGCATCAATGGGTTTCTCATTAGGTTTATCTAATCGGTACCTTGACCAGAGCTTCAAGGGCGCAGGGAAAGTGAGGTTAGCTCTTCTACCAATGTTCCTTAGATGATGTGCATTGCCCTGAAGACAACAGTCCTGTCCCAGAAGCTTGGTCTCCAGAGGTCTCTCTGATTCTGGTATTCCCATTCCTCTGGGTCTCCCCCACATCTCATCAGGATTAGCCATGCTAACAGCCTGTGTATGCTCTACATGGTGGCCTGCACCTTTCAAAGTAGTCTCTTTCTCATATCATTCTTCAAGGATTCTCATTAGATTGTGCCATCTGCGTCTAGTTAGTGCATGCATGCTTCATTACTATGAAGAGCTAGCTACAAGAGTCTAAAGTCTCTTATGGCACATGTAGCTAGGCTAAAATGAAACACCTTATCATTTACCCTCATTTTTGACCCATTTTAAAATTATTTCTGTTTTAATATTTTCTGCATACTTTTTGATTGAGGGCTCCCCTCTGTTTTGTTTTGCACCTGTTTTTGTTTGTGTATGGGTGTTTGCTTCCTGGTTGCACTTTGTATGGTTTTCAGTATATGAAATGCAGGATAAGTAAATCTATAGAGACAGTAGCTGGATGAACAATTACCTATGGGCATGTCAGGGGAGGTTGGGGAGAAACATGGGGCTAACAACAACGAGTTCAAAAAGAAAATGTCCTCAAATGGATTTTGGTGATGACTCTACAACTCTTCTTAATAAGATTGAATGATTAAATTGTATTATATGCACAAAATATGCCAATACATTTATTTTTTAAAAAGTCTACGGAAAGAAAGGGTATACACTTGAGTCTTATTAGCTGATAATTTAAGAACACCAGGTAGAGAAGAATTTTTCATTTGCCCCATTTTCTTAGCTATAAAACCACACTTTTTTTTTTCTCAGTTACCACCTCACCAAACCCTTGTGAAGAACAAATGAGTTACTGAGAGAGAATGTTTGGGCAAACAGGAAAGGTTATATGTGAATAATGGTAGAAGTAGCGATCTTCCTTCTTATAATTCCAGTGGATGCTTGGTGTTTGAAGCTCTGTCATTCCAGATGTCGGCTGAGAGAACACGGAAGAGCTGTGATGGAAAGCATGGCCTCGTTTTGCTGAGGCCAGGACTTATTCACTCCTCTGAGAAGGAGACCGTCACACAAAAGAGAGTGATTCAGCGAAAGAGGAGTCTCAGCTGACCTCTGGCAGCTGCATCTCTCTCTGGTACTTCTTATCAGGGAATCTGTGGGATTCTTTAGGAAGGATGTCCTCCTGACTGCATGCTCACTTGGGGTCTGCACATTTGGAGGTCATTGTTAAAAGGCAGACATACTTCTTTCAGTGATTAATGGGAAATTGTTCTGCGTTGTGTCCCCTCTGAGATGGCACTCAGGCACTCCTGACCAACCTCTTCATTTCCTAAGTCTGAGGTAGGCGCCCCGGAATCCTAACCCTACTATGACCTCACAGGGGGCAGTCTGGACCTGGAAACCTGTGAATCTGGAAAAGGCAGCTCCAGCGACAGTGAGGCACACCTTTACAAACTGCAGGATGGCTCTATATGTATATCCCATGGATATTTGCTACTGAGGATCCAGCTATGATCTAAAGTCACCAGTAGCAAATATCCTATAGGATTGTAGCATAGAAGGGGACATGGTTGGCTATGCAATGGGAGGTCGCTTACTCAACATCTGAGATGGAGGCCTAGCAATAAGCAGAAGAAGGCCACACCTCCTCTGCAAATGATCGAATCACAGCCATGGGGCACTTTGTTTCCATGAATAATAGTTCTTTCTGAAAGAGGGCCATCAAATCCAGGCAGTTTCAAGGATACACAGGAAAAAGGGCCCAAAGGTGCTCACCTCGGCCATCTCGAAGGATGATTTCACCCTCGCCTGTGATCCAGCGGTAGCAGGGGAACTCAATGTAGTCGCCATAGGGCGTCTTCAGTGTGATGTACTTCAGGTACCAGTCATCATGGAGCCAGTATTTGCGCTTCTCAATTTTGACCAGCTGGATCTCACCCAGCTCTTCATCCACTGTCACATCATAAGAATCTATCTGCAGAAGAGAAGAGACAATTGGGGTGGTACAGTGTCCCCTGAGCCCTCCTAACACCCCTTGTCCATTTAGTAAAGACATTCACTGGATTCTTGCTATGACAAGGCTTGGTCCAGGTCCTGGGCTTCAGAGATGGGCACCTGTTGGTCCCTACCTCTAGCGGAAAAGATCTAGTGAGGGACTCTCTCCTATCTGTGCATGACTTGTGCTGGAGGAGTGAATATCCCTGTTGCAACCTCTAGGCTCTGTTTGGTGAAGGTCCTATTCAGTTGCCCGCCCTCAAAATGAGGGCAACAGAGGCTACTGGCTTTATTACCTTGGTAGGCTGCAGGGACAAACTTGTTCTTATTCCTGCATCTCCCTTTACCACTCGCAAAAGTCATACTGACAATTACTATAGATACCCACCACAACTTTGTGTGTGGGGTACACTTATGATATACTTTACAGATGAAGATACCAAGTCTCAGAAAGTCACTCTCCAGCTGCTGAGTGAGCTGGAACCCACACCTAGGCTTATCAACTATAGCTATGTAAACTCTCTAGTGTTCAGTAGGGTGGTAGCTAAGTGGAAATGGAAAGGTTCAGATACAAATGAAGTAACACAGATTCAAGTTCTTTGAATTTAAGCTCTTCTGTAGCATTTGCAGGAGCCCTGAGGTCAGTAGTTCAAAACGATCATCTACTCCTTGGAAGAAAGATGAGGCATTCTACTCCTATCAAGAGACTCAGAAACTCAGAGGGGCAGTTCTACCCTGCCCTATAAGGTAGCTATGAGTCAGAATTGACTTAATGGCAGTGAGTTTGGTTTGGTTTGGGTAGCATTTGCAAGGAGCCCTGGTACACTTTTTGGTAGGCTTTAGACTACTGACCACAAGGTAAGCGATCCAAACCCATCAGCAGCTCCATGAGAGAAAGGTAAAGATGTCTTCTCCCATAAAACTACAGTTCTAATGAGTTAGAATCAACTCAGTGGTAAAGAGATTGGCTTGGGTTTGGTAGAGTTTGCAGTTTCCTAAACCATCACAGTAATGTCATGAAGAAGCAGACTCTACAGTTCCCACTACATTTTGTGGCTCTGGCAGTGGGTAGAGGATAGGCAGCCAGGCAGCCCTGTCTCTCAGACCTCTAGAACTGAGCTGCTTCTGTCCTCAAGATATGAGTAGTGTGGCATCTCTGGACAATCCCTGCATGGTTTCTAGATCACCTGTGTTTTTGTAGCTTTCCACAGCAGAGGTGAAAGAAAGATAAGAGGCTCAAGCATCGCATTGGGAAATTCAATGATAGGCAGGTGTGCAAAGGCCTGGCCTCCAGGGCCATTTCTAAGCAATATTTCACCAATACCGGAAACATTTTTTTTTGTTATTGTTGTAGCAGAACCCAGGGTTCTGCATGATATAAATGGGACAGACCAGGGATATCTTTCCTGCATATGGTCCCTCAAATCCTTTTCCTACTTCCACCCTTCCCCCTCTGGTTAGCTAGAGCCCTTTGGCAGGGCTTCCTGAGAAGAACGGGAAGTTGGATATTTTCAGTCAATCCTCAACTCCAAACATAATGAGCACCTTGCATGTTGTGGCTTCCAGTGCTAGACACTTGTGGTCAGAATGTGGAAGCTTCACTCTTGAGCTGTGTGGTGCCAGTCAGGGCCTTAGCTCAGAGCAGTTTTCAAGAAGAGTGAGCCAGGCTGTGGAGCTGGGATGATAGCAGTCTGGTGCTGACCACATGCAAACAAATATCTGTTCACTTAACATACCGTACTCATCCCAAGCTCTGTCTCTCTTCCTCAACTCTACTGTGCCCAGCAGGATGAGCAGGGGCTGCCAGGAGGCCTTATGGATAGCCATAAGCCCTGGGTCCTGGGTCCTGGGCCAATGAATGTGCCACAGAGGGAGCCTAGGGAAACCCCAAGATGCTAGCAGTCTTGAGTTGTGATGCAGAGCTTAGAAAAGAAAGGCTGCTGAAGAGAGGACACCCCCCCCACCATGAACCAGAGAAGGAGGCCAATAACCATAGAAATTGTAAGGAAGGAAAAATGGTAGGACTGATCTCTTCTGAGTAGTAGGAGATGGGAAACCTCCTGGTCAAGGTGTCACTGGGGCCAAGGACAGAGTAGGCAGGTTCTAATGGAACAAGCAACCCAGCAGTCCTTGTCCTAGGGTTCAGACCTACCTAGGACAGAGTGGGGACAAACATGGTAGTGTAGGATTTTCTGGGTCCTGACAATTAAGCTGTAAAAGCCTCAGTTCTCTATTATGCCAAGATAGTAATCTCACTAAAGTGGGGCAGAGAAAGGAGGAGGAGAGCTCAGCCAGGCAGGTAACAAATCTGAATAAATATTTCAGCTCAGGAGAGACTGACTGTGTGGCATCAGCAACCTGTTTGGGTCACAGGCTCTCCTACTTTCTTTACCCAGAGGAGATCGCACTTGACCTGCAGGACCATTGAGAAATTTGAGTGACGTACTGGGTCTCATGAATGAAAGAACATCACCATGTTCCTTTCTCTAAGTGAAGGGCGGGTCTCATGAATGCTAGAACTTCACCAGGCTCCTTTCTCCAAGGTCCAATTTACTGACTGACTGCAGTGTTGTAGTAGGTTACAAGTTGGGCTGCTAACCACAAGGTCAGCAGTTCAAAACCATCATCCACTACATGGGAGAAAGATCTGACTTTCTACTCCTGTAAACAGTTCCAGTCTTGTAAACCCACAGGGGCAGTTCTATCCTGTTCCTATAGGCTTACTAATGAGTCAGAGTCAACTTGATGGCAGTGGGGTTTTGCTTTTCTTTTTTCTCCCATTTACTGGAATTCCTACCTACATCCCCTATTTAGCACTAGTACCAGGGAAGCAGTCTGGCTGGATGTTCACAGTTTATTCACAACTCCATGCACAGACTAAACAGACAGGAGCAGGAGGACCACACTTAATGCTGGCTCAACACAGGTAGAGTCGAACCACTTTAGTTGTCAAGTGCACACCTGGAACAAGAAGAAGCTAGAGCCCGGAGTCTCTAGGCTGGCTTGGTGACTGCTCTGGAAGTAGGTGTGATGAAGAGGGGTCTTGATGCCAGGAAAGTTTGTGCCAAGGAGGAGAGGTTGACTATTCTAAAGTCTCAATTGTCATGAGAAGCTGAGGTGGACATTACTGGGGTACGGAGAAGCACCTGGAATAAAAATGAAGGGGATGGTGCTAAAGGAAGCTCTACAGGGCTGGGACAATTCTCAAGGGGGAACCCACATGCCCAGCTGAGGGTGGTGACCCCTCTGGAGACTGGAGAAGTTTCTATAAGGAAGAGGACAGCAGGAACAACTTTTGGCACACCTGTGGTCAAGTTAATCGAAAAATGGGCTCTCTAGTTGGCTTTGCTTTTGCTTACTCACACAGATGCAGAAACTAACAGAGGTCATAGAGGCTCACCTGGGGTGAACTGAATGTACAGACACACAACATACCAGCTATCAAGGTCTTCCATGGCCAGACCAGTCTGGCCTTGTCTGAGTAAGCCCAGGGTCTTTGTTGGATCCAGGCCTGTAGTGGCAACCACCGAATGAGAAACTGCAGAGTTCATCCTGTCCTGCATTTAGAATGTCTTCAAAACACTCTCATGGCTATAGCTAAAGAATCCAACTCTGAGAAGAGTCAGAGGGGACAGAGGAAAGCCTTAATGCAGACAACAGGTTCACATAGCACAATAGAGTATTAAGCAGGTTCATGGAGCTGCAAGGTATGATAACCTCCCTCTTCTTCATGGGTTGGTTGGCTGTCCTGCTCTTAGCTTTCTGTTCATTATGACTTGTTGAACTTTCATGACCATTCACAATGGGGACACTAGAAGCAGTGAATGGCCCATAACAGGCCCTCAACAAATTATTGAGTGGATTATAACCCCATTGTTCAGGGTCATCTGAGGCTCAGTGAAGTAAAATAACGACAGGACTAATAATCAAGGGTGGCTATCAGACTACCAATGATGTGGGGAAAATGCTCAACTGGGCCAGAAAACTGAAGTAGGAAGGGGCATCATGGAATTAGGGAAAGGGACATGAACAAGATTCATGAAACAGTGACATTTGAGCACTATTGGGAATTGGTAGCATTGTCTTTGTACAGGCTTGTGCATTTTAGATGTTGTAAGCTAAGAAGATAAAATCACTGAGGTCAGACACTTGCCTTGGAGGAAGGAAGTTGAGAAAGGAGTTTCTTGGAGTGGTGCTGGTAGATGCAGTGGTCTTTCTACTGAAGAGAGACATGGAGTGAAGGAAACAGGCTCATTCACTGAAGGGTTGCTATGCTAATTTATTTGTTGTTTTCAACTTCTTATTGAATATGTCACTTTTAAGCTTTTGAATATTTCAAAAAATATCTTGTGATAAATGTTCATAAAATCTTTATATCAAAATTTTAAGAAAGCTTCCATCTTTCTGCCCCAAATCCTTGCTGCTGCTGGGTCAAGGAGAAGGGGATCGGTCGGAGTGATCATAAAGCAGAGAGGGTAGTGAGGGACTGTGGGGAAAAGGAGAAAAAAGTCAAGTCTGAGCAGAAAGGTGGGGGTGATGAGGGAACAGAAAGGAGACACTGGTATACAGAGAATGGGATACTGAATGGCAGATCCGAGGAGATAAAGGGGCTGAAGGGGTAGAGATAGCGGTAGCAAGGTAGTAGGGTGCAAACAGAAGAGGGAAATGTGAACCAGAATTCACATTTCTGAGAATTGGGGATTGAGGAAAGGAGAAGAGGGAGAGATGAGAAGATAGAATAGAAGGAAAACACAGCAGAAAAGAAGGGAGAGGTAGGTGTAAGAGTATAAATGAGATATATTGGGACTCTGAGGCAGAGTGATAAAGGTAAAAAGGAAGGAGAAAGAAAGGGTAGAAGGTGAGAAAGGAATGAGGCAGAGAGCAAAAGTGGGGAACAGAATTAAGGGTCATGAGAATGAAATATTTATTCTTCATTAATATATTCTTATTCCTGAGGAGATAGTCTCCAAAGTAGTTATAATGAATATATTCATTAATCAATGTATTCACTTATGAATATATTCATAAATATTATAATTTAGAAAGTATATATAGTTGTGACTTAGTGTTTACTGAACACATTCAAGGATAATATATTACATAAACAGCTCCCTCTTGCCTTTAGCATTCTTAATAGTGCTATCATGAAATGAGTATGGGACAAGTAAAATTTCCCAGAAATCTGTTACTTCAAATTTACAGAGATAAAGGAACACATCGACTGTTAGATTTGCCTAACTTGGGGTAACATTCAGGAATATGACCACTGGCCCACTAGTCTGGGCTTCCCCCAATACCTAGGGGAGCTTATGAAAGTCTGACTGTTTTCATGAGAGTCTCACTTATAAGGACTCCAACTTCCATCTTGTCTGGAACTCTGATGAGAATGGTTGGGGATTCTTTAATCAATTTATTGAGTAAAAGTCAGCCATGGCCATTATGTGACTGAATTGTGCATTGTGGTGGGGTGGAAGGTATGTTGACATGCCAATCCATGACAGTGGTTGGATTGATTTGTTATAATTACTGGCATTAACAATAACAATTGTTCCATACTTCTGAGTAAAATAGGATGGCCTTTCTTCTTAGCAAACATTTCTTCTAAAGTTTAGCTTTCACCTTTACCCAGAGGAATAGCCCTTCTAAGGACACTGGCTGGAGAATGAGGAAGTAGCTCTGGACAATGCAATAACAAATGTGAGGTAATTTTGCATCAACAGGAACTTTCTCAAAAGCTAACTTTTTCAAAGAGCCAATTGATTCTTTTGCCCTGCCCCAGCCCTCCAGACTTATAGGTCTTTTACTGGAAAAGAAAGAGTATATGCAAATATCTCCTAAAATTTGTTTCTGGAACCCTCACTGAAGTGCGTAATCAGCAGTATCATTTGAATGAATTATCAGGGTGGAGAAAACGGACACAGACAGGGAAATCATCAAGCAGCAGAGACCCTTCTAGAGTCATCCGTGTCTCCTCCACAAAGAGACTGCTGTATCCGGGGCTCAGCTGATGCTAATCAGGGTGGCACACCTGTGGCTTCTGTGGTCCAGAGTCTGTCATGTGAGAACCAGGCTCACTTCAGTCCACCTATAATAAGGAAGGAGTCTGTACCCTCTCCTCCCAAATGTGATGGGGGGAGAGCCCATGAAATGACGAGAAAAAAATGAAGGTGCTTTTGAAAATGTCTGAGGGAGTCATAATTCCAAGCCAATTCCTTATTAATCTTCCTGCATTAGTCCCATTGACTGAGAAAACCTATCTGCGAGGTGCCAGTTTTTACACTCACCCTACAAGTCTTGAACACAGCTCAAGAGAGGTTGATACCAGAGAACTTGGCTCAATATCAAATGTCTCAATATAGCACGGTTCTGATGGTTTTGAGTTTGGGATACAGAAAAGGGGTGGACTCTTATTAACTTAGCATTGGCAGACCTCATACAAACTTTAGGAATTTTACACAAGATGTATTTGGTCGAATTATATGAAACTGCACATTTCTAATTGTAAAAATAGTCAAAGGCGAGCCATTTCACATAGTTCACCCTAACAGTGCGAAGTGGTGAGAGCTTGGTAAAGTCATAAAGTCAGAAGTATTTTCTTTCGTTCAAGAGTTGGGCAGTGTTGGTGCGAATGCTGGCTGCGAACTGGAAGATGAGCTGTTTGCGTCACATTGAAGAAGGACCTGGTGATCTGCTTCTGAAAAACCAGCCACTGAAACCCTGCACAGCACCCTTCTGCTCTGCAAACAGGGTCACCATTAGTCTGGGTCGGCCAGATACTGTTTTCTTTCCATGTGCTATACAAAAAACAAAGGTTCTCCTACGCAGACAAAGCCCCCAGACTAGAGTTCAAATGCAAGTCAGAGTCAGGAGCCACTCCTTAAACGAGGCTATGAGCTCACAGAGCCCTGGCCCCACAAATAAATGTTCAATAAAACTTGACACCCTTCCTTTCACCAAGTTTCCAAACTCTTCTAGGTCTCCAGTAAGGTGACTGGGGATGGATGCTCTCTTTCCTCTCTTCTTACACTAGGTCCTCACACCTGTGATAGAAGGATTTCCAGGTATATCTTTTGCTAGGGGGCAAGAAAGAACCCCCAAGTTTCCAAAAGGCCTACACTTGTCTGGGTTCCCTTGCTCCTTCTAAAAACCCATGGGGTTTTTTGTCCTGAGTCTAAGAGAATGTTCAATAGGACCACCAGCTGGGCGGGGCCTCACCAGAACTCCTGGAGCAGCAAAACCCCCACAATCCTTTAATGTACAAAAGAACCAAACTTGCTGCCAAGGAATAGACTGGGGCCAGTGGATTACACCTTGGGCTGCTAACCTCAAGTTCAACAGTTCCAAACAACCAGCTGCTCCACTGGAGAAAGACGAGGCTTTCTCCTCTCATAAAGATTTACGGTCTCAGAAACCCACAAAGGGCAGGTTTACTATGTTCTGTAGGGTCGCTATGAGCTTCATGCACAACTGGGGAAGACAGATGCAAAGAAGTGACAGAGACACTTAGCGGTCAAGCCCAGTTAGAAGTCAAGCCTCTTGGCCCCAGACCCCTGGCTCTGCACACCCCACACACAGCTCACAGGACAATTCCAGCCGTGCTTCGTAAGCAGGGCAAACCCCTTACTTGCTCCCCGAGAGTAACCTACTCCTTTCCTCTAAGTGCAACTCGCACGTAGAAGGAGCTGTGTGAGACACAGGAAACGTGGTCCGCAGCACCACAGTGTCGGGAAGGTCCCTATCTGTGGACGTCCGAACCCGTGTCCCCGCCTCAATGTGGTTCTGGGCCTCCCTCGGCTCACCTGTCCCCCCTCCAAGCCACGCATCCCAGCTTCCCGCCTTACCGCGCCACGCTCGAAGTCATTGTAGAAGGGCTTGTCCAGCAGGTGCTTCTCGCTGCAGCCCGTGGAGCCCACCAGGCTGAGGTAGATGTAGTCGTCGGTGCCAGCAAACCACTGGCTGCCAGTGGCCACGGTGACCGTATAGGAGGGCATGGGGTGGCAGTGGACGCTACAGACAGAGCACGCAGCGAGCGCAGCTGGTCAGCGCCTCCACACTTGGACAGGAACCAGGCACTGTGCTTGCTGCT
>NW_022111365.1:8081730-8090873 GCF_000313985.2 Echinops telfairi | reverse complement strand
GAGTCGGCGAGGCGCGCCCCGCCCCGCCCCCAGCTCCAGCGCCTTTACCCCTGCTCTCTAGGGTCTCTAGCCAAGCTACGAACTGCCCTCCCATCAGGGCAAGGAGCATGCATTTGGGTGTCTCACTTGCTGTTTTATCACTCGGGGACATGGAGCAACTTCCTCTTCCCTTCTTCCTCCCGTCTTCCTCTATTTTTCAGAGGAAGAAAGATGAAGGTGTTTGTTCCCCTAAAAATGTCATGGAAACACTGCTCTGTCCTACAGGGTAGGTACAAGCGGATTCGAATGGATGACAATGGAGATGGTTCTGTGTCCAGTTAACCACTGAGCACTGAGATCAAAGTCATATTTTCCAGTTTTTCTACACTCGGCAAAGGAAGATCACGCACCCTGCCTCGTCCCGTCATAGACCGATTTCCATCAGTGAAAGCCAAGCAGGCTGAAAGTGACCTGATGGTATGATGCCAGAAGATGGACGTTTTATGAGAGTTGAAAGATTTCCTGACTGTGCTGACATAGCCAAAACTATCAGCTCAGTGTGTTTCTTGCTGACACCTATTTCCCCTTAATTCTCAAGTTCTACCCAATATCAGGTTCATGATATCCATGTATCAACCCTCTAAATGTGCATATTTAAAACATATTGGATAAAATATTGTCATTGTATCTAGAATTCTCAGAATATATTTCACACTCTGATATCTATATTCTAAATTAACAACTAATTTTTATTGTCCTTACCCATAATCAAAATTGTTTGATTAAATATTAGTTAAAAAGTTATATTACTAGCCTTTTTGAATCAGATGTCTTATGTTTTGTTTTGATTTTATGCCAATAGTATTTTATTTTTAATTCAGGTAAAATAGAGAAGATATATTTATCCACAAGCAACTGAAGAATGTATATGCATATTCTGTGGAAACAAAACAAAAACAATGACAACATTGTTCTTTCATATGTTTTAGAGTTCTCAAAGGGCATTATTATTGATAGCATTATTAATTATCATGACTGATTTTCATTTAAAAATGTCAGTAAGACCCAATGAGGAAGACAACTCCAATTACAACTCCAATATAATTTTTATATAGTGCTATGTTGCCCTGTTTCCCCGAAAGTAAGATACCCCCCCAAAATAAGACCTACTTACGTCTTGCCTCTTGCTGAAATACCCTGTTTCCCCGAAAATAAAACAGTGTCTTCTATTAATTTTTGCTCCCAAAGATATGCTAGGTCTTATTTTCAGGGGATGTCTTATTTTTCCATGAAAAAGAATATGGCACACATTTATTGTTTATTGTTTTATTAGAACAGACCTCGCACTTCCTGTCTGCTTTGGCTGTGCTGCAGCCAACAGTGAGATGCGTGGCGGTGACCACTGCTAAGGTCCAGGGTCCAGAGTTACGGTAACTTTGGGGGTCCTTATTTTCGGGGAGTTCTTATTTGGGGGGATGCCTTATATTTCAGCGAGAGGCAAAACTGTAAGTAGGTCTTATTTTCAGGGGATGTCTTACTTTTGGGGAAACAGGGTATAAGGCACCCCCCCCAAAATAAGACCTCCCCTAAAATACAGGTTTGAATTGTTATGATGATGTTCCAGAAGATAATGACATGAATGTTATTGAATAAATGAGTAAATGTACCATAGATTGTTGTACATGGAAATAATGGTAGTAACAAGAAATTCTTGATACTGTAGGATTCAGTTTGTCTGGTTATGCTGGTTTGTGATGACAACTACTACCGTACCGTATACAGGTAATAAATTTCCTTTTTTGTTGTTCAACAATAAATGTGTCCCTTATTCTTCTTCATGGAAAAATAAGACATCCCCTGAAAATAAGACCTAGTGCATCTTTAGGATAAAAATTTATATAAGACACTGCCTTATTTTCGGGGAAACAGGGTAATTCAAATATTAACAAGCTTGAGTTGTATTTTAAAACTGGTATTATGGTAAAGTTGGATGTCAGACATTTGAGCAAGGGCAAAATTTCTTTGCTTACCATGGGCAGTATGTTCCAGACATATACTTTTGCCTTCCTGCCTTGGCTAGCTTCAGTAGCAGGCTCCTGCTAAGGTGTAATAGTTAGGCCTGGGACTCCTAGAAAACTAGACCTAGTGCTTGCCTCTAGCAAGTTTTTGGTGGGAGTGGGACAAATCTGAGTGGGACAATTCCTCATGTTGTGGTGACTTTGAGAAAGGTGCTCTGGGGGTATTGAGGGTAAAGAGAGGTCCTTGTGGGGAATCAGAAGGTTTCTTAGAGGAGGTAAGGCACCCTCAAGCTTCCACTGAGGATGGAATGGGAAGCACAAAACCTCCAGCAGCATTGCTTCTTTCACAGGTTTTGACCATCCCCGCTAGGCTGGTGAGGCAGATGTAGACAGCACTAAGGTGAATCAAGTGCTAGCTGTGCCCATGACATGAGAGTTAGTGTACAACAAGAGACAGGGTGACTCCAGAGCACCGAGGCCAAGAAGATAAATCCCAGCTGCTGATCTGAGGTTTTGTCAGGAGGGAGGAGGTCAGCTCAGTTGCTAAGAGGGAGAAAGAAGGCATGGGTGGTGGGGTGGGCGTGGAGAGGCACGAGTGGGTTGCTACAGGGCTATAGACTTAAGCTTTCCTAGCCTGGGCAATGGGAAGTTGGAAGTGTAGCGAGGAGTCAAACTTGTTTGGAGATGGCTCACTTGAGTGGACCCATGCCTGAAAATCATAGAGAAGAAAAGGTGGACTTCACAGAAATAATGCTGCAAGAATTAAAGTCCAGTGATTGGAGAATGGGCTACCCTTTGGGCTTATGGGTTGGCTTTCAAACCCATAATGGACACTGTTTTTGTGAGCTAGACAGAAGCTTCCCACAGGTTGGAAGCTTCCCAATGGTCGTGACAATACTCAAGCTTGTCTGCTCTTGATCCCAGAATATCATCACCGAGGAACCCTGGTGGCATAGTGGGATAAGCATTGGGCTACTAATTGAAAGGCCAGCAGTTCAAACCAGGGAGAAAGATCAGTTTTCTGGTTCTGTAAAGATTTACAGTATCAAAAATCCTAAAGGAGTTCTGTCAATCACAATTATCGATATATAACAGTCCCTCCCCCCCCCAAAAAAAGGGGAGAAGAACAACAGAAACATGGATGACGGGAGACTGTGGTCTCTGTAAGATATGAAAATAATAACAATTTATAATTTATCAAGGGTTCATGGGGGAGGAGCAAAGAGGAGCTAATACCAAGGGCTGAAACAGAAAGAAATGTTTAGAAAATGATGATAGCAACATATGCACAAATGTGCTTGATACAATTGATGTATGAATTGCTTTAAAAGCTTTAAGAGCCCCCAATAAAATGATGAGAAAAAAAATCCTAAGGAACAGTTCTCCTCTGTCCTGTAGGAAAACTAGGAGTTGAAATCATCTCTATAACAGAAGGTTTAGTTTGGATATGCCATCACGAAAAGAGCCCTGGTGGGGCAATGGATATGTGCTCAACTTCTAACCGAATAGTTGTAAATTTGAGTCCATCAGTGACTAGAGATTTTGTTGAGAAAAGATCTGGCAATCTGCTTCCATACAGCTTACAGCCTTGAAAACCCAATGAAGTAATTCCATTCTGCTCTTTAAGTTTTCTAAGACTTGTAACTGTCAACAGCACCAACCAGGGCTTCAAACTGGTTCAGTTGTGCTCAATAAAGCAACAAAGGAATAGATCTGAATTTTAAAAGTTTGTGTGAAGCAGAATGATAACAGGCATGGGAAATTTTACAGGTTGAAGCCTTGGAATGGAAGACTCAGAAGAGGTATAGTGAGGTCTTTTTAAGAGCCTGGTGTAGGAGATTGAATTGTTGGCATGACTGTGGAGAGCAAAACACATTAGACTGACATGGGTACCACCATTTTTGATTGAGGCACCACTGTTCTGATTCTGCCATACATGAGATTTGGTTGCTCTGCAAAGAGAAAACTGCTTTTATTTTCTAAGAGGAAGATCAACTTTCTAGGAAGGTATCAGCTCAAGGCCAAAGACAGGCTCCTGTGGTGTCAAGCCCTGCTTTCCCGTTGGCATGACAGGACCACTATATAGTGCATAAAGGTGGGACTTGCCATTCCACCTCTATAGGTGGGAGACGAAGCAGCTCTTGTGGGGCCAATGGTTAAATGCTGGGCTGCTAATAGCAAGATTGACATTTTGAACCCACCCAGAGGCTCCATTGAAAAAAGACCTTCCATTAAGATTACTGTCATGTGGGACACTATATTAGATTAGTCTATAAGTGGCTTAACAACACCTAACAATAGCAATAACAGATGGGAGATAAGGTGAGAATTCAGTCAGAAGTCCCTCTAAGGCGTCAAAAACAGGCAGCTAAGAGGTGAGGTGGGAGAGAAAGAATTCTGGTCACAACGAGATGGGATGAGCGACAATATGTATGTAGTAAATATATATATATACATTTATGGCTATAGTTCTGTTTGCATTTCCACCCCTTTGAACACTTGCAGATTATTGTTATTGCAGGATTGGGTTGTTGTTGTTGTTGTTGTTGCCCTCAAGATGGTTCTGGCTCACAGTAACCCTATGTACAAGAGAACGAAAAACTCCCCAGGCCTGTGCCATCCTCACAATCATTCCTTTGCTTGCGCCCCTTGTTGCAGCCACTGTGTCAATCCATTTTGTCAAAGGTTTTCCTCTGTTTGGCTGGCTTTCTACTTTACGAATCATGGTGTTCTCCGGGGACTGCTCTCTCCTGACAACATGTCCAAAGTACGTGAGATGAAGTCTCGCTATCCTTACCTTTAAGAGCATTCTGGCTCTACTTCTTCCAAGACTGTTCGTTCTTTTGGCAGGCCATGATATTTTCAGTATTCTTCACCAGAACTATAATTCAAATAGAGGAGTATGTATACAATAATGTTTACGTTTTTTGTCTTACAGGAGATGGTGGGTTTTTAAAATGGAATTATTTGTGTTTTTATTGTGATTTGTTGAAATTTTCTGGAGATTTTATTGTGATTGCTAAAAATTTCCCCCCAGTTCTGTGTATTTTTTTCATTCTTTCGGTAAAGTTTTTTAATGCCTATAACTTTGAATTTTCAGAAGGGCTCAGTCATTTAATTTTTCTTCTGTTGTTTGTACATTTTTGGTTATATATTTTTAGTATATTTATGCCATGTATTAGGGGCCCTAAGTGTGTCCTTAATTTTTGTTTAATATAGGTTTTACATTTAGATGTTTGATCCATCTTCAGTTAGATATTTTTTAATATGAATCCGGTTTCATTTTTCTGTAAGTGGGTATTTCATTTTGTTAGCACTATTTGCTAAAGACACTTTATTTCCTCACTTGATGAGGTTTGACACTTTGTCAAAGATCAACTATCCAAAAGCGCATGGTTTTACATCTGATTTCTCAATTCTGCTTCATTGGTTTATGTGTCTGTCATTTCAATCAATACCAGACTGTTTTTATTCCCATGGATATGTAATAGGTTTGGAGAATGGAAGTGTGAGGCCTTTCCTTTCCGGCCATCTAGCTCAGAAGCAACAAAGCCCACATGGAACAACATATCAACCTGTGTGATCACGAGATGTCGAACGGATCACTGAAGACAAATGGGTGCATAAGCAAATGTGGCGAAGAAAGCTGATGGTGCCCGGCTATCAAAAAGTATAGCATCTGGGGTCTTGAAGGCTTGAAGGTAATCAAGCGGCCATCAAGCTCAGAAGCAACAAAGCCCACATGGAAGAAGCACACCAGCCTATGCAACCCCGGGGTGTCGAAGGGATCAGGTATAAGGCATCATCAGAACAAAAAATCTTACCATAGTGAATGATGGGGGGAGTGCGGAGTGGAGATCCAAAGCCCATTAGTAGGCCACTGGAGATCCCCTTGCAGAGGGGTCCCGGGGAGGAGACGAGCCAGTCAGGGTGCGATGTAACAACGATGAGAAATACAACTTTCCTCTAGTTCCTAAATGTTTCCTCCCCACTCCCATTACCATGACTCGAATTTGATCTTGCAAGTCTGGCTAGACCAGAGGATGTACACTGGTACAGATAGGAACTGAAAATACAGGGAATCCAGGGCAGATGAGCCCTACAGGACCAGTGGTGTGAGTGGCGAAACAGGGAAGGTAAAGGGAGAGTGGGTAGGAAAGAGGGAACCGATTACAAGGAACTGTGTGTGACCTCGTCCCTGGGGGACAGACAACTGAAAAGTGGGTGAAGGGAGACGTCGGACAGGGCAAGATATGACAAAATACCAATTTATAAACTATCAAGGGCTCATGAGGGAGGGGGGAGTGGAGAGGGAGGGGAAAAATGAGGACCTAATGTCGGCGGTTTAAGTGGAGAGAAAATGTTTTGAGAATCATGTACAAATGCGCTTTACACAATTGATGTGTGTATGGATTGCGATAACAGTTGTATGAGCCCCTAATAAAATGTTTTTAAAAATTGGTTATTAATTTTTCTCTATCTTTAATAACGATGGTGAAATCTGGATTGGGATTATATTTATGGGCCCACTACTTCTGCTTCATTTTGACATACTATGGTGACTTACATGCTACTATTATGCTGAAAGCATATATCACCAGTATTTTAAATACCAGCAGGATCAGTCATGGTAAACCAGTGTCAGCAGAGCTTCCAGAGTGAGAACGGACCACACAGAAGAAATCGGCTGTTCTCTTCTCAGGGATTCGCCACGGAAAGCCTTATGGAAAGCACCAGCATTGCCAGATGTAGTACTAGAAGATAAGCTCCTCAGGTTGGAAAGCACTCAGCATACGACTATGGAAGTAATGTCTCCTCAAAACAGCATCAGCCTTAGTAATGTGGATGGAGGAAAGCTGCAGAACCATTAATTTGCCGATGAGGCATGACTCAAAATAAGGAAAAAACAAAAATAGCTGCAAACATTCATTGTGCAAAGTATAAATACAGGAAAATTGGAGGTCATTTAAAATGAAATGAAATCTATAAAGATAGATATACTAGGTATTAGTAAGCAGAAATTGATTGGTTTTGGTCATTTTAAGTCCCATAATCATATGGTTTACTCTGCTAAGAGTGACAAATTCAAGAAGAATGACATGGGATTCACTGCTCCTCCCCCCAAAAAATATTTTTTTCAAGCTCTATCTCGAAGTACAATATTGACTATGGTAGTAGAATATCTATATGCCTACCAGGGTGTCCAGTTAATATAACTATTATTCAGATTTATACACTAAGAACTATAACACTCTGAAAAAAACAAGCTCACTGCCATTAAATCAATTCAGACTCATAGGAGAATGGAAGTGGCCATGTGAGTTTCAGAGACTGAACTCAGTGGGAATAGAAAGCCTTCTCTTTCTCCCTCTGAGTCGGCTGATGGTTCTGAATTGCTGATCTTGTGGTTAGTAGCCCAAGGTGTAACCACTCCACCACCAGGACTCCTGGTGATGAATTAATTGAAGAATTCTAACAACTGCTTCAATCTGAAGATGACCAAACACACTGAAGATGTATTAGGGATTATTAGTGATTGGAATGTGAAATTTGGAAACAAAGAGGAAGGAACAGTAGCTTGAAATGAAGCTGGAGATTGCACGATAGACTTTTGTAAGACCACAACTTCTTCATTGCAAATACCAGACCCCACTAGATAGAATACACACTAATCAAATTGACTACATCTGTGGGAAGAAAAGATGAAAAATTCAATACCAGCAGCCAAAAACCAGCCCAGGGACCGACTTGTAACAGATCAATCATGCACATGTACATTCAGGTTGAAATTGAAGAAAATTATACCAGTCCATTTATAGCTAAAATACAACCTTGAGTATACATTGTGGGTTCAAATAAATGACAGTCACTACCATGTCTTGATAATTTAGAAAAGTCTTGACTCGGTTACAACCAGACTGCTAGAATCTAAAAACAATTCTTTGATTGCAGTTCCATGTGGACATTTCAGTCCATCTTTAAAAGCACAAAACTCATTTGTCATCTGTCTAGGACTTAAGCAAGCGTGGACAGAAGCAGAAAGCAAAATTAATGTTACTATTCTTTAAAGTTAGTGAGTATTACAGGGTACAGCATTGATGATAACAACCAGGTTAATAAAATAAAAATAGTAATATCCTGGTTACAACAGCAGAAGGAACAATATTAGAAATTACAATGTTCTGATCTTGAGAACATGAGAGTACAGTACATTATAAAACCAATCACTAGTGGGACTTTCCGAGATGGTATGGGAAGGAGGCAGGTCATTCAGCAGTCAACAAGATGGCGATACAGTGGCTAGTGTTAGTCTGTCTTATTCCCTGCTGTTTTTCTTTGGGAATCAAATCACTGATTCATCAGAAACTTTTTCTGGATTTAGGGTTGTATATTGAGTTTTTAATATTATTCAATTAACATCCCCTATATGATTTTGGATGAACTCTCCTAATGCATTAATGGTGCATGATCCAATTAAAAGTTTCAGTATTAATAATAATGGGGACCAGCAAGACCAGTAATTAAGGCAGTGACCCAAGGAGACCAATTAAACAATTTTTAACTAAAATGAGACTTTCTCATACAAGGGCTTACCTTGTTTAAGGAATAACAAATTCAGACCTTGCCTATTCTGCAAGGATATGTCAGCTAAGGACTTAATTTGTTCTGAAAAATTTTAAATGGTGGCTTTTTATCCATTAATATTTATATTAATTATACTGGATAGGCCTTTGAAACCATGACTTTGGGTGATGAGTGCCGAGATACCTGTGCCTACAGAATCTACAATACCTAGTTGTTAAACACATACGGTAAGTAGACAAGCAGGTGGTAAGGCCAAAAGAGCAAGAAAACCACGTTTCTGGGAAAGCCTTAAAATACACTTGTAACCTACTGTAACACATTTTAATAGTTTGATTACAATTTTCAGAAATCCTAGACTGTGATAACAATATTAAGAAACCTAAGATAGTCTTAGTTTAAGGGGTCTTTTGCAGAAGAAAGAAGCTTTCCTTACGCGTCGGGCAGGACAGTCTTATGATGCTAGTGGTGAGCTCAGGTAACAAGTCCGTTCACCTTGACTGTGGTCAGAGTCGTGAGCATTATGGCAAAGGGTCTTTACCAATGTGGTGCAAGTCCAGCAGA
>NW_022111365.1:8079480-8080970 GCF_000313985.2 Echinops telfairi | reverse complement strand
GTTTCTTATTGCTGAATTTCTTTCCACTTCTACACAAAAAGTGGACCCATGTGGTCACTGAGACAGCATTTCAGGCTGCTTACAGGTTCCTTTTAATGTTCAGTCCTAGAGAGAGAGTAGAGTTCCGTTGTGGCTTAAAACATTTTTTTTCAGCCTTAGGCACAAACCAACAATTTAAAGTTTAAAAAGCCAAAAGGGTTCCTTTTTCTTCTGCCAACAGCAATCTTCACCAGTGTCTTCAAATGTCCGGAACTCTCAAATCACTGGGTGTGGCTTACTGTTTCAGAGCCTTCTTTGCAGGCATGTCCAATACCCATTTTAAAGATTCAAATTGATGTCTGAAAGCAAGTAGGCTCACAAACTTTCTGTTATTTTACATTTCAATGATCATTTTTATCAATTACTGTATTAATAACAATAGTTAAAGGAAGATAGTATAGACCTACTAAAGCCAGATTTTAAACTCATTTTTAAGCAAATTAATTATTTATTTATTTTATTTTAACTTTTACTTAAACACTTTTATTGACACTAAATATAGCCTCAGACTTTTGACTGATTTAAGCAAGGGCAGGGCTCTCTTCTAGCCACCTTGACTTTCCTTGCACCACTTTGATCAAGCAGCACAGTTTCTTTCTTTTTTATTTTATTTTATTTTTTTTTGCAGCACAATTTCTGCCAGAGAGGTTTAAGGGGTCTTTTTGATCCCTTAGCTTAAAAATTACATTTATCACATTTATTTATTTAGCCATCTTAGGCAGAATTAACCAAATATAACTTCTAGGAATTACAACTTCAACTTTCCATGTTCTTTCCAGAAAACAATTGAGTAACAGTGTGACCTTATCTGACTTCTGCCGGTGCAGTTACAAGCAATTTTTATGAGTCTCACTGTTCAGGAAAAGAAAAGATGGAGTTTTAGCCCAATAAAAAGAGTCTGTATGGAGGAGGGTCATGATGGTGACCAGGGAAAGAGGGACCACATTGAAGAGGGACTAGCAACTCGGTGCTCCAAGATGAGAATGTATCACACTGGCATGAAGTGGGGAACCAATAGAGAGGCCTGAGGGGCTGGCCCCAATCTCAACTAAGTGGATA
Organism: Echinops telfairi; assembly: GCF_000313985.2. Lineage (NCBI taxonomy): Eukaryota > Metazoa > Chordata > Mammalia > Afrosoricida > Tenrecidae > Echinops > Echinops telfairi. The sequence continues at coordinate 8,079,872 of NW_022111365.1, read as the reverse complement.
GTCCCTCCTCCCCCAGAAGGATTCACTTCAGAGGAAAGCACTGAAGCTACAGCTCAGGGAGAGGGACATGTCTGATCAGAGCACACAGGAGCAAACGAAGGGGAAGGGAAAGATAGTGAAGCCCATCTTGGCCCACCAAGCCCTGAGGATGATATTCTTGCTTAGAGCAGCCATTGCACAGAGAGGACCATAGGGCCAGCCCCACCTCGAGACACGATGTCCCTCACTGACATGTTCCTATGGGGGACAACACTGGAGACACACTGGGGGATGTGCCCGATTTGACCCCACCACTCTGAGGCAAAACACTAAGGGCATGCAAAAGAACAGCAAGGGGAGCAGAGCAATGAAGTCCCCAGGGAACATAAAAAAAATTGACTGTGGGGCCAGGG
>NW_022111365.1:8071026-8078611 GCF_000313985.2 Echinops telfairi | reverse complement strand
TAAACCTATAAATATATGTACATAGATCTATTTCCCCACCATCATATATAAATATATTTACGTATGTACATGCCTGTATTTAGATCTCTGTAAATGCCCTTTGCCTCCTAGTTCTTTCCTTTATTTCCTTTTACTTTCCTCTTGTCCCAATATCGTGTTCTGCCTTCCTTTGGGTTTCAGTAATTCCACTCGGTTACAATGCCCTTGATCAAGCCCTACCAGGCCTCCTACACCCTCCTCACTGTTGATTTTTGGTTACTTGTTGTTCCTTTGTGACTGGGTTTGTTAACACACACTTCCTTTCTCCGTCTCCCCCTCTCCCATGACCCTAGTTCTAACTTACGAATCTGGCTAGACCAGAGCATGTACATGGGTATAGATAAGAGCTGGAAACACAGGGAATCTAGGACAGATAACCCCACTGGGACCAATATTGAGAGTAGCCATACCAGGAGGGGAAGGGGAAGGTAGGGGGAGATAAGGAGAAACAATTACAATGATCTATCAATAACCCTCTCCCAGGGGATGGACGATAGAAAAATTGGTAAAGGGAGACATCGGTCAGTGCAAGACATGAAAAAATAATAACGATTTATAAATTACCAAGGGTTCATGAGTGGGGGGAGGGTAGAGAAGGGAGGGAAAAAATGAGGAGCTGATACCAAGGGCTCAAGTAGAAAGAAAATGTTGTGAAAATTATGATGGCAACAAATGTACAAATGTGCTTGACACAATGGATGAATATATGGATTGTGATAAGAGTTGTATGAGCCCCCAATAAAACGACTTAAAAAAACAGAAAAAGATTCTGTATAATTCCAAATAGCAATGTTTACATAATAACAAATAGTTGTACTTATACCTTTAGAAAAATTTTTATTGGGACCCCAATTAACAATAGTGACAGAATTATTAACTATATATATTTTAATGTGGCCTTTGACAGTGAAACTAACGTCACTCCTTTTGTACAATTTTATGATAAATGAAAGCTTTACAAAATTCATTATTTTCTTTGTCAAAGTGTGCAGTATTATTCTTTTATTTAACTAAAGTTAATAAAGATATAAAACAGGTTATATCTCCTGCTAAAGAGAAAAATCTATAATTAGTCCAATTAACAGATAACCAAGACATTTACACTTGCATTTTAGCTTTAAGACAACCTTTTGCAGATTTCCCACATAATGGGTAAGAATTATAACCCAAATAAAGTTCAAGGCATGTCCTTACTTGTTGACAAAGTCGTGGAGTTCATTGAGTGTCATTGGTGGAAATCACAGGTCCTGGCAAATGCTATTTAACAATTTGTATGAGGAATGTAAACCCAATAAGAGTGATCTCTACTTGATTTAAACGAAATGACAAGCACTGCCAGCTTGACCAGAAACATGCATTCAGAGTCTTAGGAGAAATGATTAGGTCTCTGACCGAGACGGCCCTTGGAGGAATCTCTGGAGAAACCTGCAACATCAAAAAGAAATCTATGCATCTTTTTATCTGTTGAAATATAGACACTTTCCCCTTGATTGCGCAAAGATTGTAACATTTACTTTTTATTTTTGCACACTTTTCTTCTTTATAATCTGTGCATTGGTCCTTCCTAAGGGCTGCCTGTTCTGAATCTGAACTCTGTGTTAGGCTTCTGAGGGCTCTGGCCTGCATCTTTTAAGGCCACTACTACAGTTTGGGATACAGCTCTTTCACTCATTTCTCCAGGTATTATCAACCTTTTGAGAAATTTCGATTAATTCTGATTTTAAAAATTAAATTCATTTCTATTTGCTTTCATGTCCCACCCCTGCTGATGCTCCACACAGCTTTTGGCACCTGTGGTGAATACAGCTTTGCTCCTTTCATGTGAAAACCACAACCATTATTTGCTGGCAGTTATTTCAAACAGGGCGATAAGTTAGGGGGGCAATCAGGAATTTTACCAGAGTTATGCAGAGCAGGGAGCCAGCGTCTGGTGACTCTTTCTGCTATGTACAGGTGAGAGCAGGCAGTCAACGTCTGTGAGCACACTTGCTCTCCATGGATGAGAGAAGGAAGGGTGGCCACTGCCTGCAGGGAATCAGGGACAGAGACCATAGCAGGCAGATTCAGGCAAGGCAGGGGGGCTTTGCCCAAGAAGCTCCAGTAGACAGGCAAGGCTTGGAGCCACCAGAGGATTTTTCATTTTACAAAGAGACTCTGGAGTACAGGTGGAACCAGGGTTGTTACAGAGAACACCCGAGTTGCAAACCGTGGAGAGAGCACTTTGTAGCAGCTGAAAGCTCTTATACAGAAAGTCAGAAACACTGAGCAGCCAAAAAGTATGACCCAAAAGATAACCCAAGAATTAACTATAGGTGAATGAGACTGCATTCCCTGGGGAAGGAGAAGACAGACACTTTAAAAGGTAGTTATTTGAGCTGCTTTTTAACCCTCTCAGTACGATGCAGACAAAGAGGAGGGGAGTTCCACTTGAATGAAACCATTCAGGTTCTCACCTGACCTGCAGGTTAGAGCTTTAATTAGATGCAAACACACACCTACATATTTTTTTAAATTAAAAACCATTGATTCCCTTCTGAAGAAGAGATAATATAAACAGTCACTAGGAAAAAAATAATAAAGAAAAACTCCTTTTATGGGCTGAACTTACAAAGTGTTTCTTGGAAGCAAAGATTAATCACGCTTTAAAAACATTCCTGTTCCCAAACCTCTAGATGAAACTACTCGAAGTCCTGCAACAAAGACATAGAGTTTGGCAGGTCATGTATTTTAAACAATGCTCCAAAACAGATAAAACAAAAATTTTAAAAGGCAAAAGATCTCCAGAGGCAACATGAACAGTACAGTCAAAAAAATTAAGTCAGGTGAATTGAAAGCCAAGCCAGACTTTTTCTGTATAAGCTGCTTAAAATTGTTATTTATTTTTTACAATAAAAACAAATTCACAAACACAAAGAAATCTACCTCCCAAGACTTAAACTTTTGCCAAGTGCACTGGCAGGTGAGATTAATATTCGTTCAGTCCATCTAAATCCCAGATTTATGGATAAAACCACTCAATGTTCCTTAAAAAGTACCACACAAAGGTTTTAAATCTATAAAATAAAAAATGTTTTGTCCTGATTAAAATTAATTTACTTTTAGCCAACAATTAAAATCTGCCAATAAAAGCACAAAAATAACAATGAAAAGAAGTTTTGCTGTTGTTTGCTTGTCCAGTCAGCCAGGTCTGTGACTAAGAGGCTAATAACCAGCAACCCAGTTACCAGGGGGGAGGACAGGAAGAAAAATAAAATGACAGAAGAGTTGGGGAAAATATAAGGACACACACACACACACAAAAAAACAAATAATCAGACTGGCCAAGTTACACAAAAGACAAACGACCATGCCTAACCATACCAAGTTACCAAACTTGGTAAGTGACGGTCTGAAAAGACAAGGCACCAACTTAACAAGCCACTCAACTTGTTGCCAATCCAACAAGCTGCCAAACCTAAGTGACAGTCTGAAAAGACAATCTGCCAACTCAACAAGGCACCAAACTTCTCAGCCAGTATCCTGGTGAGAAAAGACGGTGAAGAGTTCAGGCTGCATCCAGTCCCCTTCCCTAGTCAAACCAAAGGACCGGTCCCACAGTGAAATTTACCTGTGGAAGAACAGGAGACTCAGGCTGAATTCCAAAACCAGCATCCGCAGGCAGCCGCTTGACTGGGAAGGTCATAGTATTCATAGTAGTTCAGGGGCCCTGGTGAAACCAGGGAGCGCCTCCTTTAGAGGTCCCATACATCCAGAAGCAGCTGCTGGGTGAAGGCATCAAGACCAGTGACTTCCCGGCCAATGCACCAGAAGTTGCAAGTTCAAATAAATGACGGTTACTACAATGTTCTCATAATTTAGAAGAGTCTTTATTCAGTTACAACCAGACTGCTAGAATCTAAAAGTGATTCTTTGATTGCAGTCTCAAGTGGATATTTCAGTCCATTTTTAAAGGTAAAAACTCATCTGTCATTTATCTAGGACTTAAGCAAGCATAAACAGAAGCAGAAAGCAAAATTAATGTACTATTCTTTAGAGTTAGTGAGCATTACAGGGTACAGCATTGATTATAACAACCTGGTTAATAAAATAAAAATAGTAATATCCTGGTTACATCAAAAAGAATAATATTAATTACAATGTTCTGATCTTGAGAACATGAGAGCACATTCTAAAATCAGTCTATAGTGGGGAAAGAGGCAGGTTAGTCAGCAGTAAACAAGATGGAATTACAGTGGGTAGTGTTAGTCTGTGTCATATATCCACCTTGGTTTTGAGATAATCTGAAGAATAGATTTCAGGCATTGAACACTAATGACAGAAAATGTGTTCAGCTGTGGGATGACACCAAGAACATCATACATGAAGAAAACAAAACTCAAATCACTGCCATCAAGCATATTCTGACTCATGAGACTCCATCTCATTGCCATTGAGTGGATGCCAATTCATAGTGACCCTATAGGATAGAGTAAAACTGCCCCTGTGGGTTTCTGAGGCTGTAAATCTTCACATAAGCAGAAAGCATCATCTTTCTGCCTCAGAGCAGCTGGTAGCTTTTGAACTATTGACCTTGCAGTTAGCAGCTCCAACCTCTAACCCATCATGCTACCAGGGCTCCTGTAGAAAGCAAAAGGTCATTAAAAAAGAAAAGAAAGAAGAGATCAGAATGGGTGACAAAAGGCTCTGAAATTTGCTCTTGAACATAATTAAAACAAATGGAATATATAATGATGTAAAAAAGTTGAATGGAAATTTTCAAAAGACAGCCTGAAACAGAGTGTTACAGTATATTGAAATATGCAAAGACCTGGAGTTAGAAAATAAAAAAGGAAGAACATGTTCAGCATATCTCAAGCTGAAATAAATGAAGAAAAAGTTCAAGCCCTAAGTTGAAGATTCGACGAATTTTATGGGCAAAATATTTAATAATGCAAAAAGCATCAAAAGATGATGAAATGAATGAATATACAGAGTCACTATGCCTAAAATAATTGGTTGACATGCTACCATTTCAAGAGGTAGCATATGATTAAGAACTGAAGGTATTAAAGAAAGAAGTCCAAAGTGCACTGAAGACATTAGCCAAAAACAAGGCTCAGGGAATTGATGGTCCCATCCATTGCAATATTTCAACAAGCTGATACAGCACTGGAAGCATTCACTCATGTAAGCCAAGAAATTTTGTAAATAGGTCCTGAGCCAACCAACTTAAAGAGATGCATATGGTCTGGTTTTTGTTTTGATTTTTACTTTTTAAAATAATTTTATTGGGAGCTCATACAACGCTTATAACAATCCATCCATCCATCCATTGTGTGTCAAGCACATTTGTACATTTGTTGCTCTAACCTTTCTCAAAACATTTGCTTTCTACTTGAGCCCTTGGTATCAGCTCCTCGTTTTTCCCCTCCCTCCCCGCTTCCCCCTTCCTCATGAACCCTTGATAATTTATAAATTATTATTATTTTGTCATATCTTACAGTGCCCGACGTCTCCCTTCACCCACTTTTCTGTTGTCTAACCCCCAGTGAGGAGGTTATACGTAGGTCCTTGTAATTGGTTCCGCCTTTCTACTCCACCTTCCCTTCACCCTCCAGACATCACCACTTTCACCACTGGTCCTGAAGGAATCATCTGTCCTGGATTCCCTGTGCTTCCAGTCCCTATCTATACCAGTGTACATGTTCTGGTCTAGCCAGATTTGTAAGGTAGAATTTGGATCATGATAATGGGGGGTGGGGGAGCAATTAAGAACTAGAGGAAAGTTGTATGTTTCATCATTGCTGAGGTTCTTTCAAGACCTGTTCGCCACACAATTGGAATTTACATCTCTTGAGATGGGGACTGTCAGACCCTGTCATCTGGCTGACTGTTGGTAACCTGCCTTGCTGTTTGCTGCCTGTGCCTGGATAGCCTGAATTTCTCTACAGAGAACTACCTGGCGGCCCTCAAGACTTGAAGGACTGCCAGTGCCAAACAACTGTCTCGCAGGAGTGAGTTGCACTGAGCCATTTGTACTGCTTTATAATTTAATTAACTATTTATTATGTTACCTATCTATCTGTATAATTATATATATAATTATTAGCAATCTGGTTTTGTCTCTTGAGAGAACCCTGTCTAACGTAGCTCCTACACTGCACACTGATTGGCTCGGCTCCTCCCATGACCCTTCTGTGGGGGGATGTCCAGTGCCTACAGATGGGCTTTGGGTCACCGCTCTGCACTACCCCTCATTCACAATGATATGAATTTTTGTTCTTTGATGCCTGATACCTGATACCTTTGACACCTCATGATCACATAGGCTGGTGTGCTACTTCTATATGGGCTTTGTTGCTTCTGAGCTAGAGGGCCGCTTGTTTACTTTCAAGCTTTTAAGACCCCAGACACTATATCTTTTAATAGCTGGACACCGTCAGCTTTCTTCTCCACATTTTCTTATGCACACGTTTGTCTTCAGCAATTGTTTCGGGAAGGTGCGCATCATAGAACGCCAATTTAATAGAACAGAGTGTTCTTGCATAAAGGGAGTACTTGAGTGGAGGTCCAATGTCCATCTCCTACCTAAATATTAAGCCTATAAAGTTATGCACATAGATCTACTTCTCCATCATCCTATATTTACATATGTAAATACCTATATTTAGACCTCTATAATGCCCTTTGCCTCCTAGTTCTTTCCTCCATTTCCTTTTACTTTCCTGTTGTCCCACTATCATGCTCAGCCCTTATTTGGGCTTCAGCAATCCCTCTCAGCTACATTACCCTTAATCAATCCCTACCAGGCCTCTTACACCTTCCTTGCCACTGATTTTGTATCACTTGTTGTTACCTTGTCCCTTGGTTGGTTAACACCACTTCTTTTCCCCCACCTCCCCCTCTCCCATGTCACCCTGGAACTATTGGTCCCCTTGTTTTCTCCTCCATATTGTTTATACAGCCTATCTTCTCTAGATAGACCTGCAGGAATAATAATATGCACAAAAAACAAGACAAAGCAAAACAAAGCAACAAAAGAAAACAAAACAGTGAAAGAAAACCCAATCACATACCAAAAAAGTCTGTAAATAGCTCCATGTCTGTTTGTTGACCTTTACGAGTGTTTTCTGGTCGCGTCTAATGGGGTACCACACCCTGGCCACAAAGTCTATTTTTGGTACTCTCTTGGGACTTCCTTGCTCTGCTCCCTTGTTGTTCTGTTGCACACCCTTAGTGTTTTGACTCAGTGTGGTGAGGTCAGATCGGACACAATTCTGACACCGTGTCTCTAGGTTGTCCTCTGTAGGGTTATGGGTCAGTCAGGGTTGTGGTGTCTCATAGTGGCACCAGCCATATGGTCCTCTCTGTGCATTGTCTGCTTTGAGCCAGGATATCGTTCTCAAGGTTTGGTGGGCCAGGATGTGCTCCACTCTCTCTTCCTCCCCCTGAACATTCCTGGGGTGAGGTCCCGGTAGTATGGCAGTGGACAGAACAAATCCAGTGGTTAATATGGTAGCCAACTAAAATTGGGTGGGGGTGGGGAGAAAATAAAAGAGAGAAATGG
>NW_022111365.1:8067371-8069439 GCF_000313985.2 Echinops telfairi | reverse complement strand
ATTTACAAATAAGGAATCCTACTTCGCGGAATTTCATTTATCACAGTAGGGTCTAGAACCGATTAACCGCGATAAACGAGGGTTCACTGTATATCTCCACAGGGAAAGAGGGAACAGACTTTAACCTGGTGCTCCAAAATGTGAATGCAACATGCCGACATGGAGTAGGGAACCAGTGAGAGAGGTCATCACTGCTTTTTAGAGATACGTAGTAATTCATTGTATGTATGTACCACAGTTTTTTAACCCATTCATCAGTTGATGGAAATTTGGGTTGTTTCCAACTCCTTGAAATTGTGAAGTGTGCCGCGATGAACATTGGAGCACAGATGTCTGGCCATGGTTTGTTTCTTGCCTCTTCTGGGTATATGCCCAGTAGGGGGATTGCTGGGTTGTATGGGAGCTTGATTTCCATCTGTTTTAGATATTGCCAGATTGATTTCCATAGTGCCTGTATATACCTACAGGTCCACCAGCAGTGGAGGAGAGTCCCTGTTGCTTTCTAATTTTTTGAATTGGGCTATCTTTGAGGGTGTTAGGGTACCTGCCCTAACACATCGTCATGGGCCCAGTAGGCGCAATTGTACAGTGATGATAAGTAAAGATTATAGTAAAGTCATAGAGAGCATGAGAGCTAGAAGAGAGATTGAAATGATGGACTCAGACACAATTCATGGTAGCAATGGCTCACCTCAGCCTCACTTGGTGGTCCACGAGGAGGGAGAGAGCTATTTAATGCTAACCAAGGCTTTTATATTCTCTGAGAACATGCAAGCCCCATAATTACAGGTGAAGACATACATCACAGGAAATGGTTGTGCTATAGGTAATACAGTAATGGGAAGAGGGTGGTCTATGGGTATACACACAATAGGAAGAGGAGGGATTGGGGGTATACGTGTGGCAATATGGGTGGATCCAGATTCAGGATAGCAGCTTAACTTGGATGTCACTGAGCCAGTTTGACCTGTTCCCTGGTTCAACTGATAGAGACCATTATCAGTAAGGTGTGACCTCTACCTACAGGAACCAAATCATGACTGCAAACCTTTAGGGAGACGTAACCTATTGTCCTTAACAGCAGGGAGTGGGGCCTACCGTTGTCTGGTGACTGACTTTCATCAGGGGGGATGTCTGTAAGCATCTGACCTCCCCCCATATGCTGGCAAAAAGCCCCTAATGTTTGGCATGTCTTTGGGGGAGACAAATCTGGGGGAAAGTCTCTTTATATTCCTACAGTGGTATCTCCTTTTAATTTGCATTTCTCTTATGGCTAAAACATTTTCTCATATGTTTATTGGCCATTTGGATTTCTGCCCTTGTGAAACTTCTGTTCATGTCCTCTGCCCACCTGCTCAGTGGATAATTAGTTTTTTTCTTTTTGAAGGGTAGCAAGAGTATTGTAGATTTTAGTAATAAGGCCTTTGTCTAATGTATCATTGCTAAAGATGTTTTCCCAGTCCGTAGGCTCTCTTATTAATCCCTTGGTGAATTTTTTCAAAGTACACAGGTGACTTATCTTCAGTATAACGCACTTGTCAATTTGTGCCTCCTCTGTGTTTGTGTCCGTCCCTATTTCCCATAGCTTATGTATTCCCTTTGCCCAAGATCTCAAGTTGGACCCAATTCCTTCATTAATGGACCTAATAGTTTGGGGTTTTACCTCTAGGTCTATGATCCACTTTGAGTTTATTCTTGTGCATGGAGCGAGATAAGGGTCTTGCTTCATTTTTCTGCAGGTAGATATCCATTTTTTCCAGGACCACTTGTTGAAGAGGGCATCTGCTTCCCATTGGATATTTTGGGGGCTCTTATCAAAGATCAGTTGTCTGTATGCTGATGATTTAATTTCTGGGTTTTCAGTTCTTTTCCATTGGTTAGAGTATCGGTAATTATACCAATACCATGCGGTTTTGACAACTGTGGCTCTATAATATGTGCTAAAGCCAGGTAAAGAAAGCCCTCCCACTGGGCCCATCTTCTTGAGGAGTTCTCTGCTAATTCTGGGCTTCTTCCCTCTCCATATGAAGTTGGTAATCAGTTTTTCCATTTCTTTGAAGAAAGATGA
>NW_022111365.1:8053813-8065909 GCF_000313985.2 Echinops telfairi | reverse complement strand
GTGTGCATGTATTGCCATGAAACTTCCTCTGAGGAGTGCCTTTGCTGTGTCCCATAAGTTTTGTTACATTGTGTTCTCATTGTCATTGGTTCGTAGAAATTTCCTAAGTTCATCTCTGATATGTGCCAGTATGCATTCCTTTTGTAATAGAGAGTTATTCATCCTCCCATTGTTTGCTCTTGTTTTCTTCTTCTTCCTTTTGTTGATTTCCAGCCTAATGACACAGTGGTCAGAAAGGGAGGCCTGTATGATATCTATACACTTAAATTTATGTAGATTCACCTTATGCCCCAGCATGTGGTCTATCTTTGAATATGTACCATGTGATCTTTAAGAGAATGAGAAATACTTATATTTGGATGAAAAGCTCTGTAAATATTAGGTCAAATAGATTTTAGAGTTTAGATCTCTAGCCGCCTTGTTGAGTTTCTTTCCCTGTGATCTATATTTCTCAGAGAGCGGTGTATTGAACTCACCTTCTATAATTGTTGAGGCTGTGGTTTCTTTGTTCATCTTTTGGAGTGTTTTGTTGACGTATTCAGCGGGTCTCTCATTCGGGGATTATATGTTTACAATTCTCAGTGGTTCTTTGTCTACCGTTCCCTTGAGCATTATATAGTTTCACTCCTTATCTCTTTGTATGGTTTACACTTTGAGGTCAATTTTATCCGAGATTAGGATTGCAACCCCTGCTTTTTTAGAATTTCTGTTTGCTTGGTATGCTTTCCTCAAGCCTTTCATTCTCAGCCTATTTTTGTCTCTAGCCTTGAGATGTGTCTCCTGCAGGCAGCAGATTGATGGGTTGTGTTTTCTAAACCAGACTGCTAGCCTCAGTCTTTTAATGCCTGAGCGCAGTCTATTGATATTCCGGGTTATTATCCCCATCGGTGGACTCTGTGATGTCATCTTATATCTTTTGTGTTGGGTGTTTTCTTTCCTTCCTTTCTTATTAGTGTGTGTATGATTCTTGACTTCTTTTCACCCTTAAGCCAATTCTATCATGGGGTTTGTTTTCTCTTTGTTGCCCTCTGGCTGAGGTTGTTCTATGTGGAAGTCTTATTTATGCTTGGTGAGTGTTGTTCTTCTGCCCATACTGGTCAGCCAGAATATTTTGTAGGGCTGAGCTTCTTCTAGCATATTCTTTGAGTTTTTGCTGGTCTGGGAAGACTTACTTCTCCATCTATCTTGATCGATAATTTTGCTGGGTAGAGTATTCTTGGGATTGCAAAAATTTCTTTCAATTTTTGGAATATTACTCCACTGTCCTCTTCTTCATAGTTTCTGCTGATATGTTTGAGCATAGTCTTATTTGAGAACACTTATATGTGATTGCTTATTTTTTCCTAGCTGTTCTCATGATTTTCTCCTTTTCCTCATAGTTGGATAGTTTAACTAGTATGTGCCTTGGTGACTTCTTCTTGGGATTGAGTCTAGCTGGTGTTCTTTCAGCCTCCTGAATGGTTGCCTGGTTTTCATTAATTAAGCTGGGGAAGTTTTCCTCCAAGAATTCTCTCACTATTGTTGCAGATGACTTCTTTGTTGTGTCTTCCTCTGGTAATCCAATTAGTCTGATTTTGTTCCTCTTCATAGCATCAGACATAGCTCTTAGGTTTTCTTCAGCTTCTCTGATGATCTTATTAGATTTTTGTTCGTGTTTGTTAAAGTCTGCTTGGCTGTCCTCCAAGTCACTGATGCAATTCTCTGCTTCCTCTAGTCAATTCTCGAGGTCTGTGAGTCTGCTACTGTTTTTTGCTATTTCCTACCTAAGCTCTTGTATTTCCCTTTGGTGTATGGACTTTATCTTCTCTGTCATTTCATCCTTTTTCTGTATTGTTTCCCTCATATCCTGTATGACTCCATGCAGCATTCTGAAAAATTTTTTCTGTGGCAGATCAATGTCTGATTCTTCTGTGCACGTCATCACGTTTAGGATATTGAGTTAGTTAATTGTGCCAGCCTGGCCGATAATCACATGTGGGTCTGGTTGAAAGGCAGAGGGATAAATGGGTGGTGAAGCCTCGCCTTTCTAGTTCTCGGGTCTCTTGTTTTGTGATGGTTGCATCGGGTGCAGCTGCCTTAGCAGTTCCCTGCTTCAGCTTGCAAGATGGATTTCCTACAAGACATCCCCAAGGAGAAGCCGCATGGATCTATCCCGATGCAGCCCTGGGTGCTGGAGCAGCCATGTGGAGACCCCTGCCAGTGCTGAGATGCTTACACGTTCACTGACTCAGCTTTCCTCCTGCAGTCGGCCTCTGTTTTGTGAGGTGAAGGACTTTGTGGACTGGTGTTGGGTATGGGTTAATGTTGGACTTGTGGGCTTGAGCAGCATTGGGTTGGGATGTTTTCGTGATGCACACTTTATATAATCTTTGCATAAAACTCTCTCTTATACATGAGTTGCTGTGGATTTGTTTCTCCAAAGTACCAAGACTAATACAGTTTACTCACAGACCACATCCTGAATCAGACCCTGCAACTACAGCACCAGAAACACCTCCTGTCCCCTTATCAGTACATACATCCTTGGCTTAAGCCTTATATATGTCCCACAGCCTGGCTCAACTTCCCTGACCTAACTTGTTGGGTCTCAGAACTACCCTGGGGCTCAAGATGCCCCCGTTCCTTTCTCTGCTCTCCTTTCCCTAACGGGAATTCTTTCCATGCCTCAATAAAATCTTTCTCAACTCCATATTCCTAACTAAATTCTATCTCTGTTCCATGCCTTCCTCTCCAACCTCTCATAGCTGAATCCCAATCCCTGCCCGTGGGGCTACAAGAGTTTAATCCTTGCCCTGAGGCTGCAGCAAGCTGTGGCTATGTTGAGATAAAGCCCTTTCGCTGGCTCCAAATGGTCCTGGCTCCTGTGGAAACAGTGGCGAGGCTAAGGTCAAACCCTAACCGGCCTCCACTGTGGTAATCCAAAAGCCCCCAGCCCCTCAAAACCTGTGGATCTGTGCCTACTTATCTTTATGATGCAACTCCTGAGATCCAGCAGTGTCGAATTTCTCTCTTAGTAACTCTCCTCAGCTAATTTCTGTGGAGTCTCTCGGATATGTTTTACTAAGTTGCCATCTTGCCAGATGTCCCATCAACAAACTACCTTTTCTGTATTGTTTGAAATGACCATGTGATAATTATTTTCTCAGTTGTTTGTATGATGGATTGCATTAATTGTTTTCTAATGTTTAACCACATTTTAGTTATAAATCATTTTGTTGGGGACTCTTACAATTCTTATAACAATCCATACATCAATTATATTAAGCACACTTCTATATATGTTGACATCATAATTTTAAAAACATTTTCTTTCTACTTGAGTCCTTGTTTAACCACTTTTCCTAAATGGTATGAATCTAAATTGGTCGTGGTGTATCGTTTTTCTTATAAATTGTTGAATTTCATTGGTCAGGATTTTGTTGGGAATTTTTTCATCTCTGTTTATAAGGCATATTGCTCTGTAGATGTTTGTATCTTTGTGAGGTCTTTGTCTGGTTTTGGTATCAGAGCTATGCTCATACAATGAGTTTAGGAGTTCTTTGTCCTTTTCCATATTCGAAATAGTTTGTGTATAATTTTTGTCAGGTCTCCTCTTAATACTGGCAGACTTGCCCCGTGACAGCATCTGGTCCTAAGCATTTGGGGGGTTGAAATTTTTTAATGATCTGCTCTTTTCCTTCTTTTATTTTGAGTCTGATTAGGTTTACTACATAAGTCTGTGTTAATTTAGGTAGATTCTGTGTTTCTAAAAATGTGTTCATTTCAAAAATTTTGGAGCAAAATCTTTGTTGTAATTTTATGGTACTTTAAATTTCATTTGGTACTGTTGTGATGTCACTTTTTAAATATATAATTCATGGTAGTGGTATTTTCTACTTTGTTAAGCTTGCCGGTGGTTTGTTAATATTGGTAATTCTTCTAAAGAATGAACTTCTTGTCTTGTTGATTTTTAAAATTGTTTTTCTGTTTTCTAATTCATTTATTTCTGCTCTAATACCTACAATTTCTTTTCTCCTATTGGTTGAAGATTTATTTTGTAGTTCAAGTTCTAGATATTGAAGATGTTGGGTTACAGTGTTGGTTTTGGTTTCCACCTCTTTTTTCAGGTGTGTTGATTGCTATAAATTGCCTTAAAGTAGCAGATGGACACTGGGCCTCTAGTCAAGTACTCCCGCAGTGCAAGAACACTGGCATGCCATGGTGCTAACACCTTCATGGCAAAATCGCTGAAGACAAAGTGGGTGCATAATCAAATGTGGTGAAGAAAGCTGATGGTGCCTGTCTATCAAAAGGTATAGCATCTGGAGTATTAAAGGCTTGACGATAAACAAGCAGCCATCTATCTTAGAAGCAACAAAGCCCACATGGAGAAGCACACCAGCCTGAGTAATCATGAGGTATCCATAGGATCTGGTATCAGGCATCAAAGACCCAGACAAAAAAATCGTATCATTGTGAATGAGGGGGAGTGTGGAGTGGAGACCCAAAACCATCTGTAGGCAACTGGAAATCTCCTTACAGAAGGGTCACGGGGACAAGATGAACCAGTCACGGTAGAGTATAGTACCGGTAAAGCATACAACTTTCCTATAGTTCTTTAATGTTTCCTCCACCCACTATCATGACCTGAATTCTATCTTACAAATCTGGTCAGAGGAGAGCATGTACACTGGTACAGATGAGAGCTGGAAACATAGGGAATCCAGAACAGATAAATCCCTCAGGGCCAATAATGAGAATAGCCATAACAGGAGGGTAAGGTGAAGTTGGGGGGAGAAAATGGGAGCCGATCACCCTGATCTATCTATAACCCCCTCCCAGGGGAATGGATAACAGAAAAGTGGATATAGGGAGACATCGGTCAGAGCAACACATGAAAAAAGATAATTTATAAATTTTATAAATTATCAAGGGTTCATGAGGAAGAGAGGGTTGGGAAGGGAGGGGGCAAATGAGAAGCTGATACCAAGGGCTCAAGTAGAAAGAAAATGTTTTGAAAATGATGATGCCAACCATATGTATCACATATGTATCCCTGAGTTTAGTCTGGCCCCTGCCATCTTACCTGGACCTCACCTCAGGGACATATGTATACAGTAGCTTCTTCCCTATGCCCTTTTTGAATTTTTTTGAGCTTGCCTCAGTGAGCTAATGTAGTACTTGTCTTTTTACTTCACTTAGCATAATTTCCTCCAGTTCTTCCCACGCGGTGATGTGCTTCACGCATTCATCACTGATTTTTAGGGGTGCATAATACTCCATTGTATGTATGTACCAGGTTTTTAATCCATTCTTCTGTTGATGGAAAATTGGGCTGTTTCCAAATCCTTGCAATTGTGAACCATACCATGATGAACATTGGGGCACAGATGTCTGTCCATGGTTTGTTTCTTGTCTATTCCGGGTATATGCCCTGTATGGGTATTGCTGGATCATATGGTAGCTCAATTTCCAACTGTTTAAGATATTGCCAAATTTATTTCCATAATGGCTGTACATACCTACAGGTCCACCAGCAGTGGACAAACGTTCCCATCTCTCCACATCCTCTCCTACACGTATTACTTTCTGATTTCTTGAATTGGGCTTTCTTTGAGGGTGGTAGGTGGTACCTCATAGTTGTTTTACTCTGCATTTCTCTTATGGCTAGAGATCTGGAACATTTTCTCATATATTTATTGGCCATTGGGATTTCTGCCCTTGAGAAACTTCTGTTCAGGTCCTTTGCCCACCTCCTGAATGGACAATTGGTTTTTTACGTGTTGTAAGTTAGAGAGTATTGTAGATTTTAGTAATAAGGCCTGTGTCATTGCTAAAGATGTTTCCCCATTCTGTGGTCTCTCTTATTACTCTCTTGGCAAATTATTTTGATGTACACAAGTGTTTTATCTATAGTATATCCCGCTGGTCAATTTGTGCCTCCTCTGTGTTTGTGTCCTTCCCGATTTCTGATAGCCTATGTATTTCTGTGCAAAGCTTCTCAGGTTTGTCCCAATTCCCTCATTAATGGCCCTAATAGTTGGGGTTTTACCTCAACATTTGTGATCCACCTTAAGTTTATTCTTGCATATGGAGTGAGATAAGGGTCCTGCTTCATATTTCTGCAGCTATGTATCCATTTTTTCCAGCACCACAAATTGAAGAAGGCATCTGCTTCCCATTTGATATTTTTGGGTCCCTTATCAAAGATCAGTTTTCAGTATGCTGATGATTTTATTTCTGGGTTTTCAATCCTTTTCCATTGGCCTGAATATCTATCATTATACCAATACCACGCTGTTTTGACCACTGTGGCTATATAGTAGGTGCTAAAGTTGGGTAAAGCAAGCCCTCCAAATTTGTTCTTCTTCTTGAGGAGTTCGCTGCTAATTCTTGGTTTCGTCCCTCTCTATATGAAATTGGTAATCGGTTTCAATTCTTTGAAGAAAGATGCCAGAATTTTGATTGAGATAGCATTGAACTTATATAGTGCCTTGGGTAGAATTGACATCTTTACAATATTGAGTCTACTGATCCACAAGCATGGGATGCACTTCCATTTATTGAGGTCACCCTTGGTTTATTTTAATAATGTTTTGTAGTTTTCCTCATATAGATCTTTTTTTTTTTTTTTGTCAGATATATCCCTAGATATTTTAATTTGGGTTTGGCTATTGTGAAGGGTACCCCTTTTTGATCCCCTCTTCTGTGCCTTGTCCGATGTGTACAGTAATGTGATAGACTTCTGTTTGTTGATCTTGTAACCTGCTACTCTGCCATATTCCTCTATTGCTTCCAGTACTCCTCTTATGGAACTTTTAGGATTTTCCATATATAAAATCAAATCATCTGAGAATAGTGATATTTTCACTTCTTCCTTCCCCAGATGGATATCTTTGATGTCCTTACGTTGCCTTATATTGTTAGCTAGGACCTCCAGTACAATGCTAAATAGGAGTTGGGACAAGAGACATCCTTGTCTAGTCTCCTTTTCCAGAAGAATTGATCTCGTCTTTTATCCATTGACTATCACATTGGCTGTTGGTTTTTCATATAGAGCTTGTATTATATTGAGGAATTATCCTTCCATTCCTATCTTATTGTCTTAAACATGAATTGGTGTTGGATGTTGTTGAATACTTTTTCTGTATTTATTGATATTATCATGTGGTTCTTATACTTTTTCATTTCAATGTGACGAATAATGCTAATGGTCTTTCGTATGTTGAACCATCCCGGCATCCCTGGTATGAATCCCACTTGGTCATGGTGTATTATTTGTTTTATGTACTTGTATTCTGTTGGCTAGTATTTTGTTAAGGATTTTTTCATTGATGTTCATTAGGGAAATTGGTCTATAGTATTGTTCTTGTGGGATCCTTGCTTGGTTTATTTATCAGAGTTATACTAGCTTCATAGAAGGAATTTTGGAGTTTGCCATCTTTTTTCTATGTTCTGGAAGAGTTTGTGTAAGATTGGTGTCAGTTCTTCCCCGAAGGCTTGACAGAATTCTCCTGTAAACCCATGTGGTCCAGGTGAATTTTTGGTTGGTAATCCATTGATAACCTTGTCTATTTCTTCTATATTGATGGGTCTGTTGAGGTTCTTGATGGCCATTGGTGATACTCTACGGAGGGATTGTTTTTTTCAAGAATTTGTCCATGTCTTCCAGGTTTTTTAATTCTTTGGAGTACAGTTCTTCATAGTACTGTGTAATTATCCTTTTGATTTCACTAGGGTCTGTTGTAATATCCCTTCTTTCATCCCTCATCCTTACTATTGAAATGTGTTCCTTCCTTCCTTTGGTCAAATTTGTGAGAGGTTTGTTGATTCGATTCATCCTTTCAAAGAACCAACTTTTAACAGCATTGATTCCCCCCCCCCCCATAGTTTTCTTATTTTCCCTCTCCTGAATTTCTGATCCAATTTTTATTATTTATTTTCCTTTGCTATTAGTTGGATTGTCTTGTTGACCCAGCTCTAGTTGCTGTAAATTTTGTGTCAGTATATCAATCATAAGCATCTTCTCCTTCTTTATGTGTGCATATAATGCTATGAGACTTCCTCTGATGATTGCCTTTGCCATGTCCCATAAATTTTGGTATGTCATGTTTTCATTCTCATTGCTTGCTAGAAATTTCCTAATTTCATTTCTGATCTGAGCCAGTATGCACTCCTTTTCAATAGAGAGTTATTGATCCTCCAATTGTTTACCCTTGATTTCTCTATCTTCCTTTTGTTGATTTCTAATCTTATGGCATAGTGGTCAGAGAGAGAGGGCTGTATGATATCAATGTGCTTAAATTTATGTAGGTTTGATTTATGCCCTAACATGTGGTCTATTTTCGAATATGTGCCAAAAAAGCGTGAAAATAATGTGAATTTTTTTTTGTATTTGGGCAGAGAGCTCTGTAGATATCTATCAGATCAAATGTTCTAATTGTAGTGTTTAGATCTTTAGCTTCCTTGTTGAGTTTCTTTTCCAGTGATCTATCTTTCTCAGAGAGCAGTGTATTGAAGTCACCTACTATAATTTTTGAGGCTGTGATTTCTTTTTTCATCTTTTGGAGCACTTGGTTAACATATTCCACTGAAAGCTTGTTCGGCAAGTAAATGTTTAGAATGCTTAGTGGTTCTTTGTGTACTGTTCCCTTGAGAATTATATAGTGTCCCTCCATATCTCTTTTAATGGTTTATAATTTGAGGTCAATTTTATCCAAGATTAGGATTGCAACCCCTTCTTTTTTTTTTCATTGCTGTTTGCTTGGTGTGTTTTTCTCCATCCTTTTATTCTCAGCTTATTTTTGTCTGTAGCCTTGAGGTGTGTCTCCTGTAGGCAGCAGATAGGGGTTGTATTTTCTAAGCCAGTCTGTTGGTCTCTGTCTCTTAAGGCCTGAGTTCAATCCATTGATATTCAGGGTTATTACATCTATCTGTGGACTCAGTAATGTCATTTTATCCCTCTTATATTGGGTATTTTCCTGCCTCCATTTCTTTTCCATGGGTTGTGCAAATGTGTGTTTGTCGTTCATTCTTGCCTTCTTTCCACTGCTAAGCCTATGTTATCTTTGGAGCTGTTTTCCTATGGATGGTCCCTGGGTGGAGTTGTTCTAGTGGCTGTCTCATGGTGAATGTTGTTCTTCTGCCCATATTAGGTCAGCGAGGATCTTTTGTAGTGCTGGGTTCCTTTTAGCATATTCTTTGAGACTGTCCTTGTCCAGGAAGACTCTCACTTGTTCATCAACTTTGATAGATAAGTTGACTGGATAGAGTATTCTTGGGTTTGCATTATTTTCCTGCAATTTTCAAAATATGCTGCTACACTGTCTCCTCTCCTCCATAGTGTCTGCTGATAGGTCTGAGCATATTATCTGCTTGCCTTTATATGTGGTTACCAGTTTTTCCCTAGCTGCTCTCATAATTTTCTCCTTTTCCTCAGAGTTGCATAATTTAAAAATTATATGTCTTGGTGACTTCTTGGGAGTCAGTCTAGCTGATTTTCTTCTGGCCTCCTGGATGGTTGCCTGGTTTTCATTCATTAAGCTAGGGAAGTTTTTCTCCAAGCATTCCATCACTATTTCGGATATTGGTTTCCTTGATGTGCATTCCTCCGGTAAGCTGATAATTCTGATGTTGTTCAGTCTCATAGCGTCAGACATAGCTCTGAGCTTTTCTTCAGTTTCTCTGATGGACTTATTAGACATTTTACTCATGATCATTATTTTATTCTTGTGAATCTAGATAACTAGTGTGGTTCTCTGCCTCCTCCATTCTCTGGGAGAAGTCTGTGAGTTTGATATTAGATTTTTTATCTTGCCCCTTAACTCTTGTATTTCCCTAGTGCAGTTTCTACTTGTCTTGTTATGCTAATACCTTGTCAATGGGCCAGGTATATGTTGTCTGCTAACAAACAAAAAGAAAAGAGAAAGAAAAGAAAAGCCTAAAATGGCTGTACTTTTCAGGTGCCTTAAAATGGGCCCTTGAAGAGCTCTACCTCAGGAATGAGGGATTAGTTTTTCCAAGTGGGATTGGGACTTCCCTGGCTTGCATGTAGTTAGCTTATTCACTGTTTACTCACTCCAGGCTGCCCTATAGAGTTATCCTCATTTGGCTCAAAAACCTGTGCTATCTCTTCTATTGGGGATGTAGGGCTGTGAGGGCGTCAAAACAGCTCCCTTGTCTTGGAATGAGAGACAAGCCAGGCTGGTCACGCAGAGCTCTGTTCTTGCAGCTCAGTTGTTTAGCCACCCTACCTAGCTCTGGAGCCGGGTAAAATCATTTGGGTGAATTGGGGAGCTGTACTCCTCAGGTTCGTGTTGAGGGACATTGACAAAGGGAAATCTACCTGCAGGCATTGCTGCTCTTTTATTTTTTTAATTTGTGACTATTCATCTTTGTGCTTGGAACCATGCTGTCTGGAATGTAGGATATCCTTCCCTGTGGCTCCTATGAGCTAGTCTCTGCAGAGTCACTCCTGTAGGTGTTACTTGTTTGCCACCCAATCCCCCCACCCCCCCAATTTTTTTTAACTCTTAAAAATAAATGGGGCTATAATTAGCATATCATACAATTCAATAGTTCAACTATCTCAAGAAGGGTTGTAGGGTCATCACCACAGTCAACTTTAGAATTTCTGAAATTTCATCCTTCTTCTATCCATTGGTGCTGTCTCTCCATTTCCCCCCAACCTCCCCTCCATGCCCCTAGGCAATCATCAAGCCATGTACTGTCTTTTTAATTCAACCTATACAGATAAACATGTATAACAAGGGCAAACAAAAAACAAGGTCCCAGCTAAAATGATCATATAGAATTGGGAAAGATTATTAGATGGCATTTGCAATCTAAGAGAAAACTGAGAACATTAAAATTTTAGAATAAATTCACACTGGGTCCAGAGGGAGATCAAATTACAAGGTGTTATATTCCAGTGTAAACACAGCTGCTAATATTCACTTTACAGAGATTTTTGTATGATATTAGAGCTATTAATGTTCCTACCCCATGTGCATTGGGAATTCACTCGGGACTCAGTCCACATAGGGACCCTTCAAATTTTGGGATTTTGGGATACCACTATCATCCATAGCTTTCCACAAAACAAGTGTTTAGGATTTAGACACTGCTTTCATCCCCTTTTCCACATTTGGATCTTAATATTTACAATTCTTGGACTATACTGTAGTAACCCAGCTTAGCGTGAAGGACTCTATTTTGTTTTAAACTGCCTTCAAACCCCTTCTAGCAGCTAGCCCCATTTCCTCCTCCTTTCCATCCGTACTCTCCTGACAGACTTTGACTCTCTAAAGATGTCTCCAGACTCTGCCTTCCCAATTAGCAAGAAATGTAAGCTATCCTGTTAGACCTTGAATTATTACCTGCAGCTGTGCTGCTCCCCACTACCCTGGTAGCTTGATAAGAATGTAACTTCTTGAATGTCCCTCCTCTCAAGCCAGCCCACTATTATGAATTATAAAAATCCTGTACTTTCTTTGTCCTGGGTTGATAGTGTTCTCACTATTGAACAAGCTGTAAATAAAGGATTTAATTATTAATGAAAGATATGAATTGATCTCGCCCAATACAACAATACAGGCTCTTGTGCTTCTTCTGTGTGGAGTTAGTTGACTCCTGACTGAGATGGCTGCTGGTTTTAAGACAAACCTTTAAGACTCGAGATTACATATATATATATATATTTGGTTTTGACTTTTGGGTTTTTTATCCATCTTTTCATTTCTTTTTTTGAATCATTATATTAGGCATTCATACAACTCTTATCACAAGTCATCCATTCATCCATTGTGTCAAGCACATTTGCAAAACTGTTGCCATCATCATTTTCTTCTTTTTTAATTGTAATAAATCTTTTATTTATTAAAATATTTTATTGGAGCTCTTACAACGCTTATCACAATCCATACATCAATTATATCAAGCATATTTGTACATATGTTGCCATCACTCTTTTCTAGCCATTTACTTTCTTTTTTTTTAACCCTGGAAATGTCTCTTTCTTTTCTTTCTTTTTAAAAAAGTCATTTTATTGGGGGCTCATACAACTCTTATCATAATCCACGCATACATCAATTGTGTGAAGCACATTTGTACATTCAT
>NW_022111365.1:8039713-8052217 GCF_000313985.2 Echinops telfairi | reverse complement strand
AGAGAGAGAAACAAAACTAACTTGCTGAGCCCTGACAGCCTGACTGTGGGG
Organism: Echinops telfairi; assembly: GCF_000313985.2. NCBI lineage: Eukaryota > Metazoa > Chordata > Mammalia > Afrosoricida > Tenrecidae > Echinops > Echinops telfairi. The sequence continues at coordinate 8,052,166 of NW_022111365.1, read as the reverse complement.
CTGGAAGGCTTTAACCCTGCCCCAATGTGGCAGCCAGCCTTGGCTGTGTTGAGATAAAGCCCTTGGGCTGGCCAAAGTAGCTGGGCTGTAGCCGAGACTGGCAGGGTTAAAAGGTTAAGCCTTAGCCAACCTCCACAGTAGTAAGCCAAAAGCCCACAACTCCTCAAAACCTAGTGGATCTGTGCCTACTTATCTTTATGATGTTCCTCCTGCGACCCAGCAGTGTGAAATGTCCTTCTTAGTGTCTCTCCTGTGCTGATTTCTGAGGATTCCCTCTGGTATGTGTTACTCTGTCACCATCTTGCCGGAAGTCCCCAGATAATATTTTTCATGTTAGCTTGGCATCATCTGTTTTCTTCACCACTTTCTGTTGAGTTCTTTTATTTCATCATATTATTCCATTTGCTTCAACTATTCTATGTTCAAAAGCAAGTTTCATTTTGTTTTTCTGATATACACACTAGTCTTTTATTTTCTTATCTTTTAAATGAGTTTTTAGTTTCTTTATGTATGATGTTCTTGATGTCATAACACAGCTCATATACTCTTTGGTGTTTGTTGTTGTTGCCATTAAGTTGGTTTGCTTCATAGTGACCCTGTGCACAACAGAACAAACTGTCCAGTCCTGCTCCATTCTCACAATTGTTCTTATATTTGATCCTTATAGCAACCATTGTGTCAATCCATCTTCTCTTTTTTGATGACCCCCTACTCTACGAAGCATGAACTGGCATCTCCTGAAAACATGTCCAAAATATGTGAGATTTGTCTGATATTCACATTACCTCTAAGGAGAATTGTGGGTGTACTTCCAAGATGACTTTTTAGCAGGCCATGGTACTTTCAAAGTTCTCCCCTAGCACCACAATTCAAATGCATCATTTCTTCTTTGGCCTTCCTTATTCAATGTCTAACTTTCACAAGCATATGAGGCAATGGAAAATAACATGGCTTGGCTAAGTCCTCAAAGTTACATCCTTGCTTTTCAATACCATGATGAGGTAGCAGAATTATCTTATGCACCACATTTTCTGTTCTCTTAACCTCTTCTTCCATGAACATTGATTGTGAATTCAAGCAAGAAAAATATCCTTGACAAATTTAACGTTTTCTCCATTAATCATGATATTACCTATTCATCCAATTGTGAGGATTTTCATCTTTTATTTAGATTGAGTGGCAATCTATTCCACAGGGTGAAATCCTTGATTTTCATCAGCAAGTGCTTCCAATATATCAAAGGTTGTTAAAAAACCTTTCTCCAATCCTGATGCTACATTCTTCTTCATATAATAAAAAAAGATGGTGCAATCTTCTGATTATTTTCTCAGCATATAGATTGAATAAGCATAATCAGAGGACAAAACCCTGACACACACCTTTCCTGATTTTAAACCACGTAATATTCCCTTGTTGTGTTTCTACAACTGCTTCTTAATCCATGCACAAGTTCTGAATGAAGACGATGAAGTGTTATGGAGTTCCCATTCTCAACTTTATCCATTGTTTGTTATGATCCACCCAGTTAATAAAACACAAGTAAACTTCTTTCTGGTACTCTGCTTTCAACCAAGATCCAGTTGACATCAGTAATGATATCCCTTGTTCCATATCTCTTCTGAGTCAGTTATGAACCTGTGACTGCTCCCAGTCAATTTACTGCTACAAACATTGTTGGATGATTGTGATAGGTAGGTTTATTGTGCCAATATGGCCAATGAACACATGTGGGATTAATTGAGGGATGGAGAGATAAATGGCTCGGCAAGTCTCACCTTTCTTATCTCTTGCTTTTTGATGATCGGACCAGTGTGTGGCTGCCTTGCTTGTTCTGTGCCTCAATTTGAAAGCTACACTATCTGAGGGACACCTAACCTGTGGACTATGTCGCTGTAATTTGAGGTTCCTTCAAGACCTGCTTTGCATTGATACTGGAATATACATCTCTTGAACTGGGGACTGTCGGACCCTATTGTCTGGCTGACTGTTGGTGACCTGCCTTGCTGTTTGATGCTTGTGGCTGGATAGCTTGAATTGCTCTACAGAGGACTACTGGCAGCCCTCAAGACTTTAAGGACTGCCAGTTTATTAGCTATCTCATGGAAGTGAGTTTCACTGAGCCATTTTTACTGCTTTATAGATTAATTAACTGTTTATTTCTTATGTGATCTATCTATATAAAATTATTAGTGTCCTGGTTTTGTTTCTCTAGAGAACCCTGTCTAACATAATGATTTTCAACAAAATTTTGCTTACATGTGATATCAATGATATTGTTTTATAATTTGGACATTCTGTTAGGTCACCTTTCTTTGGAATGGGTACAATATGGATTCCTTCCAGTCAATTGGCCAAGTATTTGTCTCCTAAATTTCCTGGCATAGGCAATTGGGTGTTCCCAGTGTTTCATCAGATTGTTGAAACATTTCAATGGGTATTTCACCAATTCCTGAAGCCTTGATTTTGAATAAGGATTTCAGTGCAACTTGAACTTCTTCTTTTAGCATTATTGGTCCTTGCTCATATGTTTCCTCCTGACATTATGGGATGTGGACTACATCTTTTTGGTACAGTGACTTTATGTATTCTTTCCATTTTCTTTTGATGCTTCCTGCATCATTCAGCAGTTTGCCTGTAGAATCTTATGATATTTCAACTTGAGGCTTGACTTTTTTCTTCAGTTATTTTAGTTAAGATATGCTGAGTATGTTCTTCCGTTTTGGTTTTCTACCTCTAGTTCTTTGCACATCCCACTATAGTATTTGACTTTGTCTTCTCAAGCTTTCCTTTAAAATTTTCTGTCCTTCCTTTGACTTTATCATTCAATTTCTTGACTTTAGCTTTAGAAGTTGGTGCATAAATTTGAATAATAGTTGTATTGATAGGATTTCCCTGATGGAGGACATATATAATCCTATCACAGACAACATTGTACATCAAAATAGGTCTTGAAATGTCATTTTGACAATGAATACAACACCATTCCTCTCGTGTCATTCCTAGCATAATAAACTATATGATTTTCTGATTCAATAGCATTCCATTTCAGCTCACTTAAAATGATGATATTGATATCATTTCTATTTCATTTGGAATGATTTCCAATTTTACCAGATTTATACTTTATTAGTTAACGTTTATTAGTTGACATTTGTATCTTTTCTTCTCATTTTGATTCGTGCTCCATCAGCAAATCAAAATCCTGAAGACTTTGTTCCCTCAGGTTTTACCCTACTCAAGTCACTCTTTGAAAGCAGCACATAAAAAAGCAGCTCAATCATATTTTGAGTGCCCTCTGATCTGGGCGACCAACCTGGGGGAAGAGGAAATAAAATATTTCCTAGCTCTTTTCATGTATCAGATAATGTGATAAGGAGGTATGTCTTAGTATTATTACAATTAGTCTTAGAGAGCTTAAGAGACTTACCCAAGGTCACACAACCAATTCATTTCAAGATTAGACTTTGAGTCTATGTCTCTGAAGACTCTAAATCCCATGTTATTGCCACAAAACATACTGCGGAACCCCTGGATAAGATAAAAGTTTTGTAGAGGTGTTACTTCAGTCAAGGTGTAACTCCAGTAAGTTAGGGACAGTGTGATCCAAGATATAGAAGTAAATAAAGGTGAAATTTGGATAGAGATTTGGACACAGAGAGAAATATTGGCTAGGGAAGAGAAGTAGTGAGGAGGTGGGGGAGTCAAAGTGTGAGTAAGAGAACCAGCTCTTTAGAGGAGGTGGTTGATTTGGGAACATGAGAATATTCTAAACAAACCAAACTCACTGCTGAGTCAGTACTGATGCATAGCAACTGCTCCCCTCCATCGCCCACCCCAGTGTGGGTTTCTGAGACTGTAACTGTTTATGGGAGTAGAAAGTTAGTCTTTGTCCCTCTGAGTTACTGGTAGTTTAAAAAAGCTGACCATGTGGATTGCAGCCTAACTCCTTACGATTACACCACCAGGACTCCTTATGAGAACATAAGTTCATGCATTTAAGTTTTCCATGTAAATCACTCCAGAAATACTAACTGCATGGTGGATATCCTTTCTCCAGCTCATGTATGTGGATACATTATTCTGAGTTCTGTGAGCTTGGTCTGTCCTATTCCAGTGTTTTGAGCTAGGGAAGAGGTTACACTCTGCCCTTCTCCTCTGGATTACAGCCTTTTATGAAAGTTTGAATAGAAGTTTCAACTGACCTTTGTGTGAGCACTAATAATATCTAAGTCAGCAGCAAAGACACATTTCATTTAATTGCTCCTTCAGGGTCCACTTAGAGTAATAGCGGTGAATATCTCTCCCAAGTGTCTATCACAGGCAATGACAAACTTTGCTGAAGATGAATAACAAATTATTGGCAGGATCAACTTAAATAGGGAAGAAAGACTTCATCCTGTCTAGACTGACTTTGTCATAAACTGCATATTATTTCTGTGTCACCATGCTGACAATCCCAACTGTAGTGGAGGACTTCCACCCCTGAAATCTGTTAGCTCCAGAAAAGTGAAAGAAATTTTCAAAGGTAACTATGAGTATTTTGACAATGATTCATTCCATTGGGTGATACAAAAAAAAAAGTTCTGCTCATAACTAAGTTTGCTTACTTTTGATCATTGATTACATAAAATACTATGTAACTTTTATTGTTGTTTAGCAGTCCTAGGATCAGTAACATTTGTGGATTTCTTATTATAAATTATTTCTGCACTTGTAAATGAAATAATAAAGCTAAATGGCATTCCAAATTGTCTCAAATTTAGTGTTTCTATTTCACACTTGAGCCATAATAAGTGATCATATAAATTCTTTGCTCATTTATTTTTCTTGGGAATTTGACTGAAACAGACTTAGAGATGCAATTAACAAGTATACAACAGTAAAACATTTGGGTTGGTATCTCAAATACCTGGAACTATCTCTGTCTAGTAATATTGTGTATGATTGGAGTTAATCACTTAGGCCCCTTTGTGACTTTAAAATAAATAGACTGGACTCTGTGATCGCCCAGGTGTCTTTCTTATTTAAACTTTAATGTATAAAATTTTGATATTTTAAAATAATTGAGTTTTATCTTCTTAAAAGAAGTTTTCATTAAGTTTGCTTACATAATCAACACAGGAGAAAAGTATCAGCTTAATTATACATTATTGATGAAAACCCCCAAATTCCTTTAAAGATAAAATAAAGTAGGCAAGTTATCCAATTACCTTAAACAATTGTTTTATTTCTGAAATTCTAAGTAATAAATTTGAGCTAATATAATAAAAGTAAACTATTTTCTCATAAAGTTCAACAAAACTTGGTGGGGGTGGGGGAAACTCACTGCAGTGGACATTTTAATTTCAGGGTTTTAAGGGAAACACTGCTTTTTTCTTAAAATAATGAAAATCATGAAAGATGAAGTTTTATCTTCTTTAAAATTTGGATGTTGCTAGGTAATTGTGAAAAATAACCCTCAAACGTCTTATGACATGGAGAGTCATTATAATGTTGAGTATGGCATATGTTTAAACTTAGGAATTATTTTCTGAAATGCCCCCCCCCCATTCCCCCATACATCCTTGGTAAAATTCTCATTATGCTTAATGAGAATTAAAACCAGTGCCCTGTGAACCTCAGGGGAGAAAGTTCTTTGTTATTTTTTGGAGAGAAAAAGACTGGCTGAAGTCCAACAGATATTTCAAGGTCATTCTCATGGAAAGAGTCTTAGTGTCTTGATTCTTTTATCAGTCTGTTGACCAATTGTATGAGGACACTGTCTACCTGTCCTGAAAATTACAGAGTAGGTAATTATCTGAAATTACAGCGTAGGTAATTATACATTTTACAAATGTAAATCAGTTTATTGAAGTTTCTTGTGTATAGCATCTGTTAAAAGTAAAATTTGTGTTGCTTCCCAACCCCCAAGAGCCCCCATACTTATTATGGAGCTAAGTTAAAGAAAGATTGATTAATGTTCTTTCATAATAAATGCTCGTAGCACTCCAGGAGAGTAGGTGATAGATGTGCACACTCATTTCTATAGTGTTTGTATTGCTTGTAATATGTACTGTAACATAAGTGGACAATGTATGGTGGAAGAGTATCTAGGTGGAGAATCCTCAGGAAAACATTAATGGGGAGTGTAGAAATCATACACTGAGATAACCATTCTTAGTTTTACAGCCTCAAGAGACACGCTGGAGTTAAACAGAAATCACTCATTGTGAAATAAGGAACCACACACTGAGAAGAAATAAAGTTATAATTATTTCTACAGACCTTAGATTCAAACTATAAAAAGTTATTATCCAATCTTTTTGTCTTTTTCACAAACAAAAGTGAAATGATTTTTGAATGTTATTTATTATACTCACTAATGTGTTTTTGCTGACCTGATACCTTGCTGTACATTTTATTATTTCTATCTATTTTAAAAAGAGTCCACATGCATATAGTTCTGGGTCATGGGAATTTCATGCTGCTCTCAGAAGAACTGTTTACCTTATAAAATGGTGATATGATCCATTTTATCAGGAATTATAGATGAAGTTTGATCATTTTGTGTAAACCTTTTAATGATTCAGTGGTGAATGCGTTTACTGAAGTTTGACAAGCAAAAAACAGAATTGAATATGAATCTCACTCATTGTCATCGAGTTGATGCTGACTCATAGTGACCCTCTAGGAGAGGGTAGAACTGCCCTTGTGGGTTTCCAAGACTTTAACTCTTTACGAGAGTAGAAAGCCTTGTCTTCCTCTCATTGAAAATTAATATCTTCCTTAATTAACTCAGTTGAAAGGAAGGAGAAGGTGAATGTGATAAGAAATTCATTCATTTTAAGCAGAACAGAATGTGTACTACCTTGAGAAAAGAAAGCATTCTTGTTTTATTAGTGCTTGATTGTTTTTTAGCATTGTTTCAGCAAATGTAACTGAGTGTCTGCCGTGTCAGTTACAGTCCTAGTTCCCCAGAAGGGATGTTCAGAGATGAATGGATTTATGCAGAAGTCTTGGAAGAAGTATAGGCAGAATGCTCCTTAAAAGGGAGCATGGCGAGACTTCGTTTCACGTATTTTGAACATGTTAGTAAGACATGTTAAGAGTCTCTAGGTGGATAACCACAGTGGCTGCACTATTAGTCTCAAACATTACAATGATGAGATTAGCAACCTAATGAGTAACCAAATAAGCCTCCAAGGTTCCTTATATACATCAGTACAAGATCTGGTGGGACACAGAAAGAGAGGGTTCCCTTTCTCTTAGGAAGGAATGACAGAAAAGAAAGAAGCTTCAGCTTGACCTTTTCTTGGAAACAAAACATTCCTGTCTGAGAGAGCAGCAAGAACAAAATCAAGAACGCCTAACATGGCTAGGTGTGTTGACAAGATTGAGTGCATGGTGGAGCTGGGACTCGAACATGGGGGATAAGATGAGGGATAGGATGAGTAGGAAAAGAGTTTAGAGAGGAAGTAGAGGCAGGAGGAGCTTGCATCTTGTCAGCAAGGTGGAGAATTTTTAGACGTAGACAATTTGGAAAATACATACATTTGGAGAGGCCACTGTATAGAATATTCAGAAAATACAGATCAGCAAAAGAAGTAAATAAAAATCAACCATAATCCATCTCTACTATTCCAACTTTGGCCTATCACTCAACAAATGTTTTTCCTAGAACCTAGGGCCTATATCTTTAAAAAAAACCAAGTCCAATTATGCATACCAGTTATAATATTCTATTACAATCTATAAGCATTAATAAAAATCTTCTGAAACATAATTTTGATAATTACACAGCATTCTATTATATCAATATATCATAATATAATAAGCCTTCAGACTACAAACTGCTTTAAAATTTTAGATACGATAAATGGCCCTGTGATTTCACCTTGAAAATATTCTGAATTTGGCGGTTGGGGTAAAGAGGTAAATTTCTAAAAGTGAAAGTTCTGGTTCAAATGGAATACATATTTTAAAAGGCCGGCATTTCAGCACCTGTTCTTTCAATAGTCATTATCATGTCTGTTTAACTTTACCAAATGATAGTAAAGAGTGGATCATTGGTTTAATTTGCATTTTTGACTAAGGTCAAATGATACCAATTATTTCCATTCACTGTTTATAAACTGTACATTCATACCTTTTATCTATTGCTGTATTCTTGTTTGCCTTGGTTAGTAAATCCTAGTCTATCCATTCAAAAATTGCATTATTATAATACAGCTCTCATTTCTCTCCTAAGCCCTGAAATCACATGAAGCTGTGGGTGGAGATTCTGCTGATAGTGCCCCAAACACCTCTCAATTCAAACACCATGAGTAACCAGACACTAGTAACGCAGTTTATCCTGCAAGGATTTTCTGAGCACCCAGAATACAGGGTGTTCTTATTCAGCTGTTTTCTCTCCCTCTATTCTGTGGCCCTCACAGGTAATGTACTCATCATCTTGGCCATCATCTTTAACCCAGGACTCCATACCCCCATGTATTTTTTCTTGTTCAACTTGGCTACTATGGACATTATCTGCATCTCCACCATTATGCCCAAAGCATTAGTAGGTCTTGTGTCTGAGGAGAACTCCATATCCTATGGAGGCTGTATGGCCCAGCTCTATTTTCTCACATGGTCTGCATCTTCAGAGCTACTCCTGCTCACAGTAATGGCCTATGACCGGTATGCCGCCATCTGCCACCCGTTGCATTACAGCACCATGATGAGCAAGCCATTCTGTAGCTTGCTGGCTGCAAGTGTGTGGGGGATCTGTGCCTTCAACACAGCTATTCACACGGGGCTGATGCTGCGCTTAAATTTCTGTGGCCCCAATGTGATTACCCATTTTTTCTGTGAGGTCCCTCCTCTGCTACTTCTCTCTTGTAGCTCCACATATGTGAACAGTGTCATGATTGTTCTGGCTGATGCCTTTTATGGCATATTGAACTTTCTGATGACAATTGTGTCATATGGCTTCATCATTTCCAGCATCCTAAAGATGAGGACCAAAGAGGGGAAAAAGAAAGCCTTCTCCACCTGCTCGTCTCATCTCATTGTGGTGTGCATGTATTACACAGCTGTCTTTTATGCCTACATAAGCCCAGTCTCCAGCTACAGTGCAGAGAAGAGCAAGTTGGCTGGTGTGCTGTATACTATGTTGAGTCCTACCCTCAACCCACTCATCTACACTCTGAGGAACAAGGAGGTCAACATAGGCCTCAGGAAACTTTTTCCCTTCTTCAGAAACTAGTTTCTATCTTCTGAAGCTCTTCTTTGACATTGGTGATATAGTGTGGATTCATTTTTCTTTGAAGGATTTGATGAGTGGAAGCTTTTCATCCCAATGGAACAGCTTCATAGATGAGCTTGGAATTCTGGTGCCTTAGACTCATTGATGAGAAGAGTATTGTTGGTGTAAGTTCATATATTTGTGAGAAATTGTGTCTCATGATCTGGTCCCAAGTTAATGTGAGTTCTAAGTGGCAGGGAAACAAACCTGTCATGGAGAGTAAAATGCTCCTTGTGTTGTAGAATTGCAACTATATGAAAGTGTTTTCCTTTTCTACTCCTCTCCCCCATCCCCTTCCTCTTATTCTTATTTTTCTTCTTATTCTGTATATACAATGTTCAGGCTATGGATCCTAAAATTAGGTGTGCAGGCTTAGAAAGAACAAAGCAGGATAAATGGACCACATAGCTCATGAAAGAGAGAACTGTCAGATTGAAGAATTGTCTTAAGGTTTCCCTGGTCCCTAAGAAGCCTTCTACCTCTTCTGTATTACCTCATATGCCTCTTCTGGAGCCAACTGGACTTCAACAATAGCTTCTGGTTCTAAGTTAAATTTTTTTCTGGTTTTCCCTTATCCTCTCAAGATAATACGTATTATTAGAACCACCACTTTATTTGGAATGTACCACACTTTATTTTTAATGTACCAATCTTCACTTTAAAACCAGATGTATGGGTTATACACTTCACCCTTTCTTGATTTCGTTTTGAGACTGAGGTTTTGACTTGCTTCATTGATCTGTAGTGAGAACAGCTCCCATGATTCAGTTCTAATAAGTTGCATTACATTGTAAAATAAATTGTTTTCATTTCCAATGTTTCAAAAAAAGTTGGTGGATAAATCCTTTGTGTTTACTGAATTCAGGTCTAGGGACTTAGGTTCCATGGTATTAGAAAACTGGACACAAAAATCCATTTTTATAATAATTGACTAAAAAGTACAGAGGCAAGATGCAAGCGTTTACCTGCATCATTGTGATTGAAAAAAAGACACATATTGTTTACTACTCTAGATAGAAGCTGAAAGTATAGCTATATTTAATTTACAAGGGATAGGTTTCCCATGGTTCTTCCTCCAGTATTCTCATTCTCATTCATCAGAAGCATGCAGACTTGGGGCAGAGAATTTTAAAAATTGATGGACACATGGATTGAATGTGGCCCTGGCACATAACTTATTATGGACTAAATATAATGTCTTTTTTTTGTCGTTTCCATTTAAAATTTTTATTTCATTTTGCCCATGACATGAACTCAGACTTTCAATTTTGATATAGCAAAGCAATCAATTTGTATGCAGTTGGTTAATATCAAAAGACAAAGCAAAGTGAAAAAAGGAGAGAGAAATAAAAAAATCAGGTTAGTGTGTCCATAAAAGTATAATGTCTTTTAATAGAATTTTGACCCTTAAATAATGTCAGTCTACAGTCTCAGAGACTTTGAAATTAAACAAAATTTTGAAAATTACCACTATTGGTTCTACATTATTATTAATAGATTTTCAATATGACATGAAGAACATTTTTGTGTTAACCTTGATTTCTTATAATTTTTACATTTTATATATTTTATAGAAAATTTTGAAAACATAAAAAGTACATAGTGAAAGATCGAATACTTATGAGATAATTATTCATTTGACTAGGCAGAAATATGAAATTTGATTTATATAATTTCAAATTCACAATCCAGTTAAAAAGACACTGACACACATGATGAGTAACAGACAATGGTATAAAGAGTGCTGTGCTGTATGGTGAGCTAATAGTATGGAAGTGAAGAAGTGATATAAAGAGTGAGGAAAAAGCCCTGGACTTGGAATGAAGAGATCTCTGTTAAAGTTCAGACTCTTTCAGAAGGCTGCAACCCCATTGTACCTTCGTTTTCCCCTAAATGACTAAATGTGACAAAGATAATAAATCAACCATAAGATGCTGTCAAAATTGAATAAGAAAAATTTAGCCCCTGTGGTTTAAAGTAGACAAACTCATGCAAGATCCCAAAGGCATCCCACACACAGCACCTTTATGACTGCTTACTTACCCCAATTTATCAACTCTTTAACATACATACTCTTAAGAACCATGAAGACGAACTTCCCCTTCACCAACCTTCTCAGTTTCTCATATCTCATCTCTGATAATGTGTATCAGTGAATGGAAATACATTAATTTTTTGAATTATTCCTAAACCACAAATCCTTCCCATTTTGGCCTCCTTGAGTAAGCAGCTGCCCTCTAGGTGGTAAATTTCTCTAGGTGAATTTTCCAGCAACTACATGATGGGTGGAGTTTGGATATTGAAGATATGTCACAGGATCTGCACATATCCAGGTCCTCCTCCATGGAGGCTACTTCATGAACAGAAGTTTTAGCCACATTCATGTCCAGTGGCCCAAGACAATAGAGTCACAGTATGCTTGAGTTTTATATTAACCTTTCTTTGTTTTGTTTAGGGTTTACAAGTAGGATTCGTCTATCTTGGCATTACTGACCTATTGGTTTGGACAAGTCTTTGTTGTGAGAAGCTGTCCTGTGTACTTCAGGATTTTAGCCAGCATTCCTGCTCTTGCTACCCATTACATACCCCTATTTTTGGTTGTGATAACTAAGAATATCTACAAAAAAAAAAACAAAAACTCGCTGAACTCACTGTCATTCAGCCAATTCGGACTCATAGTGATACTATAGGACAGTCTACCTTCTTTGAGTTTCTAAGACAGAATCTTTTGAGAGCAGGCAGCCTCATCTTTCTCCCAAGAATGTCTACAGATAGTGCTAAATATCTGCCAGTGTGCAAAATTACCTCTGGATAAGAACCATTGATCTTTGGTCAACTAGAAATTTTTTTTTAAATTTCCACATTTGGAAATATTTGTGGTTGTTACTCTCTCATGTCTACCATAACGACCATTTCATTTAGGTACTATTCGTTGCAAACTTCTATATGCCAGCCTGGGATTAAGCATTGTTAAATCTTGTTTGTAGACTTTCAGTGATACTCTAAAAAAAAATCATTTATTGAGGGCTCATATAACTCTTATCAAAATGCATACATACGCCCATTGTGTCAAGCACATTTGTACATTTGTTGCCATCATCATTCTCAATACATTTGCTTTCTGCTTGAGCCCTTGGTATCAGCTCCTCATTTTCCCCTCCTTCCCCATACCCCTTGCCTCATGAACC
>NW_022111365.1:8037229-8038726 GCF_000313985.2 Echinops telfairi | reverse complement strand
GGTTACATTGCCCTTGATAAAGCCCTACCAGGCCTCTTACACCCTCCTTGCCACCGATTTTGGATCACTTGTTGTTTCCTTGTGCCTGGGTTTGTTAACACCCATTTCCTTTCCTCTGCCTCCCCCTCTTCCATGTCCCCCTGGAACTGTCGGTCTCGTTTTCTCCTCCAGATTTCTTATCCTGCCCATCTTATCTAGATAGACCTGCAGAAATAGTAATATGCACAAAAACAAGACAGAGCAAAACAAAACAACAACAAAACAACCAATGACAAAAGAAAAGCCAGTAAATAGTTCAAGGTCTGTTTGTTGACCTTTAGGAGTATTTTCTGGTGGAGTCTAATGGGGTACCACGCCCTGGCCCCAAAGTTTATTTTTGGTATTTCTTCTGGACTTTGTTGCTCTGCTTCCCTTGCTCTTCTGTTGCACACCCTTTGTGTTTTGCCTTGGTGTGGTGGGATCATATTGGGTGCAATTTGCACACTGTGTCTTCAGTATTGTCCCCTGTAGGGCTATGGGTCAGTGAGGGATGTCATGTCTCGTAGTGGGGCCGGCCATATGGTTCTCTCTCTGCATTGGCTGCTCCTTTCAGTGATACTCTAAGAGGTTACTCAACTTGTGCAAGTCACCCATCAAATGAGCTGTGGAGGCAGGATTTAATGTTAAGCTCCTTGGATCCAGAGTATTAGCTCATTACCACCAACTATATTATAGACTGTCATGTACTCTCATAACTAGGGCCGTCCATACATCCTAGCTCTGGAGGGCAGGATAACTAAAAGATTAGTTAGAAAAAGAACAAAACGATTGGATAACATTTCTTTCCTGAGATGACAGTAAATATGATAGCTAGCATAATAAAGACAGGGCTCCCTCCATTTTAAATAATGGGTAAATAAAAATATTAGAAAAAGAATATGTTCATTTCCTTTTAGTCTTGTCAGTGACAAACTTTCTTACTAATTGTATTGTGATAAGTGACACCATTTTTTTAATTATTGTTATTTAAAATAAATAATTTTATTGGGAGCTCTTACATCTCTTATAATAATCCTTACTTCAATTGTATCAAGCACAATTGTACACATGCTACCATCATCATTTTCAAAACATTTTCTTTCTACTTGAGGCCTTGGTATCAGCTCCTCGTTTCCCCTCCATCTCCCGCCCTCCCACCCTCGTGGCTCCTTGAAAATTACAAATTATTATTATTTTCATATTTAACACCATTGGCTGTCTCCCTTCACCCATATTTCTGTGGTTCATCCCCCTGGCGATAAGGGGGGTATGCATTATATGTGGACCATTGCAATCGGTTCCCCCTTTCTCCCATTTTCCCCCTCCCTCATGGTATACTCCCACTATTGTTCCATGGTATACTCCCTTTATCTGTCCTGGATTCTGTGTATTAAGAGCTCTTATCTGTACCAGTGTACATGCTCTGGTCTAACCAGCTTTGTGAGATAGAACTGGGGTTATGATAGTGAGGGGGAGGAT
>NW_022111365.1:8033859-8036473 GCF_000313985.2 Echinops telfairi | reverse complement strand
TGAAGCAGGGAACTTCTAAGGCAGCTGCACCCTGGTGCGACCATCACAAAGCAAGAGACCCGAGAACTAGAAAGGCGAGGCTCACCACCCATTTATCCTTCCCCCTTTCAATTAGCCCCATATGTGATTATTGGCCAGGTTGGCACAATTAACTAACTCACCAGGTTTTTAGAACAAAGTGATCTTGCGTTGAGGGAGGACTTAAGTAGAGGACAAATATGTGTACATAACCTATATCCCTATCATTATATTTTAATATATCTACATATATACATGCCTGTAATTAAACCTGTAATTTTTTTTGCCACGTAGTTCTTTTCTTTATATCCTTTTACTTTCCTCCTGCCCTACTATCATGTTTGACCTCTTCATTCAGTTCTCAGTAATTCCTCTTGGTTACATTGCACTTGATCAAACCTCACCAGGTGTTCTATACACTTCTTGCCATCAATTTTAGATCTTTTGTTGTTCCCTTGTTCCTGGGTTTGTTGGTTCCCCTTCCTTTTTCCCCACCTCCCTTATCTCCTATCTCCATGGAACCACTGGTCCCATTGTTTTCTCCTTGGGATTATTTATCTTACCTATCTTGTATAGTTAGACATGAAAAAAAAAGAAGAAGAAAGGAAAAAAAAGGGGGGGGGCTATAAATAGTTCCAGGTCTTGCTGCTGACCATTATGTATGTTTTCTGATTGAGTCTGATGAGGTGCCAAGTCCTGCCCTCTGAGTCTGAAATCTATTTTGGGGATTCCTCAGGGACTTTGTTTCTTTGCTCCCCTTATACCCACTGTTGCACCCACTTCGTGTTTTGTCCTGGTGTGGTGTGCAGGTAAGGGTGGGGGTCAGACTAGGCACAATTCCCACACTGTGTCTCCAGTGCTGGTGCTTTCATCACTGTGGGCAGTGAGGGATGTCGTGTCTGGTGGGGGGTTGGCCCTATGGTCCTCTCTGTGCCTTGGCTGCTCCAAGCAGGAGAAGTGACACCATTTTAAGAAAAGATGATTGTATAGTTTTAGAGAAGGCAATATTGAGTTTACTGAGACTGTAGCTAAGCATTTATAATGCATACAAAATAAATTAGGAGTCATAGGAGAAGAGCCATTCCAAGTCATGTTCATGGTCATTTGATGGAGATTTTCAAAAGTGAGATAAAGCCAAAATCCAGATTGAGATCACGACTTGGTACCTGATTGTGATTAATCCTATTTATTCTAATTGAATGTGAAGAATTGATTATGAAGAATGGTATTGATATTGAAAATAAAAAGGAAATTCCAGGCTTCATTCAGAAAGATCTTCCTTAGATTTCAATTTTAAAAACATAATGCAATATGACACTTTATAAACTTTGTAATAATTATGTGTACTCCAACATTGAAGATTTTCATGGAAGACAATGAGGAAATTTGGATGTGTATATTTTATACATAATGAAAAGTAATTATGTTTATATTATAATTTCCTATTTCCAACACTGTCCAATTAGTAGCTACCAGGGAACCTAGAGGGACATTGTTCTCTAGCTGGCTTTCTTATATCTTCTTCTGAGGCCTGGGTGTGCATGGGTCTTCCCACTGATTCTGGAGTATCCTGATTGTTATCAAGACAATCTAATACTAAACATGATAGGAAAAATTCATTTCACTTTCATATCTATTCCCAGTGGTGTGGGTGTCCTCCACAATATTGAGAGGTGAGGCTGATTTAAACCTAGTGGCCTGAATTATATTTTAGAGAAACACTAGTTATGTTCAAGGGGAAAGTTTGGGCGAGGAAACTTTTGACTACTACTCTATCCTGAAGCAGTAACCCAACAAGCAGGTGTTCTTATGTTGGAAGCTGGATGGGAGACTATGATCTGGAAAGAAGTTATAACAACTTTCTAGAATTCTGAGTAAACTAACTCTCAAAATACAGCAGAACCCAATGTCCATCTGCAACCTTAATTCTTAACATTTAGATATGAATACATATATATTTTTTACACATGTACATACCTGTATTTAGGCCTCTATAAATGTCCTTTGCCTCCTGGTTCTTTCCTCTATTTCCTTTTTACTTCCTTCTTGTCCCATTATCATGTTCGGCCTTCATTTGGGTTTAGTAATTCCTCGCTGCTACATTGCCCTTGATTAAGCCCCACTAGGCATCTGATGACCATTGATTTTAGTTCACTTGTTGTACCCTTGTCTCTGGGTTGGTTCCCACCCCCACCCCCAACCCCTGGCTTCCTTTCTCCCATCTTCCCTTCTCCTGATTCCCCCCCGGAACAACTGGTCCCATTCTATTCATCTTCAAATTATTTATCCCACCTATCTTATCTAGATAGACATTCAGATACATTAATAAATGTCAAAACCAGGCAAAACCAAATAAAACAACAAAGGAAGTCAAAACCAACAAAACAATAACAACAACAGCAGAAATCAAGAACAAAATAACTAACAAAGGGAAAGCCACTGACAAAAATGGAAAAGCCTATAAATAGTACAAGGTCTTTTTTTTTTTAACTGAGAAAAAGAAGGAATATTTTATTTTATAAAATACTTTCATTTTGGTTAACAGCAGTTAACAGTGATGCAAGGATATAAAACTTCATTGCAATTCTTTTGCTAG
>NW_022111365.1:8029772-8031151 GCF_000313985.2 Echinops telfairi | reverse complement strand
TTATTCATCCTCCAATTGTTTGCTTTTGTTTCCTTTGTCTTCCTTTTGTTGATTTCCAGCCTTATGGCACAGTGGTCAGAGAGAGAAGTCTGTATGATATCAACGTGCTTAAATTTATGTAGATTCACCTTATGCCCTAGCATGTGGTCTATCTTCGAATAAGTGCCATGTGGGCTTGAAAAGAATGTGAAATTTTTTGTATTTGGATGAAAAGCTCTGTAAATATCTATCGGGTCAAATTGTCTAATTGTCGTGTTTAGATCTCTAGCCTCCTTGTTGAGTATCTTTCCCTGTGATCTATCTTTCTCAGAGAGTGGTATGTTGAAGTCACCCACTATAATTGTTGAGGCTGTTTTCTTTTTTCATGTTTTGGAGTGTTTGGTTGACGTATTCAGTGGGCCTCTCATTCAGGGAATATGTGTTTACAATGCTTACTGGTTTTTTGTCTACCATTCCCTTGAGCATTATATAGTGTCCCTCTTTTTGGGGTTTGCACTTTGAGGTCAATTTTATCCGAGATTAGGATTGCAACCCTTGTTTTTTGAATTGCTGCTTCCTTGGTATGACTTTCTCCAACCTTTGATTCTCAGTCCTTTTTTGTCTGTAGCCTTGAGATGTATCTCCTGTAGGCAGCAGATTGATGGGTTTTGTTTTCTAAGCCAGTCTGGTAGTCTCAGTCTTTTAATGCCTGATTCAAGCCATTGCTATTCAGGATTATTATCGCCTCTGCAGACTCTGTGATGTCATCTTATACCTTTTTTGTTGAGAGTTTTCTGACTTTCCTCTCTCATTAGTGTGTTGTGCGTGTGTGTGTGTGTGTCATTCTTGGCTTCTTTCCATCCTTAAGCTAATGCTATCTTGGGATCTGTTTTCTCTTTGTTGCCCTCTGGGTGAGGTTGTTCTATGTGGCGGTCTCTTATTTATGCTTGGTGAGCGTTGTTCTTCTGCCCATACTGCATCATCAAGGATCTTTTGTAGGGCTGGGTTTCTTCTAACGTATTCTTTGAGTTTTTCCTTGTCTGGGAAGACTCTTACATCTCCATCTATCTTGATTGATAATTTGGCTGGGTAGAGTATTCTTGGGTTTGCGTTGTTTTCCTTCAATTTTTGGAATATGTTACTCCACTCTCTCCTCTTCTTCATAGTTTCTGCTGATAGGTCTGAGCATATTCTTATTTGAGAACCTTTATATACGATTCCTTGTTTTTCCCTAGCTGCTCTCATGATTTTTTCCTTTTCCTAAAAGTTGGATATTTAACTATTATGTGCCTTGGTGACTTCTTCTTGGGATTGAGTCTAGCTGGTGTCTTTCAGCCTCCTGAATGGTTGCCTGGTTTGTATTCATTAAGCTGGGGAAGTTTTCCTCCAAGAATTCTCTC
>NW_022111365.1:8016811-8028820 GCF_000313985.2 Echinops telfairi | reverse complement strand
ACAGAGGAGAAAGAAAAAAATTAAAAAGTAAGACGGTTTAGACTGTGCTGGGAATATAGGGAAGAGAGGGAAAGAAAAGCAGCTGTGTAGCTCAGTCCCACTCTCCGCCCGTGGAGCTCCAATTGTTTAGTCCCTACCCTTAGGCAGTGGCAGCAAGCCACAGTTGAGCCGAGAAAAAGTCCCTGTACAGCCCTCAAAGACCATGGGGGCACAGAGAGCAGAGATGTAAACAGAAGCAACAACGTAGCTGAACCCTGATCCCTGCCCGTGGAGCTGCGAGGGTTTAGTCCCCGCCCCAAGGCGGTGGTGGTAAGCTGTGGCTGTGCGGAGAGAGAACCTCTGCGCAGACCTCCCAGACTGTGGGAGAACAGAAAGCAGAGATGTAGATAAAAGCTACAATGCAGCTGAACCCCGATCCCTGCCTGTGGAGCTGCAAGGGTCCAGTCCCTGCCCTGAGGCTGGGGGTGGGGGGAACTGTGGCTGTCGAGATGAAATCCCCCTACAGGCTCCAAATGGTCCCGGCTCTGGCAGGCAGTGGTGGGGTTAAGGTCAAGCCCCAGCCGGCTTTCACTGAGGTAAGCCAAAAGCCCCAAGCCCCTCAAAACCCCATGGGTCTGTGCCTACTTATCTTTATGATGCTCCTCCTGTGTTCCAGTTGTGTTAAAGTTCCCTCTAAGCAACTCTCCTGGGCTGGATTCTTCGGAGTCCCTCTGGTTTGTGCCACTCCGCCGTCGCCATCTTCCCGGAAGTCAGTTCAAGGTCTTTACAAGTGTTTTCCAGTCTACTCTGATGGGGTGCCACACTCTGTTTCCCAAGTCTATTTTTGGTATTCCCTGGGTGTTTCATCACTCTGATACTCCTGCTGCTCTGCTGCTTGTCCTCAGTGCCTCACCCCAGAGTGATGGGGCCAGACCGTGCACTATTCCTGCACTGTGTCTCCAGTGCTGTTCCCCGCAGTGCCATTGTTCAGTGACGGACGTCATGTCCCATGATGGGACCAGCCCTATGTTCCTCCCCATGTGTTTTCTACTCCGAGCAGGAGCATCGTCCTTTGAGCTTGGTGGGCCAGGATGTCCTCTCCTCCCTCTCCATCCCTTTGTGTTTCTCCTGTATGCTCTAATCTAATGTGCCCCTTTCCCCTAGCTGTAGCCCAGAGCTGTCCTCTGAAGTGCATTCTTTAAGAAGCAACAAAGCCCACATGGAAGAAGCACAGCAGTCCTGTGATCATGAGGTGTCGATGGGATCAGGTATCAGGCATATGAGACCTAGAATAAAACCACAACCAAGGTGAATGGGTCGGTGGGGGGGCATGAAGTAGAGACCAAATGCTCGCCTGTAGACAATTGGACATCCCCTCACAGAGGGGTCACAGGGAAGAGATGAGCCAGTCAGGTGCAGTATATCATTGATGAAACACACAATTTTCCTCTAGCCCTTTGGTGCTTCCTTCACCCCACTATCATGACCTCAATTCTACCTTACAAATCAGATTAGACCAGAGCATGCACACTGCTACAGTTAAGAGCCTGCAACACAGGGGATCCAGGAAAAATAAACCCCTCAGGGCTAACAATGAGAGTAGAGATACCAGGAGGATTAGGGGAGGGTGGGGGGGAGCAAGGGGAAATTGATCACTAGAATCAATCTAGAACCACCTCCAAGAGGGACGAATAATGGAAAAGTGGGGAAAGGGGTGATGGAGGACGATGTAAGATATGGAAATAATAATTTATAACTTATCAAGGGTTCGTGAGGGAGGGAGGGAGGGTGGGGGAAGAAATGAGGAGCTGATATCAGGGGCTCAAGTTGTAAGAGAATGCTTTGAAAGTGATGATGGTGACATATGTGCAAATGTGCTTGATACATTGAAGGAATGTATGGATTATGATACGAGATGTAAGAGCCCCCAATTTTTAAAAAAATGAAGAAGATATTCTAATATTCTAAAACTGATTGTGGTGATGATTATGGAACTATATGATGTGAATTATATGTATGTAATTAAATAAAACTGTCGAAAATTTAAAAAAATTATACCACTAACTCTCTAGCATAGGATCTATATGGGTGAAGAAAATTTTTTAGGAAAATTGAATTTATCAAGAAAATGGAAGTTCAAGATTGCAGATTCATACCAATGTTAAAGGAATCAAGACTTGAGATACAAAATAATTGATGTCTCAAAAAACTGTATGTATTTTTGCTTGATCACTATAGAAAATAACTAATATCATAAAAGAAAAGGCAATCTTAAATAACGAATGGATATAAACTATTGGACAGAAACATTCAAATTTATTTATAAATGAATACTTTCTTCCCAACATAAATAAAGAATGAAATGTTAAAAAATGAAAAATGTATATCGCAGAACATTGGGGAAATGCTTGTCTTCTTTTCTTTCCCAGAACTTTTCAGGCAAGATTGCTATTTTGATTTATCTCAGGGTTGGAAAGCTCTGGCTTTATAGAAAGAAGAACACATTGTAGACAAAAATGAATCTGTTGAATTTCTCGCTGGGACAAATTAGGGACATCATAGATGTATTTTCTCACAATTTAGTTTATGAGAATAGAGTAAAACAGAAGACAGGCTCTGGCTAATTTGAACTGCATGTGAATGTGTATGTGATCTTACTGTGACTGGATCATTGTGTTAGTCTGGGTTAACTAACGAAACACATTCACAGAGACTCATATGTGTATAAGAAAGAACTTTATATACAAGAGCAATTGGATATTGAGAAAACATCCAGTCCAGATCAAGTCCATAAGTTCAATATTAGTCCATATGTCTGATACTAATCTATAAAGTCCTCTTCAGATTAAACACTTGCAATGATGCTGAATGCAGGAAGATCACAGGCCAGCGGGTGGAAAGTCTTGTGGATCTAGTGGTAGTAGAGGCATCTCAGTGCTTGCAGGGGTTTCCATGTCACTCCATCTGCTCCAGGGCTCTAGTAAGCTTCATGTGTTTTGTCAACAAGCATGTCTCACGGGGTGACTATGTGCCCCGCCTCCAGTGAACTCTTTATCTTCTTAGTGCCTCCAAATGAGGTCATCAAGCTGTGACCTGATTGACAGGCTAAACTCCACCCCTTCACTCTTAAGTCTCAAATTGACAACAGATTATGTAACTACCACAATCACCTTGCACTTTAATTATGAACTTAAAAAGAGCCCACTTCTTTTCAAGTGACTTCACACATTTTTTTTTTAGTGGAGTATTGAAATTTGACTAAATCACATAGTTCTGAAATCAGAGTTGAACACTAGCTTAGAAGAATGAAAAAGATTCATATAAAATAGGTTTATGAACTTAATGGGTGAAAATAATATTTATTTTCATGTTAAGTGGAAAATGAGAGGGAAATATGAGTCAGGAAATATTTTATGGAATTAAGTGATGTAATCTCTCTTTCTGTTTTCAGATACAGTTCCCTTAAATATATAGACTGGAAGAATGAGAAGATTCTACCCTGGACTGCCACTTAGGCAAGGGTTAAAGGACAAACACTGCTTCCTAGCCTACCA
Organism: Echinops telfairi; assembly: GCF_000313985.2. Classification (NCBI taxonomy): domain Eukaryota; kingdom Metazoa; phylum Chordata; class Mammalia; order Afrosoricida; family Tenrecidae; genus Echinops; species Echinops telfairi. The sequence goes on along the minus strand of NW_022111365.1, from coordinate 8,025,287 downwards.
ACTTTATATGAAAATGGTAAAGACTGATTCGAATTGATACAAGACTCTTCAGATGAATAAACTCCCTTGAAAGTGCTGCAGTTAGGACCACAGGAAATATTTCTACTAGTAATGTTTTGATGTCAAATAAAGACAGTGAACCCTAAAGACCTCATAAGAAAATATTTTTAAGGCTTAATTATTTTCTTTTTCTGTATTTACCTTGTGGGTGAATGATACGAATGGCATCTTATTCAAACTATGTTGCATGATCATATAGATATCATATAGATGGCAAAAAGGATTTTGCTTCTGCTTCACAATAGGCTATGTAGGAAAATGACTATTATTAGTAAATGTACATTACCTTTTAGTAAGACTGGTAATCACATGTACAATTCACATTTATTCAGGTTTTGAGCTGCTAACCACAAAGCCAGCAGTTTTCAATCACCAGCCACTCTGGGGAAGAAAATGAGACTGTCTACTCACATAAACAGTTACAGTCTTGGAATCCCACAGGGGCGGTGACACCCTGTCCTATTGGGTCACAATGAGTCAGAATTGATTCCATGACAGTGAATTTTTGTTAAAACATAAACATATTAGAAGACAAAAAGTTGGATAGGCACTGCTGGTGGACTTGTAAATACATACAGACACTGTGGACAGCGATAGGGTGATGCCTAAAACAGATGTTAATTGAAATACCATGTGATCCAGCAATACCATTACTTAGCATAAACCCAGAAGAAATTAGAAACAGATCATCACCAGGAGATGTTTGCTCCCCCATGTTCATCACAGCACAGTTCACAATAGCAAGAAGCTGGAAACAGACTAAATCCTCATCAATAGAAGAGTGGAAAACAAAAACCTCTGGTACTATGCATCCCTCAAAATGGAATACGACACATTCCTCAAAAGCAGTGATGAAACCATGAAACACCTCAACTAGTAGAGGACTCTGGAAGATATTATGCTGAGTGAAGCGAGTCAAGCACAAAAGGACAAATATTGCATGCGTCCACTGCGGTAGGAACAAGCAGCAGAATGGGCACAAGCTTAAGCTTGAAGGGCATCCAGTCTTCTGGCTGGGGACTGGACTGCCTGTTAGAGGTGGAGCAGTGTCAATGAACCATACACCATCCACTCCAAGTAAGTATAGTGTAGGTCACTTGGCCGGAGGGTGCCTCAGGACAGCTGGGATCAAAGGGGTAGGGAAGTAGGAATAAGGAGTGGGGGGGATGCTGTTGCTGAGTGGTAGCCAAGGGGAGCTGGGGTTAGCTCCTCCTGGAGAGGGAGGGCAGTCCTGTCAGAGAGATGAGACTTACTGATGGGAGGGCAGCACAGGAGAGGGGAGAGGGAATGGTCACATTTGGGGGAACATAGGTGCATGTCTGTTGTGGGGAGGGGAGGGAAGGCTGACCTCCAGGTGGGGGGATGCAAGACTGAGGATGCTCTTGGGAACAGTAGGTGGGGAGGGTCTTTAGTGGCATGCAGCAGGTGGGCAGAACTTACTTAGGGCATCTAGGGGTATTCCAGGAATCCAGGCAGGGTGTCATAGAACACTGGGACACTCTATCCTGCATCTTTGGGTGCACTGCTTGGTCCAGAAGCTGCATGGGTGAGACCCATATGGGCACCCCACTGAGTGAACTGGACTCTACCTCAGACATACTTGTAGCCTGAGGACTTACGCTGGAAAACACATGGTGACTAAGGAAGCAGAAGACAGCTGTACCAGAAGTAGTGTACTGTTGGTTGGTGGACAAACAAGATCTTGCTACATCAATGCCCTGGATGTCATCTTAAGATACATACTATTCTGGCAATCCTGTGGTGGCCACTCTGCTATATTTTGCTAATGCACTTCATTCACATGTCATGCAATTCAGTAATTCAAACATATCGAGAAGACTTGTACAATTATCACCATATTCTAGAACATTTTGTTCATCCTTGTAGCCATTGTTATTCATGTAATTATATTTTTTCTAGTTGTGGCAAAAATATACACAACAAAACATTCTCCAATTCCACAAAGTCTACATGAATAATTCAGTGCCGTTGATTCTCTTCATGTTGTACACCCATCATTGATATCCTTTTCCAAATTATTCCACTACCATTAACATACACTCAATGCTACCACCCCCATCCCCACCACCCAAGAAATAACTCTTTCTCCTTTACCCATGGAAACCATTGGTTTGGTTTTGTTCTTTCTTTTAAAAATATTTTAGTAGTTTTCATGATATAGTATTCATATACACTTCCACGGTTGAATCATTTTTTTAAAAAAAGTTGTGTATGCATCATCACAATCAGTTCAAGTGCTCTCTATCCTTCTACAAATTGAGTGTTCACAATTTAAGCTCTGACACTTTACCCTTCATCATATTTGAATTTTGTTATTGTCATCTTTGGATTACACAAACTGGTGTGCTTCTTCTGTAAGGATGTAGTTAATGCGTCACTTAGATTACTGTTTGTTTAAATACTAGCCTTTATTAACCCAGACACTATTCCAATTGATAGTCGGGCACCATCCACTTTCTTCACCACACTCAGCTGTAGCACCTTTATCTTTGGTATAATTTCATGAAGGCAAATATAGAGCAGGGATATGTTACAGGAACTAACTGTTTTTGGCTTGGGACTAGAGTTAAGTGGAAACCCAGAACCCGTCTTCTGGTCCATGGGTTATGAACAACTCTGGTTTACTTTGGTGGTCATATTAGGACAAAACCCAAACCCAAAACAACAACAACATCAACAAACAAAACCCCCCAAAATAAAAAGGAAAAACACTATCAATCATCCCTCTGGGATATAAGGTGATTGCATTGATAACATAAATAATTGTTTGATTAACATAGAATTTAAGATATTGTTGATATGAGGAGTTTCTGCAAGTATAGTCCAACTCTGACCTGCAATCAATGAGATTTTGCTTTGTACAGATTGATTTCTTAATTGATTGAGCTCTGTTTACATTGAGTATGGGGTTTGGTGCTAGGGAAAAATTTCCTGTATCAATTCTTAGGGGTGCTGATCCTTGCCTAACAGATTAAAAACCTATCATATGGATGCAAGGGGAGCATTGATGTGCACACGTGATGTAATTTCGGCATATACCACTTATCTGTTTGGTCTTCTGCTGTGGGTGCCTCCTTCTATACTCGATTTTCTATACATGCCTTGCCATAGGGCCCTCAAGTTTGTTCCAGGTTTCTCACTGATGATCCTGATAGCTTTGGTCTATAATTTAAGTCTATAATACATCTTGAGTTCGTTTTTGTTCATGGGGAGAGATATGGGTTTTCTTTCATTCTTCTGCATATGGAAATCCAGTTTGACTAACACCATTTGTTGAAGAAGCTCTTTCTCCAATTGGCTATTTCTGGATCCTTTGTTAAAGATTAGTTGCCTGCATGCTGATGCATTTATGTCAGAATTATCTGATCCAATGGTCTATATATCTCTCCTTGTACCAGTACCAGGCTGTCTTGACTACTGTGGCTCTATAGGTCAGGGAGTGCTAGGCCTCCTACTTGGTTCTTCTTTTTGAGAAGTTCTTTGCTTATCCTGGGTCTTTTACCCATATGGAATTGGTAATTATTTTTTCCATTTCCTTAAAGAATATATTTGGGTTTTATATTGGGATTGCATTGTATCTGTAGATTGTTTTATGTAGTATCAACATTTTCACAATATTAAATCTGCCTACACATGAGCATGGTATATATTCTTTCATTTATATAGGTCTTTTTGGTTTCTTTTCTTTTTTAATTATAATAAACCATTTATTGGGGGCTCTTACAGCTCTTATAAAAATAATTACATCAATTCTATCAAGCACATTTGTACATATGTTGCCATCATCATTTCCAAAACACTTTCTTTTTACTTGAGTCCTTGGCATCAGCTCCTCTTTTCCCCCTTCCCTCCCCTGCCATCCCACCCTTGTGAACCCATGAAAATTTGTAAATTATTTTAATTTTAATATTATACACCATCTGTTACCTCCCTTCACCCACGTTTCTGTTGTTCGTCACTCTGGGTGAGGGGTGGTGGTGGTAATTGTAGTTGATCATTGTGATTGGTTCTCCCTTTCTCCCCCCACCTTCCCCTACCCTCATAGTATCATTACTTCCACTATTGTTCCTGAGGGGTTTATCTGTCCTGGATTCTGTGTGTTGAGAGCTCTTATCTGTAGCGGTGTACATGTTCTGGTCTAGTCATATTTGTAAGATAGAACTGGGGTCATGAAAGTGGGGTGGGGGAGGAGGAAGCATTAAAGAACTTGAGTAATAGTGTGGGTTTGCTCGGTGCTATACAGTACCCTGGCTGACTCATCCCTTCCATGTGACCCTTCTGTGAGGGGAAGTCTAACTCTCTGCAATGGGCTTTAGGTCTCCATTCTGAACCCCCTCCTTCACATCAAAACGGTTGTTTGTTTTGGGTCTTCTGATGCCTGATACCTGATCCTATTGACACCTCATGATCATATGGGTTGGTGTGCTTCTACCATGTGGGCTTTGTTGCTTCCCTGCAAGACAGATGCTTGTTTAACTTCAAGTCTTTAAGACCCCAGATGCTATATCTTGTAATAGGCAGGCACTGTCATCTTTCTTCACCACATTAGCTTATGCACTCATTTTGTTTTTAGCGATTGTATCAGGAAGGTAAATCCTTGATTGCCAAGTTATTATAACAAGGTATTTTTGAATTGAGAGAGGTCTTGAGTTGAGGCCCAATATCGATTGGCTACCTTGATACTTAACATATAAATATATGTACAGAAACCTATATCCCTACTGTAATATATTAATACATTTACATATGTACATGCCTATGTTTATACTGTACCTCTATAAATGTCTTTTGCCTTCTAGTTCTTTTCATTATTTCTTTTTACTTTCCTTCTGTCCCATTACCATGTTCTACCTTCATTCAGCTCTCTGTACTTCACCTCGACTACATTGCATTTGATCAAACCCCACCAGGCATTCTATGCCCTCCTCACCATTGTTTTTAATTCTCTTGTTATTCCCTTGTTTCCAGGTTTGTTGGCTCCCCCGCCCTTTCCTTCACCTCCTCATCTCCCCTGTCCCTCCAGAACCATCAGTTCCATTGTTTTCTCCTTAGGATTGTTTATCCTGCTTATCTTATATAGATAGACATGTCTTTTGCTTCTTGTAGTTATGTTCTGTAGTTCTCTTTGTATAGGTCATTTGTTCCTTTAGTTTGGTTTATTCCTAAGTATTTCATCTTTTGTGTGGTTATTGTAAATGGAATAGCTTCCTTATTGTGTTTTTCATAGCTCTCTTCACTGGCATAAATGAATCTGATTAATTTCTGGTTGTTAATTTTGTATCCTGCTACCTTTGCAAATCCCTCAATTGTGTCCAGTAGGCTTTCTGTGGAGACTTTGGGGTTTTCTATACATAGGATCATAGCATCTGCAGATAGTAAGACATTCACTTCTTCTGTGCTTATTTGTATTCTTTTGAGTTCTATTTGTTGTCTGATGGCTTAAGCTAAGACTTCCAGCACCCTGTTGAATAAGAGTACTGGTAGGGAATATCCTTGTCTGGTCCCTATTTTCAGTGGAAATGTTTCTATTTTACCCCCATTGAGCATGATATTGGCTGTTGGTTATTCCTATGTGGATTTTATTATGTTGAGGAATTTCCCTTCTGTTTCTATTTTGTTGAGTGTTTTTCTAAAAAAATGGGCATTGAATATTATCAAGCACCTTTTCTGAAACTATTGATACAATAATGTGATTTTTGTTTGCCTTACTTATGTGGTGGATTACAGTGATTGATTTTAAAATATTGAAGCATCCCTACATCCTTGGAAAGAATCCCACTTGGTCGTGGTGAATTATTTTTTGTTATGATATTGGATTCTAATGGCAGGATTTTGTTGAGGATTTTAGTTTCTATATTCATGAGTGATATTTGTCTATAATTTTCTATCTTTGTGGGATCTTTGCTTGGTTTTGGATCAGTGGTATGCTGGCTTCATAGAATGAGTTTAGAACTTTGTTGTCTTTTTGTAGGCCTTGGAATAGTTTGTGTAGTTTTGGTATCAAATCTTCTCTGACTACTTGGTAGAATTCCCTTGTGAAACTATATGGTACTGGGCTTTTTTGGTTGATCATTTCTTAATTTGGGGTCTGTTTCTTCTTCTGTTTTGGGTCTGTTGAGGTTTTCAATGTCTGCCTGCATTAATTTGAGTGGGTGATGTATTTCTAGGTATCTGTCCATTTCTTCTAGATTATAAAATTTGTTTGAATACAGTTTTTCATAGTAGTGTGTTATTATTCTTTTTATTTCATTTGGAGCTGTTGTAATGTCTCCCATTTTATCTTTTTCTTAATAAGTGCATATTTTTTATTTCTCCTTTGTTAAGTTCTATTTTGTTACTTCTTTCAAGGAACCAGCATCTTTTCTTGTTGACTTTTTCCATTGTTTTTTTTTTTGTTTCATTTTCCATATCGTTTGTTTTTGCTTTGCTCCTTATGATTTTCTTCCTTCTTTTATTGGAGGGCATATGTTGCTGTCCTTGTTCCAGTTCTTGAAAGAGTTGTGTTAAGGTGTAAATTTTAGATTTCTTTTTTTTTCTTGTGTGTGTTGATTGCTATAAATTGGCCTCTGAGTACTCCTTTTGCTTTGTCCAAAGATTTTGATATGCTGTTTTATTGTTCTCAGTTGTCTCAGGGAGTTGTTTTTTTTATTTCCTTATTTGTTTGCTTTATTACCCAGTCACTTTTTAGTATTATGTTGTTCGATCTCCATGTGCTTGTCTTTATGTCTGTTTGCTTTATTGTCAATTCAAAATTTTATAGAAGTGGGTTTGAAAAGATTGATTTTAGGACCTCACTTTTTCTGAATTTGTTGAAGCATACTTTGTGGCCTTGTTGAAGCATACTTTGTGGCCTATTCTTGAAAATGTTCCAGGTGTGTTTGAGAAGAAAGTGCTATGTTTCTTGAGTTAGAAAAACCTTGGTCCTTGGCTTTGTGCAAGAGGGATTTCATGCCAAAGCCTGGTTTCTGAATCAAGTGGGATTTTTATAAAGTATAGAAGCAGTTTCAGGTGTTACAGTAAACTGAACATGAGAGAGACAGAGAGAGAGAGAGAGAGAGAGAGAGAGAGAGCTCTGCGGAACTGTGGTCGTACTGTGTAGAAGCCGCTGGGAGAACTTCTGAGAGAGTCTCTGGCTTTTCAGGGACCCATGGGAGGCATGGTCGATAGTACTGGTCGACCCCATTGGCTGAATTAAGCCCACCTGGCCCCAGTTGGGACCCACCCAGGTATACTGGCTTCCTGTCACAAATACCTGAATATGAGCATGGCTTCTAGCCTTAAGCAGCTTCCAACTTCCTGTAAGAGGGAAGTGAGGCTTTGGAATGTAAAGGGACAATCCCTAGTTCTGCCTCTAACTACCTAAGAAAAGTACACTTTTTTTGTTGTTGTTGGATGACATGTTCTGTAAATGAGGGGTGTATCCCCCAAAATAGACATTTTTGGCCAAAGACATATATTTAAATCTATCTATCTATCTATCTATCTATCTATCTATCTATCTACCTACCTACCTACCTACCTACCTACCTACCTACCTACCTACCTATCATCTACTTATTTATTGAAAAACCTTATCACCTTCACAGCACTCTCCATTACACTTAATACGTTTGTCGAACCCGAGATTCCATTCTTGAAAACATTTTTCAAACTCATGTTTGGATGGCTGACAGCACCTCCCTTGTTTTTTTCTTCATCACTTCTATGTTTTCAAATCGCTGTCCTTTCATGCCCCTCTTCATTTATGGAAACAAAAAGAAGTCTCATGAACCAAGGTCAAGGGAGTAAGATGCATGGGGAAAGAGAGGCATGCTATTTTATGCCCCAAACTGGCACACTAGGATGGCTGCAGGAGCAGGTGCCTGGTTGTGGTGGCAAACCCAGTCCCCTGTCTGCCACAAATCAAGCCATTTTTGTTACACACTGTTATGCGACAGAACCTCTACATAGAAAGCTTGATTAACAGTCTGACCTGGTGGAATTAACTCCAAATGCACTACAAGTTGACATTTTTGTCTGAGTAGATGACGAGGTTTGTCATCAATCAGCATTTCAACTCCTTTGAAATAAAAAAAGCACTCGTACACTTAAGTTTTTCCCATAATGCTGTCCTTGTAAGCTGTGTTCAACATCAGAATAGTTGCTGCAGTATTTTTTTCTGAACGGGAAACACATTTCACAGCTGCACACCATTCTCCTAAATCAGCCATCACACACACAAAAATGAAGTTCAAGTGAAATTGCTTTTATGAAAAAAATTCACTGTGATCAAGAACCTTCCCAGGTGACACCACTGGGTGCACTAACTCAAAACAAATTGCTCAATGCTTGCCTAGTGGGAAAAATGCTTACTACAAAATCTCCACTTCACCCAGCACAATTCTTTTTTTTTTTT
>NW_022111365.1:8010258-8016711 GCF_000313985.2 Echinops telfairi | reverse complement strand
GTGTGTGTGTGTGTGTGTGTGTGTGTGTGTGTACCCCTGTCCTAATCCATACCAACAGATGAAGAAGTCCTGATTAAGGATGAATTTTAAGAAAAGTGCACAACTTTTTTTAAAGAGAGTAAGTGAATAGGAGTGATAGAACACAGAGCACCAACAATACCAACAAAAGAACAGCTTGGGTCTAGACCTTGTCTTACAGGGAAATCAAGACTGTGTGGGGCAACTGTCTTTTAAGCAGCTGGGGACAGTGTCCAGTTGTATGATGTTTTACTATCTTGTGATCTTATAGGATGTCAGAGTATGGTTGAGATTAAGGCTAGGGAAATGACTTTGGAATGTCTATGGCTGAGAGTCATGTATAACTAGACATTTCCCCCTAGTTTCTAACCACCCTTTGGTGATGCAGGCCATGTGCTAGAAACTACTGGGGCTTTGGACTCAGTTCTTTCAAGACACGCAACATCCTGTATAGCCACACTAGAAGGATTTGATGAGGAAACCCTACTAACTGAGGTGGGCTTTATCTCAAACTCACCTTGGACAACTCAGAAGACTATTAATTTTGTCTTAAGGAAGAAGCTCTCTAGTGTGAGAAGAAAGAGATGACTGCCACCCAGGGTTATGATATTGGTGGTCATTGGATTGTGGTTCAGTTGCCTTTCTTTAAGGTTGCCCAATAAAAAGTGACCCAGGACCCCCATATAGTTACTGTTTTAATGCCTTCCTTGATTCACTATGACATGTATAATCTGATAGGCATGGTTCTGCTTTTGTGGATGAATGTTATTTCAAATTTTGCATTATCATCAACCCATTGTTAGTGTAAATAGTACCCAGTCACTTAGGAGTTTAATATGTACAAATTAACAATTCCACTAAGTCCACATGGAAAACACATGTGTTTTTTTTAAGTGTGATCCAAGGATTATAAATGATAAAATCCAATTTGAATGAGGAAATGATATGAGAAATTAAATTGTTAACACCTGGTTCATAGAAGGCTAGATGATAGTGGAAGCCCATGCAAGACAGTTCAGAGCAGGCCTATACTTTTATAATTTCCTTTTTCCAATAATGTGCTAAATTCTATACCAATGGATAAATTAATTAGTAGAATTACCTCATGCCTCAGGGTGATGAATGATAATGTTCTTTATCATAAAAGAATAATGATGCCTCTCAAATTAACCAGAGACTATATGTAATCATGGTTACCCATAAGTAAACCATAGATATGTGCATGGGTTTGGGACTTTAACTTTTTCTAACCCCAATCTAAGCAGTTAATTCTTATGACATGGCTCTACTCAATACTTGCCCTCTTGAAGAGATTACTGATGATATGGGTGCTAGAGCAAATCGTGATGAAGAAAGCAGATGGTGCCCCGCTATTAAAAAGACTAATGTTTTGGGTCCTAAAGAGTTGTTTTCAAACAAGCAGCCATTTCAGTGAGGCATCAACTAAGCCCATATGAAAAAAACACATGTGTCTGTGTGATCCAAGGATTATAAAGAATAAAATCCAAATTTGAATGAGAGAATGATACCAGAGCTTAAATTGTTAACACCTGGTTTGTAGAAGGCTATAGATGACATTTTTAAGTCCATAAGCTAATTGCAATTTTCCTACATTGATAAAGCCTCCTGTCAGTGAATCCCTTCTGATGATAGTTGAGTGATGTGAATAACCTTGTTATCAGACAGAAAGCATTGTAAACTTGATTATGGCAGATATAGTTAGGTTAAAATGTAATGCTTTATCATTTGATCTCCCTTTTTAAATGTTTTACCATTTGATCTAACCTATTTTAAAGTTGTTTCCCAATTTTAAAATGTGAGGGGGAAATACACATGGATCACATCTCCAGTGAATATCCTCTGGCCATGGACCAGTGTTGTGAATACCCCTGCTATAGTGTATTGTTGCAGAACCAGTTAGATTAAAATTATCATTTGATCTCCATTTTAACTCATTCTAAATTTGTTCTGTTTCTTAATATTTCTGACTTTCTTTTTAGTTGAGGTTTTTATCTGGTTTGTTTTGTTATTGATGTTGTACGTTTTCCAATATATAAAATCCAGATAGATAAATCTATAGAGATACTAACTGGATTAGTGGCTACTTAGAGGTATGGGAGAAAGATGGGAGGGAAATGAGAAACTAGGACCAATGAGTATAAGAAGGGGAAAAATGTTCTGGAATTGATTGTGGTGTTGACTGTACAACTCTTTTTGATATGACCAAAAGATTGAAGTTTATTATATGTGGATTATATGTCAATAAAACCATTTTAAAAAACTAAAAAAAGAAAAAAGATTTACAGCTTCAGAAACCTACAGAGGACACCTACTCTATAATACAAAATGCATAGAAGTCAGAATTGACTAATGGGAATTGGTCTTTACCTTTGATTAATACAGAGCATCACTATACTAGTAAACATAACTGAAAACATACAAATAGCAGAAGATAAGCCAAATTTAAAAAAAAGAAAAGATAAACTAGATGACTGACATCTTGTAACAATTATATAGTAGGCTATACAAAATTTTCATTTAAAGAATAAAAATAACCCACAGACTGAGGGAAAATGTGGCAACAACATATTGGACAAGAAAGAGACTAATCTCTACAATTTATTGAAAGACTCAATACTTCAATAAAATCACACAACAATGAGCAGAGGACATGAACAGCCACTTGCCCAAAGAAGACATTTCGGTGGCCAACACATGTATAAAGACATTATTATTACAGGGAACCTCACCTCTGCTGGGGTTAGCTGTTCAAGATGTGCAGGGAGGAGAAGAGCATTCAGTTGCTGCCATACAAAATTGTGCTAAGGTCATTCCAAATCAACAGACATTCCTACCAGAGTGATAAGTGATCCTAACGGAAATTGCTAATCCAGATGCAGGCAGGGTAGCATGTATGTCTCAGAGAAGGCATGTCCAGTTTATGGCCCTGCTTTATGCTTGACTTCACTAGGAGGTCACGGAAGATATGGGTGCTATAGCAAACCAGATGGTCCCAGGTATCAGAAAGAATACCATCTTGGATCTTAAAGGCTTTTCTTTGAAACAAGCAGTCATCTAAGTTAGGCATCAGCTAAGTCCACATGAAAGAAGCACATCAGCCTGTGTGATTCAAGGATCATAAATAATAAAATCCAAACCCAAAGAAGGGAACAAGCAGTATCATAGTTTAAACTGTGAACACCTGGTCTGCAGAAGGGTATGGATGATAGTAAAAGCCTTAAGGTCCATATATGGATTAAACATCCATTGAATTCCATCTGACCATAGTTGAGGAATGTGAACAGTCTTGTTATTAGACAGAAAGCACTGTAAACTGGATTGTGGAAGATGTAGCTAGGTTAAAAATGAAATATATCATTTGATCTCCCTTTTGACCCATTTTAAAGTTGTTTCCATTTAAAAAAACAAAGGGGAAACATGGATATGAATTTATATGGATTAAATATGGAATAATATCCAGTAAGCATCTATTAAGCCTCTGGTGAATTCCCTCTGACCATTGAGAAGGGATGTGAAGGGATAGCAAAGCTTTGCTATCATGAAGAATTCATGGGAAAATGGATAATTGCAGGTGCAATTAAGTTGGAATTTAAGACCTTACTTTATATCTCTTTTGACATATTTTATATTTGTTCTAGGTTTTAATATTTTCTGCTTTCTTTTCAATTGAGGGTTTTACTTTGTTATTGTTGTTAATTTTTTGTTTTTGTTTTTTGGGTGTATGATTTTTGTATATGAAATCCAAGATAGGTAAATCTATAGAGATAATTACTCGATTATTGGTTTCTTGGGGGTATATCAGGGAAGGTTGGGGGGAAACGGGGTGCTAATAACAATGAGCACAAGAAAGTAGAAAATGTTAAAAAATGGAGTGTGCTAATGGTTATAAACTCTCCTTAATGTCATTGAACTATGAATTATATGCCAATAAACCCACAGACAAGTGATCCAAATCGGTGGCAAAGAGGCTGTAGGAGGGCTTGATCAAGGGTAATGTAATTCCAAGAGGAATTACTGAAACCCAAATGAAGGCTGAACATGGTAGTGGGACAACAAGAAAGTAACAGGAAATAGAGGAAAGAACTAGGAGGCAAAGGGCATTTATAGAGGTCTAAATAAAGGCATGTACATATGTAAATATATTTATATATGAGGGTAGGGAAATAGATCTATGTGCATATATGTATAGGTTTAGTAGTAAGGTAGCAGATGGACATTGGGCCTCCACTCAAGTACTCACTCAATGCAAGAATACTTTCTTCTATTAAACTGGCATTCCATGGTGCTCACCTTCTTTACACAATCGCTGGTGGTGAAGAAAGTTGATGGATCCTGGCTATCAAAAGATATAGCAACTAGGGTCTTAAAGACTTGAAGGGAAACAAGTGGCTATCTAACTGAGAAATAACAAAGGCCACATGGAAGAAGCACACCAGCCTGTGTGATCACGAGGTGTTGAAGGGATTCGGTATCAGACATCAAAGAACAAAAAATCGAATCATTGTAAATGAGGGGAGTGCAGATTGGGAACCCAAGACCCATCTGTAGGCAACTGGACATACCCTTACAGAAGGCTCGCAGGGAGGCGATGAGCCAGTCATGGTGCAATGTAGCAACAATGAAACATACAATGTTCCTCTAGTTCCTAAATGCCCCCCAGCCCCCGCCAACTATCATGATCCCGATTCTACCTTATAAATATGACTAGACCAGAGGACATACACTGGTACAGATAGGAACTGGCAACAGAGGGAATTCAGGACAAATGATCCCTTCAGGACCAGTGCTGAGAGTGGTGATACCAGTAGGGTGGAAGGAGGGTGGGGTGGAAAGGGGGAACCAATTACAAGGATCTACATATAACCTCCTCCCTGGGGGATGGACAATGGAAGAGTGGGTGAGGGGAGACAGTGGAGGGATGGGGAAAATAGGCAGCTGATATTAGGGGCTAAAGTAGTATAGAAACATTTTGAGAATGATGAGGGCAGCGAATGTACATATGTGCTTGACACAATAGATGTATGTATGGATTGTGATAAGAATTGTATGAGACTCCAATAAAATAATTTTTAAAAGAGTTTAATGTTATAAAAAGACAAAAGAAGAAATTTTAAAAAGCTATTAAAAAATAAAAGTCACAAAGAGGAAGATAAAAATCAAATTTTCATGTTCATTAGCCATCATAGTTATGAAAACAAAAAGAGAAAGAGAGAGAGAGAGAGATCATCTTGCCCCCACATTAATAGCAAAGTAAAAACAAAGCAAGACAGAACATTACAAATCCTGGTAAAGATGTGGAGAGACTGGAACGCTGATACACTGCTGTGGAATTATAAATTCATGGTTCTGTAAAATGTTGCAAGCACTCTGCAAAAGTTATGGTGTTTTATTAAAAAGGAAGGAATTGATATACCTTACCTGAAACCCACGACCATAGAGTAGAATCCAACTTTGATTGAGCAGATTAGACAGTACAAACAGCTCCTTTGGGTTTCTAATATTGTAAATCTTTATAAGAATAGAAAGTTTCATCTTTCTCCTATGAAGTATCCAGTGAATTGAAGCTGCAGTTATCATCCCAAAGCAGAAGGTGAGCTAGAACTCCCTCTATTTGGTGTAGACGAGTATCCTAGAGAAATAAGAGCTGCTCCACACATAGATACCTCTACACCCATGTTCATCATAGCACTGTTCGCAATAGCAAAAAGATAGGAACAGCCTAACTACTCATTAAAGAAAAAAATCTATAAACAAATTATGGCACTTGTGAACCGGGGAATAATACAATGTTAGCGATAATGATAAATCTGCAAAATACTTCATTTACGTGGGTGAAACAGGAGATCTGTATGTTGAATGATATTGTTGTTGTACTTTTTGTTAGATGTCATTGAATTGGTTCCAAGCCAGAGCAACCTTATTTACAACAGAAGAAAATACTGACCAGTCCTGCACCATCCTTCCAATTATTCCTATATTTGAGCCCATTGTTGCAGCCCATTGTCGTTTACATTCCTCTTTTTAAAAGTTCCTCTATTTAACCGAGCAAGATGTCCTTCTGGGGACTGGTCTGGTTTCTTCTGACAACATGTCTAAATTATGTAAAATGAAATCTAGCCATCCTTGCATCTATGTAGCACTCTGGCCATACTTCTTCCCAGACAGATTGGTTTGTCATTTTAGCAGTCCATGGTACTTTCGCTATTCCCCTCCAGCACCACAACTCAAATGCATTAATTTTTCTTCAGTTTTCCCTATGAAATGCCCTATTTGCATATGCATATTAGGCAATTGAAAATGTCATGGCTTGGGTCAGACACACCTAGTCTTCAAAGTAACATCTTTACCTTTCAATGCTTGAAAGAGATTTTGTGCAGCAGATTTACCTAATGCAACGAGTCGTTTGATCCCTTG
>NW_022111365.1:8007333-8009416 GCF_000313985.2 Echinops telfairi | reverse complement strand
AACTGCCCTATGGGTTTTTGAAACTGTAACTTTTTTTTTAAATTGGAAGTTAATACATATATCATCCCATGGTTCAATCATGCAAATCAGAATTGTACAATTGCTACCACAATCAGCTTCCAAGCATACTTTTTCTTCCTGGACTGCTTGAAAACTTCTGCCTTTTACTCTGCATCCCTATCCTGTACACTACACCCTCCAAACAAAAGCAAAGAAACCAAAGCCAAAAACACTTTATTCTACTTGCTGTCCCTATAGGTTCATCCATTTTGGGTTTCATTTACCAAAAAACACACAAGTATATAACACAATTTCAAGTGGGTGACCAGCAATGACATAGCATCTCTTAGATACATCCTAATATAAACCAACAAAACCCAAATAAAACAGAATATCCATCACAGGATTGCCAGCATAATATGATAATCCAGCATATAGGGCACTGATGTAAAAGGAACTTGTTTGTTCGCCTACCTGATGTAACAAGACTTTGTCGGCTTACTGATAGCCCACCAGTCCTGGTATATCAGTCTTTTGCTTCCTCAGACACCATGTATTTTCCGACTTAAGTACTCAAATTAAAAGTGTGCCTGAGGTATGGTCCAGATCACCCAGTGGAAATCCTGCATGGGATCTCACTGAGGCAACCACTGGAGCATGCTGTGCACCTTGAAGATCCAGGATTCTGTGTTCCAGCATTCCACTGCACCTGGCCTGCGTCTCCAGGATCCACCCAGAGCTCTGGTCAATGTGGCCCATTCGGTGCACACTACCAAACACACTCCCTCACTAGTAACACCAAAATCAATTTCTGTCATTCTTCCCCCAACTGGAGATCGGTCTTCCCTTTTTACCTAGAACAGGCATACGTTTGTGTTTCCCCAGACATGTTTCCTCCCTTTCACCTCTGCTGCATTGTTTTCTCATCAGCCTCCCTCATCCCTCTGGTAAGGCTTTCTGCCTATATGGGGACTCATTATAGATTTACATGGCAGCTACTCTGTAGACCATGTCCCTTTCCCCTCTCTTGGCCTTTTGATCCCGACAGACATGAGGCAACTCCCAGCCAAGTGACACCATTACCTAGAGCTGATCGTGTGTGAGTCATTGCCACGCTCTCTACCAGGCTGTCTGGCCCCTCTGGATGCCCTAAAGGCCTAAGCTTGTGCCTGTTTTGCTGCTCTTGGTCCTACAGCAGTGGACTCATACAGTATTTGTCCTTTTGTGATTGACTAACTTAACTCAGCATCATGTTTTCCAGTGCCCTTCACGTCCGTAAGTGTTTCCTAATTTTATTGCTGTTTTTAGGGATGCATAGTATTCCATTGTATTTATATATCTGAGTTTTTTATTCAGTCTTCTACTGATGGGAATTTAGGGTGTTTCCAGCTTCTTGCTATTGTGAACTGTGCTGCGATCAATATGGGGGAGCACACGTCTGTTTGTGATCTGTTTCTTATTTCTTTTGGATATATGCCCAGTAATAGTATTGCTGGATCATATGGTGTTTCAATTACTATCTGTTTTAGGTACCACAATATTGCCTTCCACAGTGGTTTTATGTATTTACAAGCCCACCAACAGTGGATAAGAGTTCCAATCTCACCACACACTCTCCAGCATTTATTGTTCTCAGTTTTGTTTTGATTTTTAAATTGGGCTACACTTACGGATGTTAGATGGTATCTCATGGTTGCTTTGATTTGCATTTCCTGGATGGCTAGTGACCAGGAGTATTTCCTCATGTGTTTCTTAGCCATTTGAGTGTCATCTTTTGTGAATCATCTGTTCGGGTCCTTTGCCCACCATCAGCTACCTACTTTATAAGAAATAGCTTCTGAAAAGCTTATACAAAGCTTCCAAACATTGTCAGATTCTGAAGTCCTAGTGAATTATATTACTCAATCACAAAAGGATAAATATTGTATGAGAAGCTATGTAAAAAGTCAATATAAATTTTTACATTAAAACCAATACCGTTTGATAGACATCATGGGTCAAATAGAAGGAGTGGTAAATTGCTCACTAGAGGGAAAACATGCGTTAGCCTGAGTGAAGGAGCTGGCAATATACAATTATCAGT
>NW_022111365.1:8004420-8006131 GCF_000313985.2 Echinops telfairi | reverse complement strand
ACATGTGTTTATTGGCCAGGTTGGCACAATAAACTAACTACCTCAGTTCTCATAATTTATTAGGTTTATTCTAAAATCAAACAAAACACAGCTTTTTATTAACAGTTCTAAGTGTAGGGACAAATTAGAAGTACAAATCTCTATGAGGAACCCATGCTAGGAAAAAAATAATTCAGAAAAATAGAAATATTGCTTAGTCATGAGTTCCTGTAGTTATTCCCTCTACTTAGATAATGAGCTGAGTCACAAAACCTTCTATCTTTCCCCAGTATGAGAACAATGCATGGAACTGAGCAAAAATACAAGAAGAGCAAGTAAGACCACGTCTGGTGTAAGTCATACATATCCCAGGATGAAGAATCTCATGGCCATATTTTCCTTGGACTAAGCAGGAGACCAGTCCCCAGAGAAGAACATCATGTGTAGTAACAGAGAGAGACAGCGAAAAAGAGGCATGCCTTCTACAAGTTGGATTGATGCAGTGGCTGCAATAATGGGCTCAACTATAAGAACAATTATGAGGACTACACAGAACTGGGAAGTGTTTCCTTCTGTTTTATATGAGTCACTACGAGTCAGAGCCAATTTGATGGCACCTAACAGCAAACAGCAACAACAACAGGCATAGAGAGAGTGTGCACTTGATCATTAATATTTCTTTTAATGGTCACAGCCCAATTATAATCTTCCACTATTTTATTTACTTAACAACTTGTTGGCAATAATTATTACATCTCTTGACTCTTGGTCATGACTAAAAAGAGATGAAATAAACCAAACATGAACTCCAGAGCAATATTTTATATCAGGGAGAAGAAAATATTTCAGACAAGTGTGTGTATTTCTTTCTCAACTAAATATTTTTTGTCAGAAATATGTGAGCTATTTAGGAAAAAATAGTTAATATGGTAAAATGTGGCTTGATTAAATAGAAATTTCTATTTTGCTAGACATGTGCAAATTAATGTTAAGTGAACACTCACAGGGTCATTTCTCTAGATATTCTGAAGATTGTTACAGTCACTAGAATGATGTGAAATGGTTCCCAGAAGCTTTCTATTTCAAACCATGCTTTGTTTTGTTTTTAATCTTACTATTTTCATTCTACACATAGTCTCTTTCAGAGCACGATGAACTTGCTTATTACGAAGTGTGTAGATGAAAGGATTCAGTAGTGGGGTTACCACAGTGTTCACAAGAGCAGCTTCTCTGTTGGAATTCAGCCTGTTGGTTTGATTTGTTTTCACATATATAAAAACACAGCTGCCATACATCAGAAAGAGGACAATGAGGTGAGATGAACAGGTGGAGAAAGCCTTTTGTCTTTCCTTGGCTGTTGGGAGATGCACAATTGTGACAATTATGTGACTGTATGCAACAGTGGTTATAATAAGGGATGTAAAAAGGATGAACAAAGCCAGGATGAAGGATAGCATTTCAACGGATTTGGTGTCAGAACAGGAGAGAGAGATTAGAGGGCCAAGGTCACAGAAGAAGTGGTAGATAACACTGGGGCCACAGAAGGATAATTGAGAAATTTTGATCACTAGGCTAGTGATGAGAGTGAAACCCAAAGCCACACAAACAGTGACAAGGAGGAAACATGTTCTCAAGTTCATGATGGTAAGGTAGTGCAGAGGCTTGCAAATGGCCAGGTACCGATCCAGAGACATCACAGCTAGAAAGAAGAAACCTGTTGCTCCCAGAAATA
>NW_022111365.1:8002247-8003266 GCF_000313985.2 Echinops telfairi | reverse complement strand
CACTCCAGTGTGAAGACCAGAGATGTCACAATTCTTCAACAACATGGTGTAAACAAGTCTAGGACTTGACCCAATTTATATAAGGCTCTATGTTGGCATTTAATCGAGCTCCTATATTGCAGTGATTATTAAAATTAACCCACTTAGAAATAAGATTCATGGAACTTGGAACCCTTTGATTCATTCTTAGTTCAAAGTTCATTGAACCGTCTCCTGCTCTCTTCAAGAAACCCTTACTTGGCTTTAGTGTCTTAACACTGAGGTGAATGTCTGCCTTGAAGAGTGTCATGCTGACAATTCAGCCATCTATCTTACCTCAGAGGGCGGTCCCTGCGGACCCTCTACTTCTGCACCAGTTTACAGTAACAAGAACAATGCATCTCTTCGTTTAACTTAGGACAGACCACTGACATGATGGCAGCATTTCCTTTTAGTCTAAGTATTCTCTTCCAAGAAATCCAGAGCTTGAATGACTGTGGAGAAAAGAGAGAAAAAGGATCTCATTTACCATAGGTTATTGTTCAAGAGCAGGGTGAATCTTCACCACATCTTCCCAATGGCCTAATCTGACAAAACCCGTTACTGTGTTTTCTACAGTCCCAAATGCTTCATGCTTCAATTGGCTGTTGTCTACTTTAAAACACAGACTACTGAAGCTCCAGAACAGAGGAATGAGTGTAAAACAACAATCTACTGTACCTAGTCTTTATCTAGACCTTGACTGAGACTTTTTAGGGTTCTGTGAAAAGGCTAGCTCTTCCTCACCATGTCAGTAAACACCAGCCTCACATGTAACATCTCCTGCATAAGCTAACACAAGCATGTTACTTCTAAATGTTCACCTCTGAAAGCTATAGATACAAGACTCCGTCAAAGGTGTTATTAATACATCTGTTCTAAACATCAGTTTTACGAACTTACTTCTCACCTACCCATGTGACGAATATCCTTATTCCACTGCCTAACAGATGGGAATGTCCCAGGGTGGTGATCTAATGCCTAGGCAATAGTTTCCCACA
>NW_022111365.1:7979704-7980606 GCF_000313985.2 Echinops telfairi | reverse complement strand
CAGAGGATGTACACTGGTACAGATAGGAACTGGAAACACAGGGAATCCAGGACAGATGATTCCTTCACGACCAATGGTGAAAGTGGTGATATCAGTAGGGTGGAGGGAAGGTGAGGGAGAAAGGGGGAACCGATTACAATGATCCACATATAACCTCCTCTCTGGGAGATGGACAACAGAAAAGTGGGTAAAGGGAGATGTCAGACAGTGTAAGATATGACAAAATAATAATAACTTATAAATTATCAATGGTTCATGAGGGAGTGGGGAGCAGGATGGAGGGGGGAAAACAAGGAGCTGGTACCAAGGGCTCAAGTAGAAAGAAAATGTTTTGAGAATGATGATGGCAACAAATGTACAAAGGTGCTTTACACAATTGATGTATGTATGGATTGTGTTAAGAGTTGTATGGCCCCCAATAAAAATATTTTTTTTTAAAGTTGAGACTAGACAAAAAACAAGGAAGTTTGTATGGAACCTCAAAGTACCAAGAAGAGCTAAAACAAGTGACCTCGCTACAAATTTCTGAGGAAACTCAGAAGGTAAATGCCCTGGCTTCTCAAGTCCAGGCATGCAGCCTGAGAATTAACTACACCGTTCTTTGTTTGTTTGTTTACTTGCTTGCTCCCACCACCTCCCCAACCCACCTTTCTTTTCTTTCTAGAGCTCAGCAACATAGACTGAACTTCTTTGACACCTCTCACCTTCCCTGTCCCCTACCATTAGTGGCGACCTGCACCACGTGGGATGGCTCCCATTTACAACTCCTGACCACAAACCCTATCTTTGCTCACTCACTCAGGCCTCACACCTCACTGGCCCTTCGGACTGTTACATGAAGGACTTATTATGCGCATGGATAGCCTGACTCAGGATTCTCCATAGTCCAAGTAGTGAAACTT